>NW_019416487.1:384374-386092 GCF_000390285.2 Anoplophora glabripennis
GTGAGTTATTAGACAGTGATAAGGAATGAGAGGATGCGATGCCAAAACGTTCTGGTAATAATAACGCAGTTTATAAATGTTTAATTCAAAAGTCATAAATAAACTTCTTCTGTTTATAACTTTTGATCTAATCAATATTTTTTGTAGCTCTTTTGAAGACGAAAAAAAAGTACTGTACTGTTTTCTCGTGGAAATAAACGAAAAACGTGAATTTACGTAAAAATTATACAATTAACCACCCTGTAAACAATCTTCCCCCCATTTGTATGACTGTGGAAACTAATATGTTATTGTACATAATATTTAGCATCTATAGTGATAAATTCAGCTTGCCGAAACATAAAGACGCGAAATAGTCATTTCCCAGCTTTTTTCCTGGCCTATCTACTTATTTTTTTGGTAATTAATCTAATCCTGCAGTTTCTGTATTTAAAGTGAACTCACCCTGTATATTTACATTTTGACTTGAGTTACAGAAAAATTGTAAAATCGCACTTTACTTAGGTACTTGCATAAGGTAATTTTACATTATCTCGAGATGGAGTCAAAATAACCAATGACGTTTTGTGTAATTTTACACACAATTTTTATGAGAGCTACTGAAAAATCGGCGCCTCCACCCCTGCTCTCGCATCGGTCGATCCTTTCTGTTATTTCGACATCGGCAACACACGAACTTCATGAAATAAATCGATCGCTATCGAGTGCAATCGCAGCGAGCCTTGATGCTCATCTGCAGGCCCCGGAGCATCGCCGTGGCAGGATTAGAGCGAGGATAATAGGACGACGCGTTGGCTCGCTCTTAATAGTCTCGAAATGGTGGCCTCGTGCGGCGATAATGATGGCTCTCTTGTTGTGGAAGGTCGCAGGCCGAAACCGTTCAAAATATTTGCCCAAGAAGTTAACGATTAATAGCACGGCGTGACGCGAGAAACGGATATTTGCCAGAAAATGTTTCGCTATTAACAAGATAGTACAAATTAATTCGATCGGCAATTTATCCGCAAGATTAATCTGTTTATTTCAACACAAGCTTGTTTTTACTATTCCTCACGTAATAATACTTTAATAAAAGATTATTATCTTATTCTTGTATTATAATAAGGTGGAATACTTCTTTGCGAACTATTTGAAATCAAAGAAACAAGTGTATTTAATATGGGTTAAGGTTGTATACTTCTTTAAAGAATTGATTTTTTATCCTTAACAAAAAATTATGCTTGCGTGAGCTTTTAAGTAATTTAAATCAAATAATATCGAATAAAGTAAAAAATATATTGGATTAAGAAACTAAAAACCAAAAATAGAAACTGAAATATACGGCAGAAAAAAAGGACCCACCAGCCGGTCAACGAAGATTCCAGCCCATACATTTAATTTTTCCGATTGCTGTGTATGCACTTGGTGAAAACTCTTAGGTTTGAATCGGACCAATAGCGGCAATTGTGACGATTTACCGCCCCGTTCAAGAAAAAATTGCATTCATCAGAAAAACAGAAGTTAAAAAGGAACTGTAGATCGTTCCCTGCTCGCTCACTCATTATTTCGCAAAATTGCAAACGGCGGTCATAATCATCCTCATGAAGATCCTGGACTAAATGTATTTTGTATGGATGGAATTTATTCTTCTTCAAAATGGTTTGTATGCTAGTTCGATTGATCCCAGACACAGATGCCAGCTGCCTCGTACTTAATGTAGGATCAAGATGAACTTGTCC
>NW_019416487.1:388352-393104 GCF_000390285.2 Anoplophora glabripennis
TTCTATAATTGAATCCATTATTTTTTTAATAACAAATGCTGGTATCTGATCAGGCCCAGCCGAATGCTTGTTTTTTACTTTTCGCTTTAATAAAGCCAACAGTTCCTCACAAGTAAATGGCTCCAAAAAGAAAGACTTCAGAAAATTTGACCTGGAAATTGCAGGAAACTGGATGCTACCTGTTGTAGTTATATTATTAATTATTTCTAACGGTGCATTCTTAAAAAAGTCACTGAACATCGAAGCAACAATTACCGGATCTTCAATTTTTTCCACGCCATTTTTTATACTAATATTTTTTTGTTGTCTAATTTTACCAGAAATCTCATTTATTGTGTTCCAGGCTGCTTTAATTACATTGTTTGAATTCATGATCTTATTTTGGTAATATTGTTTTTTTACTTCCTGCACAAATATGCTATGTCGTTTTTTTTATAGTCGTACATTTCTGTTAACTCAGGATGTGCCATTTTTAAAATATGTAAATCTTTAAGTTTCATGCTGGAGCTTTTAACGGCGTCATTCACCCACCCTTTATCAGATGCAATATTATTATTATTGAAACACCTACGAAAAGGAAAACTTATATTAAAATAATATATAACTATATTAAAAAAGTAGTCAAATGCTTTATTTATGTCATGCATCTCATAAATATCAAGCCAATTCTCCCCAGTGAGCAAATCATAAAATCCGTTAATTGCATTGTCATTAAAACTTCTTTTGTATTGTGATTTAGACTCTTTTGCTCTCACTGATATCGTGTTAATCTCCTGTAAGACAGTTCTATGATCAGAAATGATATTATTTTCTACACAAACAAAACTATTGTCTAAACTGTTAGTAAATATATGGTCAATAGTTGTTGCAGTACTATTAGTAACCCTGGTTGGCCATCTTACCAGAGGTTTCATATTAAAACTAGACAACAAATTACATAACTTGTTAAAATCGTCATAATTTCTAGAACGCACTGTTGAGTCTAAGTTAAAGTCACCATTTAATATAATATTAATGTAAGGATTAAATAGCATTTCGAGAACATCATAAATCTTATCAAAAAATATTTTTATATCTCCACTGGGGGATCTGTAGCATGTTAAAATAATTGTTATTTTGTTGTCCTTCTTACATTTAGCCCCACATATTTCAAAATGTTTTTCAACACAGAAATGCTTTAAATCGATATTAATTGTATCAGAAAGATTATTCTTTGCAAAAATTGCAACCCCACCTTTTTCTTTAAAATTTCTACAATACGAACTGATCAGTGAATAATCTCTTATATATTTAGCATTAATATTGTCAACTTTAGCGTGTGTTTCCGTCAAACACAAAAAATTTATCTCAACATAAAAACTACATACATGTTCTTCTAAAAAACAGATCGACTCATTGTTTAAACTTTGTACATTCAATAACAAAATGTTTGGGTTAAATATCACTGGACTGCATTCTTTTTCGCCCGTGGGTGAAAAAACCTACTGACACAAGCACCCTCCGGCCAGACGTCTGGATTCATGGCCCGTCTAAAATGTTCCTCGTAAACATTTACCTTGAACGATGAATAGAACTCCGGGTTCCTCGACGTTATTTCCTCGCATGTTACCTCAGGAAAGCTTAATTTCAACAGTTCTTTCAATTATAACATAGTTGTGCCAACCCTCAACCTGCACACATGTAAAGACGTCATTTTTGGTACTCCTTTAACAGAAGAATCCACCTTTTTTCCTACAATTGTGTGTCTCCTACGAGCTCTGCTAGTAACCTTTTGCCATTCTCCATTCCCTTTCTCGGGTGCAGATGCACCAGTGTTAGATACTCTATTCAACTGCTCCTCATTGCCAAGATTTATTATGTCACTACATTTAATTTGTGCTTGAATTTTCATGAAATCAGCTGATACTTGCTTCTTTGATATATAAATATTATTGCCAGTGTTTTTATTTGTATCTGTTGTTTTTACATCCACATCCGTATTTTCACCTTTCTTTGGCTGATCCACTTTGTTCGACTCACTTTTTCTCGATTTATTTCGTTCTTGGACACTACCTGCTTTAAATGAAATACCATTCATTAACTCAATTTGTGAATGTAACAACTGAATTTTTTCATTCAACTCATTTATTAAAATGTCCATTTGCCTAAGTATATAAGAAAATATACGCGGATCTACACTTTTATCCGTAGTTGTCATTTCATCTAGAGCATCGTAAAATGCGGAGTCGATACCCACATTACTATTTTCACTTTTTTCACAACAAACAATAGTGTTATCTTCACAAAACTTTACACTCAGCTTTGCACAACTTGTGTGAAAGTAACTTGAACATTGTCTACATTTTAAACCGTTTACTACTCTTGATTTGCAGCGTTTACACGGCACACCATTTACAGTTCCGCTTGACCCGGACGCCATTTTTTGGACTTATATACTCTATCTTAGTGGGANAATCTAGAACGTCAAAATGTTACATTAACATTACAAATTTTCAATGAATTTATAATGTTTTATTGAAATTTGGTTGTCAAATAGATAATTCAAAAGAGACTGCTGAATTTATAAGTATCATATTAACTTGGTGGAAAATTGTCAACGTCAAAACTCCTTTTAAAGGCAAACGCCTAAATGATGAATATCAAGAAGTAATTACATCACATAATATAGATAATGATAAAAAAAATAGTTTTCTTGGAAAAAATGTTAGACTGGTTAAGTAACTGGAAATCTGGTAATTTTTCTAATAAACTAAGTTCGCAAACGCATACCGCTTTAAGACATACTATACATGGATTATTAGAGGTAACAAAATACTGTTTTGACGAATTGGGTCTTAATTACATATTGTTAGGTAAATTTCAAACTGATGATTTAGAGCATAGATTTGGAAAATATCGTCAACTAGCGGGAGGTCAATATCCTATTTCTATAAGACAATTATACGAATCAGAGAAAAGGCTTAGAATTCAAACATTGTTAACTTTAAACTCCAAAACTTTTGGAAATATAAATATTAAAAGTTTTTGTGAAAATCGGGCAGGTGATGCATCTTTAGGGCATGAATTTGAAAATTCTTTTAACCCCGACATTGATATCCAGGAACACGAAATAAATGACATTAAACAGGATTTATCAGTAATAACTTATTTGGCTGGTTACGTTGCTATACCACTCTTAAACACCTTCAGTGTAATTTTTGCAAGCAAAATTTAGTTTATTCTGAAGAAATGGCCGTGGAAGATAATTATAATCTTATAAAAAATTTAAGTTGTGGAAAGCTTCTTTTTCCAAAAGAATTTGCTGTACAGACAGTATGTTTTTCGTACATTGTATTTAACAAAATTATTTCAGAATTTGAGGAAGATTTCTCATTTATATGCAATAAGCGTCAATTTTTAATTCACTTTATATTTCAATATATTTCAAAAAATGGGTATATGCATAATTTTTCAGTATGTAATACTCATGATAAAGAAACGATTACAAAGATCAATCCAATCAAGAATAAATACCTTATTAAAAAATTATTGTTTTAAAAGTAACGACCAAGTAAAGATTAAAGGTAATAAGACTAGAAAAATAGCAACATTTAATAAATAACTAAAATAAGTACTCTTAACTAATAGGTTTTTGCTTTGAAATTTCGTTTTTCCATTAATAAAATCGAATGGGGTGCGCTGAAGGGATCAGTTGACGTCTGGCACCCTCTTTAAACAGGAATCCCTTCAATCTCTCATATAACGTATTAATACTCGATAAATTAACTTGCATGTACTTTATTGTTGTTATTTCGCTTTACCTATCTACGATGACGTCAGGCGTAAGCATCCAGGCCTTCTCTCTCGGTGGTAACGGTATAGGCCGTTTATTAATGTTAACTTTTACGGCTGCTAGCGCATTTATTTCATGGACTATGAATGTAAAACTTTTTGGAAATAAAAGTTTAACCCTTTCTTTAATTGTCTCTAAGATCCCGGTCCGATATGTCTGATAGAGTTAGTTAACAATTAACATTATAAACCCTGGCACAATTTGTTTATAATGTTGTTTTGCACGTCCTACTTTGTTAGTTGTAGAAAGCAACTTAATTTCAATTTTTTGAAAATTTTCCATACGCTTCCTTTAATCTATTAGTACCGGTATCTACGATATTAACTTCTAAAATTAACCTTTAGTGATTAAACAAGTACTAGCAAAAAACAAACGAAATTAACAAATAGCTAGAGCAACAATTTCACGGTCAATCGAATCGGCCTTTGGCACACATGCTGGTCATGATGTATACGAACGACTCCCCTTAAAATTCTCCAAAGAATACGAGGTTTCATTTTTGGTCATTTTTTGTGCATTATCCTGAATTTTATATTATCTCTATACAGGTTGAAGAACCGATGCAGAGCAGGGGCATGTAGGAGAAGCCAAAATATGGTGATTTAAGGCAGCTTGCCTTTATACTAACCTGCACCCCTGAGAAGTTATACACCTGGAAAGTGGGGTTTTAGATTTCGAAATAAATCAAAAAAATCAGTCATACTTAAATTTAGAAAAACCAAATCCAGCTCACTCATCAATCATTTTAAAGATTTGATAAAATGTGAAATTATTACTTTATTTTATGAGGAATTTAATTCTGAAATATTTCTTACTCTTGGTAGTTTTCAAAAACCTTTTGTTTTAAACAAAATCATGAATAACTAATAATACGTATTGTAAAACGTCAAACTTGACGATCAGGAAAAAAATTGGAATAA
>NW_019416487.1:396001-398787 GCF_000390285.2 Anoplophora glabripennis
CCATCTTATCCCTAACGACCAATCACCTTCCACGCAGACCGCCGCCATCTTATCCCTAACGACCAATCACCTTCCACACAGACCGCCGCCATCTTGTGACGTCACATCCGCTGCAGACCGCACCCATCTTACGCCGCCATCTTGTGACGTCACATCCGCTGCAGACCGCAGCCATCTTATCCCTATACAGACCGCCGCCATCTTGTGACGTCACTTCCGGCGTAGAAACCGCCTATTCTATCTACTAATATTGTAACTTGGAATTTTAATATATCCAATTTCACCTTCCTTAATCCAACTTTCAGTTATACACATGACTTCCGGACATTCAGATGATAGAAACACATCTAATATCTCAAGTTTATTCTTTATTATTGGCATGTTATGATGGATTACCTTTATATGTATTTTACCATATTCATTTACGGCTGTATTCATTGATTGCTAGGACGTATCATAATTTGTATTCATTTTTGCTATTTCAAAGTATTTCAAATACACTGGGCAATTCAAGTCTTTAGAAGAATGTTTGGTGTCATAATTTGTTTTAAATTTGGAATTGTTGTTAACACAGTTTACACAGTTCATAGAAACACGAGGACAATCCTTTATTTTATGCGAATCCGAACGAATGGGACATATCTGTTTGAAACTTTGACACTTATCTGCCATGTGACCAAAAGATGAGCATTTGAAACATCGAATTATATTATGGTATTCTTGTACAGAACACTTTGACCATCCTATGAAAAGGAAGCCTTGAGTTATGATCTTTTGAAATGAAATAGGGGACACTTCAACGATCAAATTTGTACTTTTGGGATACTTTATTTTATGTATAATTTTAAAATAGTCGTCTTCAGTTAAGCCATTTTGCTTCATAATATCTTATTGAAATTTTTCATTTGTCAGTTCATTGTATTCCACATGGTAGATTTTAATTTTAGGATTTCTTTTTTTTGGTACAGATACCTTAAACTCATTTCCAATAGATTGTTCAAGCTTAGCTTTTATATTTTGAACATGATCAGCGTTTAAACACTTTAATATCATTTTACCATTGCTACCACTTTTTATTTGTGTTATTCCCGGACCTAGGTCAACAGGATTTATTTTACCTTTAAATGTGTTTAAATCATTATCTATTTGATTTTTTGCTTCTAAGACAAGAACTGCAGACGAAATACTCTTTTTTACTATTTCACTAAAACTGGGCCTGGATGCCACCTTCTGAATATTACTTGAATTAGTACAATTGCTTGTTGAAGGTTCCTTCGAAGCATTTAAAATATTTCCATAATTTACATCAATTTCGCTTAACCTTAAATTTAGTAAATTATTTACTGTTTCTAGTTCATTATTTAACTTATTTAAGTGCTTCAACTCACGTTGGTAATTTTCCTCATTTGATGATACAACTACATTTTCAGAACCACCGCTGTGCAACTTTGCTCTAGCGTTAACTTTACAAGTATCACAAAACCATAACAAATTGTCGCAATCATTTATTACTCTGTGATATGAATCTTTCATCTTGGCACAACTAAAGTGATATTTATTTGAACATAGTTCACACACTGTAGACTTTGAACTTACAATAAAATTTTCAGAGCAACGAAAACATAGACTAACACCGGCCGCCATATTGTGATGAAAGGGAGAGGTATTCCCCGGAAGTTTAACGCAGAAATTACAAAATCTATAGGTATGTACGGGAGCTCTGGCGGAAACTTCCAGAACACTGAGAAAACAAATTGAATTGAAAACAAATTTTACAAAGAACGATCGTATTTTGTTTCGATTCTGTTGTATTTTTTTCTGGGTCTCAGTGTTCTGGACGTTTCCGCCAGAGCGTATTTTTTGGCAATTGAATCAACTCATAAGCTGGCATCTTGGGTAAGGGTCTCTTAAAACAACCGCGATCAGACTCAGCGAGTGTATGTCGACAGGTGGTACAAATGGCTCTGGGATATTTCGGGTTCATCAGGTTGAATTTTTCATTGACCATTTTTCGAATCAATTCCGCAGTTTTCTCACTTATTTTATAGAGCTCGATTTTTTTTGTTCCTGGAACAATCTTTCGACCACAAGGTGCACACACTTTTGATCGATTTTCCTCGTAATCACATTTCTTAGATGAAGGACTCGGCATGATGAATATTTGCGAACTTAACCCTAAACCACAGAAGGAGAAAAAATACTGAAACAGCTTTTCTCTAAAATATCGCAGGATTGTCGAAAGTTCAATAAAGCATACTCACCAGCTATCAAAATATGTAGTTACAAATGAATTTTTAGCTACTTCAGATTGTGTTCCAATGTAGTCAAAAAATTGAGTTTCTTTGTGGTACTCGGAGTTTGTTGTGTACCAGTTGTAAACAATACATAAAATCAAATCGCCATTGGCAACCGTGAAAAATTATATGTTCGACTATTGTCAACTTGTGAAGGATGGAGTGCTGTCGGATCTGCGGGGGAATGTGTTTGCGGGCGGGAGGCGGAGGTTGGTGGTGAGGGTCAGGGGGGGGAAGATAATTGTTTATTCGACACAATCCTACATGTATCTATATTAGAACACATGATTGCAGGCCACCATATACCCAGTTTCTGGGTCTTTTCAGGATCCCCTTATAAAAAAACAGTTTTTTGGCCATATTTTCCGTAAATGAGCAGCTCCGATTTTCATTCCAACGAAAATCGACTCCATAAATGTTCCAGAACACCCCCCCGTTCTTAGATTTCCGGGCCATTTTTGACAAACTTATGCATCATTGAGGATAGCTGTG
>NW_019416487.1:403280-463050 GCF_000390285.2 Anoplophora glabripennis
AAAAAAAAAGTGTTCGGACTTGTGGGTCGGACATATGTATTCCCATGTATTTTTCGACGCTGAATCCGATCCCGAGCTCAGAAATGGCCCTCCACGTCTGGAATTGGCCCCAGGGGCCAAAAATGGCCTCTATAGGGCCTGAAAGATGAATTTCGGGATGAGGCGAGGTCGAAGGTGCATTCTAAAGCCAAAGCCGGATTTGTGGTCGAAAAGTTTATGGCTAACTGAAATTCCCCGTTTGGGACCGGGAAAATGACCCCTTATGGGCCGGAATATCGTATTGCGCACGTCGCAATCGCAACTGTGGTATTTTTATGTACTTTTAAATTCTGAAACTCGGACTGTGCTCGAAAAGCTTATGGCCAACTGGAATCTCCCGTTTGGAACGAGGAAAATGACCTCTTAGGGGCCGGAAAATCGTGTTTCGGACGTCGCAATCGCAACAGTGGTATTTTTATGTACATTTAAATTCTGAAACTCGGACTGTGCTCGAAAAGTTTATGGACAACTGGAATTTCCCGTTTGGAACCGGGAAAATGACCTCTTAGGGGCCGGAAAATCGTGTTTCGGACGTCGCAATCGCAACAGTGGTATTCCCATGAAAAAATACCCTTGATGGTGTTGGAAAATTGAGTGATTTCAATATGTTCTACTACTCTGCAAGTAGGTTTGAGGTCGAGAAGGTTCCATCACGCTCGGTTCATGTCTTAATTCAAGAATTACTCCTGAGTGATAGTTTTCCCAGGTATCTAAAAGATTCTGAATGCCCGATCCACCGATTCCAATGCCTCTATCCTTTCCCCATGTATTTCTCTACACTCAATTGTCAGTACGGAACTTCAGAACGTTATAAAGTATAAAGTATAAACGATACAGTATAGAATCCCCGACAGTATCTCCTCATACGGAAGTATATACAAAATACCACTGTTGCGATTGCGACGTCCGAAACACGATTTTCCGGCCCCTAAGGCGTCATTTTCCCGGTCCCAAACGGGAGATTCCAGTTGTCCATAAACTTTTCGAGCACAGTCTGAGTTCCAGAATTTAAAAGTTCAGTAAAATACCACTGTTGCGATTGCGACGTCCGAAACACGATTTNTAATAATACGTATTGTAGATGTGTTATATAAAATCATCGGAAATTCAAAAGTTCGCTATGGGGACTGGTTGTATATATCGATGGTAAGACCTAGGATTCTCTACGGCGCTGTGGTATGGTGGCAAAAAGCACAACAGGCGGATGAAACTTCTCTGCATATCCTGGGCGAGTGTCCGGGATTTGCACGTAGTAGAATTGCGCTCCTGGGGAGACCTTCTTTGGATCTCAAGGGACTGAGAACTTGTAGTGAGACCCACAATAGGCCTAATTAGGACGCAGTGCTATGGGACTTATTAGGACCAATCACTAGGAAGAAGAAGAAGAAGAAGAAGAACGTTCCCCAAAGAAAGAAGTCACATTTGTTGAGGTCTGGTGATCGTGAAGGCCAAACTTGTGGGCATTTATATCCCCTTCCAATCCATACTGGTGGTTTAAAAAGTTTTTAACGGTATTACTAAAATGAAGGGATGCTCCATCATGCGTAATGTACCAATGTTCCAGTCTGAATTGTAGTCGCCATTTAGTCGATTCGGTAAGGTAATTGCACCAAATTAAATACCCATCAAAAACACCGATTTATTTTATACTTGCGTTCGCAGTGTCGAGGAGTTACTGAATGAAGATTTACATCGAAATGATAGTTATGTAAATTTGTAATACCTCTGCGGGTGAAACAAACTTCATCAGTAAAGAGAATTTTCTTTTGACAATTAACGCCTTGATGTAAAATGAACTGACAGAAATTCACTCGTTTAACCAAATCATTCGGTAACAATTCTTGCCCTTTCTGGATATGATACGGGTATAGTAGATTACATCTGATCAATCAGTGAACAAAAGTTTGCAATACACTAGTTTGTCGGGATAGAATTCTAGTATTAATTTGTGGGTCATCTTCAATTGTATTCAAAATAAGTTCTTCGTATTGTGCCCTGACTTCAAAAGCACGTTCTTGAGTGTTGTTGAAAAACTTGCATGTTGATCAAACACGTCTTTCAACATTGGAAAATGTTTCTCTATGGGGATTACACGATTTGGAAATCTTCTCCAATGTTCCTCAATATTTCCTCTGTAGTTTCCTTCACAGAAACCTAACACTAAGAGCATGTCAACTTGTTCGCTAAACGAAAACTCTCCGGCGATTTTCAAAATACTCAACAAACAATTACTAAAATTAAGTGAATTTTTTTCCTGATCGTCAAGTTTAACGTTTAAATTCATAGTCAACTTTTGCATTTTCGATTATTTTAAATAACAACTACAATACGTATTTATTAGTTATTCGTGTTTTTGTTGAAAATGACAAAGTTTTTTAAAAACTAACAAGAGTAAGAAAAGTTTTAGAATTAAATTCCCCATAAAATAAATTAGTAGGTAATTTTTTAAGTCCGCGAACGGATTAAAAAATTCTGCCCCATTTACAGGTGCATCATCCCTTATCAACTCTTTAAAATGCTTCAATTGAACTTTACTTACTGTCGATTAATGCTCTTGGTACACTCACACCGTGTACCAAAGTTCAAGTATAACTGAGATATTGATTTTTTTTCGAAATTTGAAACATCACTTGCAAAACCTATAACTGCTCATGGGTGCAGCTTAGTATAAAGATAAGTTGCGTTAAATCACCATATTTTGGATTTCCCTACATGCCCCTGCTCTGTGTCAGTTCTTATGCGAAACATCCTGTCTTGAGTGTTTCGTAAAAATAAAAACTGTCTAATATATATCTCCAAAACACACAACCATTGTCGTTTCAAACAAATATAAAAAATATAGATGTTAGAAGTACATACCACATTAGAATTAAAGCAAATACAAAATATTTTTGAATGTTTGGAAGCAGAAGATGTACTTACCGCTGATCCAATTCCATATATACCATTTATTGTAATAACTCTTGGAGTATTCGTTTTGTAGTACGTATGGTCCCATTCATATTGGCATCCTATTACAAACGTCAACCAAATTTGAATTTGCACAAGTAGACTAAAAAACAATACTAGCAATCTCCAACCAAACAACGTATTAAAAATGTCTAGTAGTTCGTCCATACAGAAATATATTTTTTTTAGTTTTCTAATCCTGGGTAAGACGTTACCAATGAAGACTTCCTGAGGTTTGAATTTAAGTAAACCACATGTCGCCATAAATTTGCACCTAATTCCGAAGAGAATATGAAAAATTGAGTAAGCGGTGACAAAGTAGAAGTAGCGGAATATGTATATTGACAAGAAATATACAGCAAAGTAGTTTTCATAAAAAATGTCGACAAAGTTGAGGATTAAAAATAACAAGTTCCCTAAAATAAATACGATGTTGGTGTTAGGAAATGTCGCACTGGTTGCTTTGCTTACTATTCGGATTTTCTTTAAAAAGTCTTCCCAGATCTGCCTTTTACTGAATAATCCCAACACTGTAACTGTTAAAAAACTTAAACCTCCCACATCGTTTAATATTTCCAAAACAACCCAATCTGTATTGACGGTATGATGTCCCAACCGAATAAAAATAAGACTTAAACTTAACGTTCCCACTACAATCACTAACAGCGCACAATAAACTTTGAATATTATCGGAGTGATCAGTTTGACTTTCTTGAGGTCATACAAAGGCAGCACACCAAGCACCGACAGAAAAGATGCCACAGGTTTTGGGAAAATTGCAACATTCTGTTGGACCTGCATGTCGTCAAACCAACGCTTTTCGACTAGAAACAGAGGAATGAATTGGCATTTAGCTAATGAATTATATTGAAAATATTATTAATGGAATATGCCCTGTCGTATAAAGTGCTATATATTGGATTGGTCATTAAAAATGTATCTACTTGTTCAAAACATTAAAAAATATCACAGGCACACAAAAAAGGTATGTATTTGGATCCCCAGAAAAAAAACAATTAGAGAAATGTTCCAGACGATCATAAGTTTGAAGAAGCTTTTTGTCAACATCGAAACTTCCGTAAAAAAATAATTTTTACAATACAGAATCTAATGGATTGGCTATTACAAATGGAACCGTATTAAAACACCGTTAAGGTAATATGCTACATCATATAAAGTACTGTATACTGGATTGGTTCTTAAAAAGTCAATTAGAACAGTAGGTATTGGAGCGGTTTGGACCGACGGACGCCGGACCTCGGGACGCCCGCTTGCGACCTTCAGTGTGTGGGATCGGGGGTAGCTTGGCCCAGATCGGCTAGTAGGTACAAAGGAGTTGGTGAGGAGATTGATATAACGTAAATTTATAAACATAAGACAATTTATTTCGCTCGATCATAATTAACATATATCCGGCACATGATTATTTATAATTAATATAAAGATACTCAGGTAGCAGAATAATGTTTTAGGAATCGAAAATAGTTAATTATTCTTAATAATTTCGTTGCTACCCACATTATGCCGGATTATATATACGTTGACAATTATTTTTATATACCTAATTGTGTATCAAAGAATGACCATGATCCTGTTTAACAAGATTTCAGGTAAGTATTATAACTATCTAGCTCCATGAAAATTTAAAATTCTTCAAAGAGTTGCATAGAATGTTTCGATAATGGTTTGACTAGAAAAGTATAATATATACAGATCTACAAATAAGGAAATTCGTTAAAAGGGACAATAAATTGTTCGACAAATAAGTAATGCTCAAAATGTACAGGCGAGGCGGCCCAGGAGGTATTACAAGTATTTATGCACCAAAGCCCGTGTACCCTGTGACCACATAATTATTGTTTTTATTACTCTACGTTATACATTATACAGTTCAATCATTACAGATTTTTCGCCTCCTAAAAGGGCAAAATATATTTTTTTTATTGGCACCCTATTTTGCTTATTTAAAGCACGCCCCAGAGTGTTTAAATCCAACCTTTAAAAACGCGCGTGTTTTAATGTTACCATGGAAACATCAAGAACCCGAGAAACGTCAAGTCTAAATGTTTGTCTTTTTAATTATTGATCTGACAGAAGTACATTGTAACGTCAAATAAAATATAACTAACAAATGTTTAAAAAGCTTTATTCAAATATTTAACATCTTAATTATTTAAATGAATGTGAAATGTGCAGCTGGTATTGTTTGAAATATTAATACTTCGGTTTTTTAAATCAGATGAAATGCTGTTCAAATTAATACATTTGACATTTTCTAAAGACAAGCAAGCACAACTCGTTCATTTGTATTTGTTACCTTTTGTTATTCCATCCTTTGATGAACTTGTCGTATTATTTTCTATAAACGATTCTTGCAGTATTAATCGCGACTCTGCTTTATTATTTAAGTAATCAATGTTAGAAGTCATTTTTAAACAATATACAACTAGTAATAACTGTGGTGACAGCAATTAATCTTATGTGCCAATACAGTTACAAATTAATTTTTGTTTTCTCGTTTTCATGACAACGAAAGGTATACTGATGTAACATCACAAATTCAACCATTTGATATTATTAGTTCTTATTTCCATTTTTTGTAGTAATAATACAATATTTATGATTTCAACGCGTACCAATAAAAAAAAATAGTGTAAAGTATTCGTGGATAATTGGTCTTTAAAACACTGGCTCTATTTCCGAAAATCGCGCGTGTTTTAAAAACCATAATATCCACTTATACTTTAATATACTATTTTTATCACAAAACGGGTTAAAATTTATAAAGACTGCACAAGATTTACTTACATTTAAGAAGTGTCTGTAGAGGCCTTAATAATTAAAAAATATTTATCTGTAATTGACAAAGCCCCAGAGGCAGTGGCGGCTCGTGATTTTTTGAGATGGGTGGGCAAAATATTTTTTCTCTCATGTAACTTAATATCATGTAGGAATAATTGCACTCTACTGGCCTACTAATTTATTTTCTATATCAAAATTTTTTAAATTTTCTGTTAACAAATGATCCGTAGCTTTTCCCCTTGCTTACATAAAAAAAATCCCATAAATCTTTCAACTACTTTACCACAATGAACATATCTAAAAATTACTAATAACTGGGATAAGCATTTAACATCCGTCCGTTTCATTTGGGTACTTGCCACGCGAAATATAGAGCATTTCTTATTTCTGAAAATATCATTTTGGATGCTACTCCATTGATGCTCTCTATTAAATCATTTTGAATAGTTTTTGAAAGGCTGCTAAAAACTAAACTATTTTCTAAAACCACTTTAAATTTATTATCGTACCTTGAAAGTAAGTTTGCATACTCACGAAAATTGCCTTGATTATTGGAATTATCTTATTCTTATCTTATTTATTATGGTCCTTAAATCTTGTTCTTGCGTAGCTAAGTAAATAATCATATCAATACAGTGCTTTACAATGTCTATTTTCGTCCACGACTTTATTATATTTTAAAATTTTAAAATATTCTCAGGAAGTGCGGAATCAAGAAAAGTTTGAATGTTTTTTTCCTAATAATTTAAATTTTAATGATGAATATGTATGCTAAATCTATCGCTCTTGTTTTTTTTTAAGGATTTATTAATATATTTCAGATCTGAATATCCTAGATAGTTCCACGGTGTTTTACTTTTTTCATTACATAGTAAGCAATTCTACCAATATATTTTGCTTTTGGTTTCACTGCCTGTGAACCACTCATATTTATTGTAACAATTTTTACTAAATGATCCGTTACTTCCGCAATTGTTTTTATTTGTTAAATTTTTCATGTCAGACGTAGGTTTTAATTTTGAAATAAATAATTTATCATCGAAAGTCAACGTACTAAATTTTTTATCTAATACAAAAATTTATTTAATAGATTAACATTGCTACTCGTCAATTCGCGAATTTCACTTGCCGTTTTACTTTACTCCAAACTATTAAACAATAAAAACTTGCCTAAACCACCACTAGAAACCCTAATCTTGTCTAGGTTAAACATAAACAAATGGCATGACAAATCGCAAGATGATACGTAAGTACTCGAGGAATATACGAGTGAAGTCGAAGGGCTTGCCCGGTGCGGTGCGTAAGGCAATTTATGTATACTCATATTATAATTTATTAAAAATCTGATTGAAATTCAAAAAATGTATTAAATGAAACAAACGTTTTTTTATGTCACAGTTTCTTTATTATTTGAAGAAAAAATAAATATTGGATTTAAAACCCTTATCTTGATACTGTATCTTTAAAGATACACAGATTTTATGGTCTTTATTTTGTGACAAATCGATAACTTTTGGGAAAATGGAGCAATGTGTATTGTAGTTTACGTGTTTATTTAGCCTATAACAAGTGCAGACATCTAGTGGCAAGTTGTGGAGGTTTGCCAGAAGAGTATCAGCTGATAGTAGTTAGGTTATGTTTGCTTTATCAAGATTTGCGCGGACATAATATCAATTTATACTATTTATTTCACAGTTTACTCATTAATATTTTGTAAGTATACAGATATATGTTTCTTCTATATACATATAAAGTTTTTGCTACAAGAGCAGAAAAGATCCTCGCTCTACTTCCGCCATTAGAATCCGAGAGCTCAAGTGATTCTGACCATGATGATCAAGATTCCAAAATATTGTCAAAACGTACCACCACTCCATTTTCCGAAGTACCACCTCATTGTGACTACGATATGGAAGCTGATGAAAGCTGTCAACTTTCTATGGACCTTGAAGAACATGAAGAATGTATTGCCATTGACCCTGTACCTACTAATATATTTGCATCTCTTCAATCTGAAGAAAATAAAATAATGAACAATAATTCTCAAGAGTCTGCAATGTCTACACCAACAAGAAAATCAAGACGGATATCAAAAAAATCTTCAACTGTCCTTACAGATATATTAAATATACCTGTAATTCCTAGACGCCTCACTACTCCTGCTAAAAGAGAAAAAATNCCACTGTTGCGATTGCGACGTCCGAAACACGATTTTCCGGCCCTCATTTTCCCGGTCCCAAACGGGGAATATCAGTTGGCCATAAACTTTTCGACCACAAATCCGGCTTTGGCTTTAGAATGCACCTTCGACCTCGCCTCATCCCGGAATCCATATTTCAGGCCCTATAGAGGCGATTTTTGGCCTCTGGGGCCAATTCCAGACGTGGAGGGCCATTTCTGAGCTCGGGATCGATTTCAGCGTCAAAAAATACATGGAAATACATATGTCCGACCCATAAGTCCGAACACTTTTTTTTTGTGGGGCTGTGTTATTATTATCGGGTTGTTTTGGCGTGGTGTAGGTAACTGGTAACCGGTGAAGTTTAACGTTTTTACACATTTATAGGAAATATTTCGTATACTACCCTTCTGTCGTTACCTAAGATGTATTTAATTATAGCAGGAATGGTTATTCAAAGATTCAAACTTTTAATGCTCAGTTCAGACAAGGTTACGTATTTCGAGTGCTGTCGGGACGGTATTACCATTTCAGAGTAGTGAAGTGTGCATTTACTTTCATTCATATTAACATTCTGCAACGATCAGCCTCCCGCAAGGCTATAATTTTAAAAATATTTATTTAGTACTGTTTCGACAAAGGACTCCAATGACCCGTATAATCTCTAATCTGGAATTTTGAATTTACCGCCAATAAAGCCTAATTAAGATTTCCAAATTTCTCACCATCAGCTGAAATATTATTAAGCATCAATATATCTGCCACAGTGTTCTCGTTTTAAAAAGAGAGGCTCTGATTGGTCAATCAAGCGGTGGTTGTGGAAAAAAATAAACCTACAGGCAAAGTTGGATTTAATAATTATCATATGTATATTCCATGCACGAGTTACGTCACTAAAAATTTTCCATGGCTCCCAGCGGTCAAGTGTCCAACGCATTTTGAGCTACGCCGACAAATGTCTCCAATGACACACCAATCCGATTAACACCTGTCCGGCGGCATCGTTTGATCTTACCCCCGATAATGGTCAGCGACGTTTTCAAGGTCATTGCGGCGCATCCTTTGATCTCCTCAAGGTCATGGCGGCTCATCCTTTGATCTACCTTTCCCAAGGTCACAGAAATTTTTACACGGTCAAGTGAACCAATACCTACTTGCGCGGGCATTACATTCGCGCCATTATTCTATGGCCTCCATGATTTGGGATCGAGGGGGATTATCGGCATTACATTCATTTCTTTGACTCTGTTTCAGTGGAGATAGAACCCACCATCTACGAATTTCATGACCTGCTCTAACTGTATCGGCGTTTATATTATATCTCGGTTATCGAATTATCCTGGCAACCCCGCAGTTGCCTCCTCGATCTCATTCGCAGTATCGGCAGGTGAGCGAACGTACGACGGCCCTCGCTCTACCTCCAGGAGCTCGATTCTTGACGGTGAGAGAATAGAATGCTCCGTGGGGAACGTTCCCTCATTTCGCTGTACTACTGTACTACTATCACAAAATTCAAACTGTATTCTCGACACACAGGGATCGAGCCATGAAAGTGAAGAATGAGGAACAATGTTGTTAAATGTACCGACCAATCAGAAAGCAGTAAATAGGCGGTAGAATGAAAACTAGTGATGAGCTAGTCATGAAATAAGTGCTACTTATTAATGTTACTTGATTGTCAGTGTCAGGTGCAGTCTAAAAAGGAAAGAAAATGGAAATCAATAAAAAACCGAAGCTAAATCCAGTAAGATCTAAATAAAAAGAACTTCTAATAGATTATATTGAGGGTAAAAACAAATGTACACTGGAAAGTTAACACCCAGCTACACTAGAGAGACAATAAGGGCTAATTGGGAGGAATTTACAAATATTTTAATTTCTATTTGAGGTAGATTCATTTTATCCTATTATTTTATTCGAGTACTGTACAATCCTTCAAGTAAACAGATTATACGAATGGTTCCTCAAAGTTCTCGAAGGTATCACCACAAAACAGTAACTAGAGATATTACAGACAAATTTCGAAATTCGTAATTTGTGAAACATGTCAAAAAATGTAGGGTTAGGTTTAATGATCCCTGCCTGTTCCCTCGAAAATATCAGTAGAAGAAATAGGGAACAATTCTTCTATCATTATTCAATCGAACACCATTCAAAAATACCGAATAATGAGTTTTAGCAGAGACACGCCCCCTTTCTCTCGTTCCTTCTACTCCCTATAATTCAAGAATAAAGTCCCTGGACCCCTATTCTTGACACCGATAGAATAAAACACTCCCTAGGGAACGTTCCCAACTTTCATTATATTACTGTTCTATTAGTAGGCAAAATTGGTATTCACGAAACTCGAGGAAGAAAGTCGAAGGAAGTAGGAATTAAACAAGGTTGCCACATCTTCTAACCAATCAAATTTATATATTATTTGACAGATAGACATTTATTTTGGGTTATTTCACATTCCATAGCACTCTATGGTATGTGGTTGGTATTGAAGTGAACTGTGAACTAGCAACTAACGAGTGAATACTGAATACCTAACCTACAAACATAATATCAAATATTTATTAGTTTGTTAGATAAGTGTCTTTTGCTCTTTTGTAATGGAAAATATAAAAAAAGGTGGTGGTAAAAGCAACCCAATAAATCAGAGGCAGAAAGAAATCCTAGTAGATTTCATTTCTGGGAGACCAGAAATGTATCCCGGAATAAATATAATATAAATATAAATAATTGCAAAATCTTTTACTGGTAACCGTATTTTATTTATATTTAGGTACTTACAAGCTGGACATTAAGCGAATGGTAATATTTTCGGTTAACATAAATGTGTTCAGGATAAATGGGGTGGTTTACAGGTGGAGCAATGATGGCAATATGGGTACAATCAATGCACCCAATGACTCCTGGAAAATGGTATTTTTCATAAAACCTAAAAATATTCAGTTACATGTTTTTACAGTAGCTTAATGTCTTTTAAATTTACCACACTTTTTAAGTAATATGAAATACCGAGGCAGGATTCTACCTTGTTCGAACAGACTCCAACTCTTCCATGTTTCTGGGAAAATGAATCCAAGCATTCATAATTTCAGGTTCATTTAACGCATTTGTTATATCTTCAATGTTTCTGCTAACAGACGCTTGACTTATGCCAATGTAAGCATTGTTGCCTGTTATCTCTTGATAACTTCCGAACCCATAAAATTTTAAAGCAGCGAGAACCTAAAAGTAAGAGTATAAATGCCCTGTCCCTGTGGCATATTTAATCTACCTTAAAATTATATTTTCTCACCTTTAATTTCACTAGTAATGCCGTTCTAGGGTTTGGTTGTTCAATAAATGGAGTCACCAAATCAATGACTTCTCGACATAATTCTTTTGTCAGTCTAAAGTTTTGAATAAATTTACGATCTGAAAGTGTTAAATGGGTCTCTTTTAAGTAAAACTTCTCTACCTATTATTAGGTCTTCTTCAGCGTCTTGCGTAATTCATTTAAATCCATTTTTTGATGACAAGTAATTAACACAATTTTCAGGTTAGAATCCTTTTTCTGTGGTTAGAATTAAGCTCCCTTGTTGCATTATCTCACAAATGTGGAAGAGATACATTTTTTCCCTAGGGAGCATTTTATTCTCTTGCTTTTCAATAGAACATAGTTCAAGAATACGGGTTTTAAATTCTTGAGAGAACCACGCCCACTTTCTCTTTACTGTTCTATTCTACTAGCGTCAAGAATAGGGACCCTGGTCGGATGATTCTAAGGAAGGACTGGTGGAGGACGATGTACGATCTAAATACTTGTCCATCCAAGACATCGTGAGTTCAAATTCTTTACAATTATGTAGGTGAAGAGTTCAAAGTTCAAGGGTATCGACTGGGAAGTCTGTGGGTAGCACTGCGAGTACGTGACTCTATAGTTTTAGCACTGAATTTAATTGATGCAAGTACGAGGACTCTATAGTTTTAGCACCCACTTGAGATTATGTAAAACGCTGAACATTAACCCAGAGGTTAGCGGCATCGCACTGGCTGAGTACGAGTGGACAGTTGGCACGGCCTCTTGAATGAGTACAAGTAGTGTTATGGCTATTGAGGACGAATGTATTGTATCTTCTCGCGTCGCGCCAATGCTCCTTAAGACTAATAACTATTTTGGCGAGGTTACATAACTCGGACAAGAAATAACAATAAGTGTAATGTGTAATAAATGTTTATTGCGCGTAATTCATGTGCATGAGGGTTACAGCATGAAAAGAACAATCGTGTTACAATACGTGGAATAAGCTTCGCAGGTAATGGAGTTCAAATAAAAAAATGTCGTGTGCACATACTGACTGGATTTCCAGGCCCACCTATTAGACTGCAAACGCCCACAGTCGACGTTCGAACGCATGTAGTTTTGGCTTTGAATCTCCCCATCTTTTGGCGGTGGAACTGGCATCTCTCCGCAGAAAGGATTCTGGAAATTCCGCCGTCGGCTCCGGGTCGCGCTCGGTGGTGGCTCGGGGGGTGTGTTGTTGCAGGGTCTGAAAATGACTTTGGTGCGTTAATGATCGCCGCGTGGGCATGTTGACGGACAGTTCCGGGCATCAGGTCGTCTCTGGATTGGCTTTGGGACGTCTAATCGGGAAGATCGTCGATTTCTTTGCTTAATCGGCCCTTGGCGGCGGATCCATCGGAGATACGGCCCTTTGGGAGGCCGATTCGGTCGAATTAGGTTGCAGCGGTGCGATCGAGCCCATCCGGAGCGTCGGGGGTCGTTGGGAACGATCGATGAACGCGCCTCAGAATATGGAAAGTTCGGTGAACTCCGACTTTGAGTCTGCGCTTGCCAGAATGTTTGTCGGAGTACAGAAAGCTCCTGGGTTTTAGTCCACAGTACAGGCCCCCTCTGGAAAGTTGATTACCACATACTTTATAACTCCTGAGGAGCATCATTTTGACCAGTCTACCACATTTTTCCTCCGCGACTTTTCTCGATTCCTCCGCTTTTCCACTCGGAAAAGTCCAAAAACATGGCAATTTCCCGGGGTCTTGAAAACTCAAGACCANAGTCAAATTTATATTACATGCAAAGAACAGGAAAGCCACTAAACACAACTGTAGGAGAAGTCAATGACTTTATGGCAATAGAACTTCTTATGGGTATAGTTCAAATGCTCGCTTATACTGACTATTGGTCACAATCGTTTCGTTATGATTTCATTGCAAATACTATGCCACTAAAACGCTATCAGTTACTACGCAGAAATCTTCATTTTGTAGACAATATGAACATAAATGAAAATGACAGATATGCAAACATTCGATCTATTTTGGAACATGTGAGACAAAACTGTTTAGATATTGAACAAGGCAACAGATTTTCAATCGATGAAATGATGATACCTCACAAAGGGACAAAAGCTGGTACAAGAAAACAATATATTAAAAATAAGCCCAAAAAATGGGGTTTTAAATTTTTTATTAGAGCTGATACTTGCAGAATAGTTTATGATATACTGCCCTATGGTGGCGAAAACACATTTCATCGGACTAATTTCACTGAGTATGAAAATAAATATTTTGGATTGGGACAAAAAGCAATACTCGAGCTTTGTAAATCGATTCCAAGTAAACCTCTCACGGTTGTTTATTTCGACAACTGGTTTACCTCATTGGAATTAATGCATTATTTACGCAGTGAATTCGGAATTCTTTCTCTTGGTACTATTCAGCAGAACAGATTACGAGGTTGTGACATCATACAAGACAAAGTCTTGCAAAAAAAGGGAAGAGGATCTCATGAGGTAAAATGTGACAATGAGAAGAAAATAGTAGTTGTAAAGTGGGCAGTCAATAAGTGTGTTACTTTGGCAAGTTCCTTTGTCGCAACAGAGCCTCCAACTGTAGTTTCCCGTTTCAGCAAAACCGCAAAAACATGAATAAATATACCTTGCCCAAAAATAGTTTCTGAATATAACATTCATATGGGAGGTGCAGATTTAGCCGATATGTTGGTGTCTTTGTATCGGACTGGTCTTAGGTCTCACAGATGGTACCTAGCCATCTTTTCTCAGCTACTGGATGTATGCGTCAACAACGCATGGCTTTTATATAGAAGAAATTTATCAATGTCCGATAATCACAAATACATGAGACTTAAGGAATTCAGATATCATATCGCAAAAGCACTTACTACTAAAAATAAAAAAGTAGGTCGCCCTTCAATGCATCACATAGATCAATCTGTTAAAAAAATACAAAGACCTGTTGCACCAAGACCAGAACAAGACTCAAGATTTGATGGAATCCACCATTTTCCAGTAATTATAGAGAAGGGACGTTGTAGACTATGTTCAAAAGGACAAACAGTATTTAGTTGTGCGAAATGTTATGTTCGGCTTTGCCTCACTGATAAAAGAAATTGCTTTCTTGATTTTCACCTGGAAAAATAAAATTTTCATTTAAAAAAATTATATTTCTAATATATGTGACTTAGTTTTAACAATTTGGTTCACTCTGTTTCTTTATTTAGTTAAAAAAATAAAAAAATTATTCTATGCTGTGTTTGACAGTGTATCTTTGAAGATACAAAACCTAACTTGCTATCACGTTCTGACTTTTTGATCATGTGTCTTTAAAGATACAACTCATATTTTTCTCAAAAAAATAGATATCAACATTTTGATGCCAGAAAATTGTATAAATAACAGGTAATATTATTCTGATATACAGAAATTAATTTTATTACTATTGTTTTATATCTTGCCAAGATAAGGGTTAAAAGTCCTAAAAATTTACATCACTTCCATATTTACAAACTCGAATCTATTAAAACATTGAAAATTTATCCGCAATCATTCTTAATTCAGTTTAACAGCAACAAGTTAAAAAAAACTTAATAATTATAATTATCCTTATCGCAGAATATTCAACATAGCACCGTAGATATTTATTTTTTAACTCGATTTACACATTATTATAATACGGTTTATTATTTCATTTATTAAAATTTGTTTTCTGGAATACCTTTCCAGGGAAAAATTGTTCTAATGTTTAAAAATTCATTTAAAGAACAAAATTACAGCAAATAAATATANGCTAAAAATAAAAGATGTGGTCTTGAGTTTTCAAGACCCCGGGAAATTGCCATGTTTTTAGACTTTTTGGAGTGTAAAAGCGGAGGAATCGAGAAAAGTCGCGGAGGAAAAATGTGGTAGACTCGTTAAAACGAAGCTCCTCAGGAGTTATAAAGTATGTGGTAATCAACTTTCCATAGGGGGCCTGTACTGTGGACTATTTCGTCTGAAGTGACCTATTTCGGAACGGGTAAGGGATAATTTAGCATAGTTTCCAGCCTGATTCGAAAGTTGGGTGAATTTTCGAAGGCGCTCGAAAACTGGAAATACGAATATATATTCCCACATAGCGTTAACAGACATTGTTTACTGACCTCCAGCACTGTTGCCAAGTCTCGGAGGTGAGAAAGAACATTTCTTTATATTTCTTTATCACATTTTCCATTTTATAATGATCTATAGTTACATATATACCTACAATATAGGCACGTTCGTTAACAATATTGGTGGAATTTTCAATTTTGACCACCATCGGAATCTCGGAAACGATAGAATATACGGGGCGGTTGTTGTTTAAAATATTTGAAGACATTCTTGTATTATCGTCAAAAAAATCGAAAATTGACAGTTTAAAAAATAGATATTTCAGATATACAAAAAGGAAATGCATTGAAAATCAGAACTTTTATACAATAGCCTATGGGAAATTAAAAGTACAGTCATATTTTAACAGACTAGATCTATGTATATTTCGAAACGCGATAGTGAACTTTTTATTTCTTATGGTCACCAAATCAAATTTTTGCTGTAATGTTTTTGTTTCCTTTCTCTCTATTCGGCAATGTTTTTATAGTACCTATGGGTGAAATATAACAGCGAAAAACAAAAAATTTAATGTAAAATAAGATTAATTTATTAAGTATAAGTTAACAATTATAATTGTTGACACGTTTATTGAAGACATATTTAATTAATGTAATACACACATCTATAAACTAAACGTAGTACTTATCTAAAATGAAATCAAAGTTATGTGTATTTTAAACTAATTAGTAGGTATGTGTCGTATTCCACCCTTCGAGCGAGCTTCAGAATTTCAGAGCACTCAGTATATTCCTAGAAGTCGTCTTGTACCTATGGATATGCCTGAGACCGTTGAATTGGGAAGACAAATTCGCCTACCTTTCCAATCCAAACCGAAAACCCGCCACGGTTGCAAAACTAATCGCCGTCGGCCGGGCAAATCAAAAATGCCTCCACGGTATAAGTTCAGACATCGAACTCGATACCGTCCGAGAACAATTTCCGCGATTCTGCATCTTAGTGCGGACGACGCCCCATAACATGACATGACTCCTGGCGATAGCGCTTCCAAAGCCTAAGACCAATTTCACTGATGTTTCCAATGTCACCCGCATCGCGACCGATCTCGCCTAGGTCTGCCTTTCCTGCGCTCAGTATCTACTGCAGCGACTCCCGCAACCTGCAAACGAACCCCGGGACGCTTCAATGCGATATTTGGAAACTACTATCTAAAATTTTACTAACCTTTCGAATTGGTCAAGGACGCTATCGTCAATAACTCGAAACGTTATTGAGCGATCGGTGCCAAAATTTAATGCAGCACTCCTCAAGTCGCTGGCATTCAGCCCTATTCTGTAACTTGCATCGAAATGCTTAGATCGAGTCGAAATGTTCGCATTTCGTAAAGTTCAATATCTATCGCGTCGATCGTTTCCTAAAATTGGTATTCTGTAACTCAAATCGTATAAGTTACAAATCGTAGGGAAAGACCTGGATTCGATGCCGGTTTAGCGTAATGGCAACAATGCGTTGCTCTACGATTATAGATTTTAATAACCAAGTGACATTTAGAGAGGTTAGAAATTTCAAAATATGAAATATGCAAATTAACTTTAAAAATAAGATAAATGTACCTTTTACAAGATTTAGCGCAGGTATAAAAAGTGGAATTTACGCACAGTTGACTTGCAGATGTGTTTTAATAGGAAATATCATGTTCGGTAAATTTAATTGTACCTACCTACTAGATTGTATAGTTTAGTTTAAAAATACATTCATTTTGCTGTAATCTTTCGAGAAGGTCAGTATTGAAAAATATTAATGATGTCAGCTCCGACTCCAATAAAGAAAAAAACTTCTACATGGTAGATTTTTGATAAAGAATATTATAAACCATGCACAAATTAGATAACTAAATAAAAAATATACCTATACACGTACGTATAGACGTACAAATATTTTATAATTCTGTGATTTAAAACACAAAAAGGAAAAAAGATTTGTTGTGTTGTGAGGTTAGGTTATGCTTAACTCAAACGGACAGTGGACACATCTAACATAACAACGCATGCGTGACCCGATCTCGATATCTAAAACTACCACTTCGACAGAGTTTGACCGATCGACGTCGATTTCTACCAACAATTTCGATAGTAGACGTCCAAACAAGTTATAGAATACCGATGTTGCCCAATTCCGATTTGATTGGTTGAACTCGATTCGATTTGATACATTTCTATTCGACTAGGAGTTACAGAATAGGGCTGATTATCTTTTTATTTTCGTCCGAATCGGATGAGCCAAAACGCCGTTATAAGGGGAAACGCGGATTTTACGTTTTCCGCGTTTTTAACCGATCCGCTCATTCGATCTCGGCCGAACCTCAAAACCACACTAGAGCGTCCCTAGGTGGTTAACATATCCAAATTCGAGCCGAATCGTGGGACTACTAACGGCCAGCTAAGCCATAATAGGTTATCACGTCTCCCTAGCTACCGCCGAAGGTGTCCGCGCGATCTCGGCCGAACCCTCCAACCACGACACTACTTCATGCCGTGCATCACCAATCCACTGTTGAACCAAATCCATCCAGTATTAAGACCTCCGTAAGCCCTTTTACGAAGACGGGGAAATTTCACCGATGTTTCCAATTTTTCCGTCTTTGGGCCGAAAGGACCGTCTTCCGAAGGTCCCACCGCTCTGGCGGTCGGATGCGATGCTCGGTAGCCTAAGCCGAGACCGGGGGTAGAGTTTTTTCAAAATGGGAAAAAACTCCAATATCCCCGATACCGACATCAACTATCCGGAGAGGCCAGAGGGGAACGAGATCCGACGTCGACAGCGGCGAATGGTACTTTTTATTGGAAATTTTGGCGGACGATTCACGAGCGGTCCTCCAAAAGTATGGAGAACGGAGGAAAGCGATCGAACGTCTACTTCCGACGTTTGCAGTTCTTCAAGTGGGAGTACATGGTGCGAAGAACGATGTAAAGCGATAATGTAACAATTCTTATTCTATGGTAAATAACTTGTATATGTTAAGTTATAGCATTTATTGTCCGTTTTGACAATTCAATAAATACTTTTAACATATCTTCCACAGTTTGATTGGAAAAACCCTGTCGTCAAACTCAAGACCTTTTGGAGCTCAAGCTCACAGGCTCGCTTAACGAGACTTCCGTTGACGCAGATATTTATTGTGCCTAGCAACCACTACTCGCTTCACGAGACATACCGCCCGAGGTAGCCTAGCCTGAGGTGAAGACCCTGTTCAATAGCCCCCTGCATCGAAACAGTGGTAAATTCCAGGATCCTTTTTGAGACCTGCGATACCGTTCGAGACTGACCACCTCCGACGAAGATCCTGTGCAATAGCCTCCTGCATCGACACAGCGATACACCAGGCTCCTCCAGAGACCTGCGTACCGCCCAAGGTAGCCCAACCTGAGGCGAAGATCCTGTTCGATAGCCCCCTGCATCGAACAACGATACATTTCAGGCTCCTCCAGAGACCTGCATACCGTCCGAGGCTGAGAACCTCCGCCGAAGACCTTGACTCCGATTGTGCCGGCTCCATCGAGAGACCCGCACCTCGGTACACATAGGCTCCTACGAGTCCTATTCATTCAGACTCTATCGAGATCTGCAAATCCGAGGCAACTTTCCTCGTCAAACCTCTAGGCGGTCACTCGTCGAGGCAACCTTCCTCTTCAAACCCCTACGAGGCATTTTCTTTGCAATCTATGGATTCAAAGAAACAGTACGCACGTCATTGAGGCGGCGTACTCCAAAATTTAAAGAAGTATCCTTACTTCTCAGGGCTCCCTCGAGAGACCCACATTTAAAGTAGAGTCAGTGCATCTACAAGACTTTCGGAGCAAAGAAGCTTGCTCCGACATTGTCGTACGGAGTAAGATGTATCCCTGCGACGCGACATCGATATCCAGTGCTACGAGGATTGGTGCCCTCCAAGGTACGACAAATAAATCAGATCATGATTATATGATCAAGACTGAGCTGGACGAGACCTCGTCACCAACCGGAGAGACCAGCGGTTACACGGACAGCCCTCACGCCTGTTTGCTGGCGAAAGATCTCCCGACTCTCCGGGTGAAAGAGGAAATGGCCTCCTTCCCCAACGCTATCTCGATGTTGCGTGAAGAGTCTGAGGTACCGAAGGTGGTAGCTCGCGGAAGTACGTGGCACGGCGCAGCCACAGCGCCGTACGCGTTGAGGTCCGCTGCTA
Source organism: Anoplophora glabripennis (assembly GCF_000390285.2). Lineage (NCBI taxonomy): Eukaryota > Metazoa > Arthropoda > Insecta > Coleoptera > Cerambycidae > Anoplophora > Anoplophora glabripennis. The sequence continues at coordinate 422,860 of NW_019416487.1, forward strand.
CGCGGGTTATTGATACCGCCTCGACCACCCCTCACGACGCACTCACGGAGCCGAGTAGCACGAATGATTTACTACGAAGTGGGTCACCCACGGATACTCGGGACGAGGTTATACCTACGTACCAACTGGTAGGGTCCGGGGAATCCCATGAGCGCAACCACGGTTCGCGGTCCGGCCCCGATAGCGTCCTACCTCCGATATCGTGTGTCCCGGAACGTGGAATCGTTGGCGACGGCGATACAGTACATTCAACATTTCCACGAAATGGTACCCAGCGGGAGCAATGCGCATCTAAGCAATTCTGGTACATCGCCCGTCCACTCTCATGATTTCCCCCGAACATTTGATCACCGCCTAAGTGGTCCCTATTTATAAAGTCTAACCCGACACGGCGCTCGACGTGGGGCTCGACCATCGTCGTCGAGATCTCCCCCACGAGCTCATGTCCTACGTCTGTAGGCCATATCCACCACAGACCACAGTCACTTGAAAATCTGATGCGACCTCAGATCTGGTTTAACTTCAGGTCAAGGTCAAATGTAAAGCCATTTATGTTGTTCGTATTTGATCCTATGTAAGATTATCCTCAAATTATGGCACTCTTGTTTCAATGTGCGTTAGGTTTATAACATCCATCTTTGAAGTGATTCATCCAACAATATCATTGTAGTCACCTAAGTAAAATTCTTCATCGTTAGAAAAATATTCCTTATTTCTGTACTGATAGTAAAAAGCTTTCACTTTTCCGGCTTGCTTAGTATTTTTTTTTTTTAGCTATGATATTAGGAACTCTGCTCCATTCTCTGCCAGGCCCAAATCTCGAACATCATTTACTTTTTTTTGTGATATTGTTCCTGTCTTTTTCACAACGTGATATGGAATATAATCGTCATCACTAGTATCACTAGCAATATCAGTGATCGTTTCATTGCCACCCAAATTTCTCCCTTCTTTAATATCTTGGTGAAACCTTTCTCTCTGCTCAAACCCAATCAAATTTTTCACGTAGGTTTAAAACCAAAATATTTGTATAAGTATCTTTCGTATGTTGATTGATTTTTTTTCTATTAGAAAGTATTTAATACACCTGATCGCTTCAAATTAGGACTGTTGATAAAATATCGATTTATCGAATTATCGATATTATTATTTAGAAATATCGATATTTATTACTAATATTTTTTTGGACGATATATCGATGGTTTGATATTTAAATATTATAGATATCGATGGTCGATATTTTTTTAAGGAAGTTTTTATTTTTCATTTTTTCTCGTAAATTATTTAAACTACATCATCGTAAACTTAATCTACTGTACTTTATTTATACGATATTATGTCTTTCCTCTTTCCCTAGTTTATTTATTTGCTTATTATCTTAAAACGAAATGTAATTTTGTATAAATATACCTCCGTGGCCCGTGGTATAAAAATGTCTATAATCTATGGTACCTACTTTACTTATTGTTGTTGTTACTTGTCACTGTCAGCGGTAACAGCTTAGCATCTCTACCTCTACTTAGTCTATGGTCTATGGTTAACAGCAAGCGAAGTTAAAACGAGAGGTTATGAAAAATTACTGTTTTGTTGTAATATAACGAAAAGCACGTGTTTATTCATATTAATTTATTTAATATCTAATTACATATAAATAGTGTAGTACCAAAATATGTCTTCTTCGACAAATTCTTCCATTGTACGTGTACGTATTTTAAGAAAGTGGATACAAGAAGTGTTTTCCCTTTAATTAGTTTACTAAATATACTGGATTACAAACTAGGTAAATCATTTTTAAGCTGACTTACGACTTACGATTGTTTTTTTAAATAAAGCTGATATATCGATATTTTTTTTCGATATATCCAACTCCGATATTGATATAATTAAAAATATCGATATATCGAAAATCCGATATTTTGAAAAAATATCAACAGTCCTACTTCAAATGGACATCAGATTCGGATTCAACGACCCCCAAAACGTATAGATATGTAAATTTACTTTGTTTTCAATGGATTCACCACATTTGACCTTGAACTAACCTCAACCCAGATCTGATTGAGTCAAACGGACATCAGATTCGGATTCGGCTACCCCAAAAACTTATAAATATGTAGATTTACTTTTTGGCAATTGATTCTCTACATTTGACCTTGAACTGAACTTAAACCAGATCTGATGGAGTCAAACAGACACCGGATTCGGATTCGACGACACCAAAAACGTATAGATACGTAGGTTTAGTTTGTTGACAGTTGATTTTCTACATTTGACCTTGAACTGACCTTAAACCAGAGCCAATCGCGTCAAACAGACACCAGATCCGAAATCGGCGACCCCAAAAACGTATAGATACATAGGTTTAGTTTGTTGGCAATTGATTTTCTACATTTGATCTTGAACTGACCTTAAACCAGAGCTAATCGTGTCAAACGGACACCGGATTCGGATTCAGCGACCCCAAAATCATATGGATACCATGGTCTTGTCTTTCCGACCTGCCACTTTTTTTTGTGGGGCTGTGTAATCTACGAATGGTGTCAAACAACAAGCAACCATGTGATTGAGCATAAAATTGGGCAATTGGATTTCTAATTTGAACTACCCTGTATATCCTATCCTTTCTGATATATAAAAGGCGACCAAAATTAAAAGTTATTCTTAAATAAGATGTAAGTTGTCTTTCTTGTTTATTTTCATAATATGTTCAATCTTCAACTTTACCATTGCCACTGTCCTTCTATTCATTCTTGTATTGTTTAATTTCTTTTGCCGATTGGTATGTCTCCTTTTTGATGTAACTATTAAATCGTCATATTTCTGCCAAAAGTCACTAACTAACGTTTCTTTGTTTTTGAGATAATTATGTTTAAAGAGTAAAATGTAATTATCAAATGTCTTTTGAATATTTTGTTCTGAATTTTTAAAATATATATTATTTATGGCGTTTATTATACTATCCGGAGCCGGAATATATTTAATTTCTGTTAATATATTTTTTTTGATAATTTTTGCAATTAGTGATTTTTACCATTAAAAAAAAACGAAGTAAATGGTAATTATTTATTAAGAACTCAAAAACCTCACTAAATTATTTTATAAAAAATTATAAAAACTAAAAGTTACTAACTATCATCTTTTTCTTCCTCCTTGTCATGAATGGCCGGTTCAGCTGTTGTTTTTGTCCGTAGGAAGTGATTCATACCATGCATGCAGTTCCTCAGGTATTATTTCTTTGCGACAGAGTTTTAATAAATCCTGCTTTTTTAAAACACTAATAGGCAAATGCTCAGTATAAGCTTTTTTAATGTCTTTTACAACATATTGACGACCTCTTCCATATACATTCAAAATGGTATTGGGACCATTATGGCTGTAACGGAATTTTATTATACCGGGACTTGCTTTTTCATAGCGCAAACATTTAATTTGAAGCCATTTAATTGTATTACCATTTTCATCTTTTAGTCGATTTTTAATCATACGTTCGTAGCTTCATTACCTCGTTGAAAGATATTATTAACAATTGTGTAACTATTGGAAAGTTAATCAACGTGGAAGTTGGATTTCGTTAATAATATTTATATAGGATTTATCCCGTAAGCAGCTGTGCTGGATTTTATTTCACGAGGAGAAGCTCACTTAGTGGATAAGAATTGTTCTTTGTATAATTTTCTCTAATGGTTCTTAAATTCAAAAATATTCACATCGAAATATTAATCTACTTTTTAAGCTTCTTTGAGCCGGTCCCTCATCGTCTTATTATCACGATTATTTGGGAAATATAGGATTTTGGAAGTACGACAGACGGGCATGGTCATAGGTTATAACACCGCGATCTTGGGGGAATATTCGTTGACCAAAATATACTATTGGACATCCTGCCTTCCCACCCTGCTGAGCTCGTTCTACTATCACCACGCTCCGTGATTCTGTTAGCGGAGTGGAGAGACATAACCTCGCTTAGTTGACAGCTATCCTGAGACAAGACACTTGTTGATATTAGAACACTGACACCACCTTAGTTTCCTAAAAAGCTAGCAAGGCACTACCTTACTCGTCGTAGGAATATATATATACCTAGTTTTAACACCTCGTTTGAAGATAAGTATCTGGCCTCTATATCCTTCACTGTTTATTTGTATTGTAGTGCTTAGTTTAATTTGATGAATTTAGTTTAAGGATTTAGATTTATAAATTAGCTAACTGTACACAATTTGCAATTGCACTTTGGGGGATATAACTAACAATATTTGTGATATAAATTTGACATTCAACCTTATATATCTGATTGATTCTCTAAATGACTAGTAAATGATATACAGAGTAACCTGTAAGTTTATTTTTCATCAGTCCCTGCAGTGAACGATAGGCAATCACAGATTATTAATAACTTCCTTTTCACAGGTAACCTTGTGTGCTCTGACAGACAAATTGAACCCTGAGATTAAGAGCACTGCCTTTCCAGCTATAATATTTGTTGACTTCTGACTAGTAGAGTTGTAGAGGCTGGAATAGCGTAGCAAAGTTCGCATCTAAATAACACCTTTGAGTATTTTTCCTACAATAATGGGATTCCATTGTCGGAAATATATCTATGTGCTGTTTTACAAACGCCACGTCTTCTTCGTTTGTTTTATTGTGTGGAGGTTTTTTACCACGTCTATCTTCTTGTATAAAAAAATCGTTACTGAAGCCCTGAAAAGCTTTATTTATCGGACCATTACTAATATTTAAGGTCTTTTGGAAAAAGTTCTGACAAACTCTATATTTTGTGTCATTTTTTATTAAATGAAATGTTCTGCTGCATTTCCTCCTTTTATTATCAGGAACGTTTGCTGAAGGCCGTGCGGGCCGACACATTTTAAAATAAAATCTATCTGTCTCTTGTAATCTGAGAGAAACCAGAATCTTTTACAAATGTTTACTCTATCCTCCTCAGTGAATATAGCTCCACATTTAAATTTACAAGATCCACAGTTCACTTCTTGTGGAGCTTTTGCTGGCCTCAAACCTTTTTTTGATTTATACATCAAACAGTCATACATTTTTTTCTCTCAACATTTCTTGTCCATTTAGATGGCTCTGACTTCCTCCAACGTGAACGTTTTTTATTAACAGACGTTTGCGCGTCTACTAAAGGAGTTTTGTTGTCGTTTAGTATCCTAGATACATTTTCGTCATTAGAAGATTCTTCATTTTCCAGTTCAATACTGCTTTCAGAATCATCACTAGGTTTCCACATCTTATCTTTAACGGAGTCATCATCAGATTCATACTGAAATAAATTAATCTGAAGTGAGACAGATACTTAAAATTGAGATTTGTAAATTTAATACTGGTAGCAAAACTTATATATAACTAATGTAATAGTTTTATTGGAAACATGTTTGTTATATGTATAAATAAAATATTATGTTATATAATTTATATTATAAAACAGTTTCATATAGGATACTAAAAACTTTATTATTATTATATAAATAGTAATGCTACGTATATTTAGGATACAAAAAAGATATAACAGGAATTTTACTTATAAAACTAGCGTCTGATAAATGGTCAGTATTTGATAATTCCGGCATTAGATTACGTTCCCTTATATCGGTTGTTTTACTACATGAAGGCAACTCATCCGTATTAATAGAACCCTAAAATTATCAATAAACTTAATCGGTATTGATCAAATAATTTGTATTAAAATACAAAGTGAGGTTAGGAATGCAATACTTACTTTATTTAATGCTAAATTAACAAGCCTCAAACCCCTAGAATTCATTATGATATCCAGTGTATCACATAACAGTAAAAGAGAATAAAACTATTCTTTTAAATCACTTAATGACAAATTTTCCTTAGGAACTAATTGAACATGTTTATTTCCTAACTGCTTAGTAAACACTGACAAATGCCATTTACCTAAACTATATTATGGATAAAATCACTAACTGCGTTAAAAAGAATAAATAAGGTTTGTGACAATAATTTATAAGAACGTTGATCAACGTCATTGTTAAGAAAACTTTTTTTATATTCATATGCAATTTTTAATGACTCGTCTCTAAATATTTTTATATCAGCCACCAAAGGGACCATAACGGTTTATTCCATTTTTTCTCTTGCAAATTTTTATTTGCTAATGATGCCAATTCAATTCCAACAGGTATTTATTAAACTGATAAATTTATTTAAGTAAGTGCCTTTTTGGCACTTATGGAGTCAGTTTTAAATTCAACACTTTCTTCCAATTCTAAATGTCTTAATTCCTCATAAACATGTTTCAGAGAAGTTCCTAAATGCATGGCCAGACTGGGCACATTAAAGATTTTTTTGATTAGATCATACCCTGCCAAAACCCTTACGGCAGACACTACACTGCTAAATTTATTAGGTAACAGTAGGTCTTTTAGGGATAAGTTATTGTTGCTTGTTATTTTTCTGTAAGTTATGAGTAAACGAGAAAGTTTTCTCATTGGATTAGAGCATGCATAAGTCATCTGTTCTCTCTTATGTTTCTCAAGATAAGATTCTCCGAAGTGGCAGATGAGCAGATCTTTTTTTGCCACGAAAGCTGTGTGTACGGTATGCTTTCACAGTTTAAAAATTATATTTAATGTTACATTTTATTAACATAAAACAGCAGCAGTGAACTTTGAATTTTTAAGAACTAAAATTGATCATAAAAAATTGTAGTGATCATGAATTGCACTAATGTGCCCAAGTAGGCAACGTTCAGCACTTTTTCAAACTACAAAATGTACCAGTTTATTAACGGTGACTAAATTTAATTTAGATGAAATAACAAATGTGACATGAAATTAAACTTGCTCTTTTACATTTAACTTTGAAATCATATTGGTTTGCGAACATTGCAAATGATGCATGTTTTAATGTACAGTCCCTTACAGTAGATACAAGAATAATACCCTCTCTTATGATTTGTCAATTCTTTGCCTGTTTGGTCTAATTATCCGCTTATAAAGAGATTGAAATTTGTCTCATTTCTTCTGTTTCAGATGTCTATCAGATGCCTAGTAAAATTTTTTGTATTACATCTTGATCGCAAAACTTACATCTGATAATTTTATTCCGACTATCATTTTTCGTCTATAAGTAAATATTAAGCATATTTTATAAATCAAATAATAATTAAACTGAGATAATATACAGGGTGTTAGTGAAACGAGTTGTCTATATATCGATTGGTCGAGTTCGTTCTAAGACACTCTGTTTAGAGCGTATGAAAATATATGTTTTATATATATATATATATCCGCGGTTGTTATGAACAAAAAAATGAGTTGTTGAAATTGAACAAAATTACCTACGTCAAGAAAAAGTCAACGACAAGTGTTTTTTCCTCGCTGTTTCTGTTGTTTAAAAGAACCCGCTCCCGCTTTTCGCTGTTTCGCTGTTTATGCTGCATTGAAAGATCCGCTATATTGCATCCGCTAGATTGGTAAATGAGGATCGCTGTGTCGCGTCGGGGACACTTTTTAGGGTGAGTTCAATTTCATCATAACCGCTTCCATCTATACCGCACATTTGCGATTTCGAAAAATTTCAAGATTGTATTTTCATTCGCCGAAATTCTGCCTATTTTCTTGGTTAAATATTTATTTATTTAATAATTAAATATATTCGCATATAAATTTGTATCACTTAAAGACGTTTTGAGGTCGTATTTCTAACGCTAATCATACGATACATTGGCATTACTGTGTTGTTCTCTGAAAATTTTATAGGTGTTTTATTTTACTTGTTTGACATATCAGGATATAAATTTGACATTAGTAAATATGGCTAGTACAGCTAATAAAATAAAGCAGTCTAAAGCTCTTCGACAAATGTCGATTAATCAAGTAAATGAATTGAAAGAATTTGCTCATAGAGCCGCGGCGGATGATGCATCGCGAGTGCAATTTCAAATGTTTACGCAAATTGGAGCGATTTTATCTGATTTTAAAAATCATCATCAAAATTTATTAGCACTCATGGCACTTCAAGATCAAGATATCGATTTAGAGGAAGAAATCAGAAAATAGTTTGAATTTAATTATTCCTATGTTTGCGCAATTAATTATTCGCTCGTTGAAAACCAACTAGTAAAGACTGCACCGGAGGAGGCAGTTAGTTATGGTAAAACTAATGTAACGACTAAGGTCGAAATCCCAAAATTTTCTGGTGACGTTACTACATTTAGAGCGTTTATAGGAATGTTTAATTCAATTGTACATCACAATAAATCGATTTCTAAAATAGGAAAGTTTAATTATTTGATCTCCTGTTTAACTGGTCCTCCTTTAGCTCTCGTACAACGCATAAAATTATCAGCAGAAAATTATGACACTGCTTACGATTCATCACTTAAACGCTATAATAAAAAGAGAATTATTGCCTTTGCCCATTTGCAAGCCATGGATGATGCTCCATTTGTTTCAAACTCGAAACATTATTCTGACTTAACAAATTTGTTAGACACCTTTACTGAAAATCTAGCTGCTCTAAAAAATATGGAATATCCTATAGAAGATTGGGATTTTCTATTATTTTATATGTTTGCAAAACATCTCGATCAAGACACTATATGACACGTTATCAACTAAAAATATTGTCAGAGGATGATGATATCGCAACATTCGAATCATTAATAGACTTTGTTTCAAAACAATGCGATGCACAAGATACTACAAAATTGTCATTAAATACAAGATCACAAAGCGCTATTAAACAAGGTTATGTCCACAATAATTCAACAAAACAAAGAACTAAAAATACTCAAAATTCATTTTTTAGTAATAAAGTTAATAAAATTCAGTGTTTCTTATGTCGTAAATCTGATCATAACTTATACCAGTGTTCAAATTTTCACGCAAAATCCCCGCATGAGAGGTTTAATTTTTCTAAACAAAACAATTTGTGTTTAAATTGTTTAAGTTCGCAACACGGCATAAAGAATTGTAAGTCGTCATCTAGCTGTCGTAAGTGTAATTTGCGACATCATACGCTGCTTCATCTGTCTCGTGAAAATAATCAACCAGAAAATGATCCTGGTAACGCTTCTGATATTTCTAGGCCAACGCAAATTAGTAACTCAAACGATAATTCACCTGTCGCCTGTTCATCACAATCTAACAATTTTTGTAGTATAATTTCCTCTGCTACTAATGTTTTACTCTCTACAGCTATTGTAGAAATTTTAGATGTTCGAGATAACTATCAACGTGTCCGTCTTTTATTAGATTGCGGTTCCAAACCAGCTATATTTCTCAAAAATGTTTTAGCCGACTAGGCTTATCCCGCTTTAATAGTTCACTCTCTATACGAGGTTTAAGTTCAATGAATGAAACTACTTCTCGCGGCGCAGTAACCTGTAGAATGAAGCCTGTTGGAAAAAATTCGCCTAACATTAATGTAGACGCAATTATTTTGCCCAAATTATGTGCGGATGTGCCAACCGCTACAATACATAATAAAAATTGGTCTCATATAACTAATATTGACTTAGCAGATCCTCGTTTTTATCAAGCTGACAGTATTGATTTATTATTAGGTGCTGACATTTTTCCAAATATATTACAACATGGACGTATAGTCGGCAATCCTGATGAACCAATCGCTATTAACACTGTGACGTCGTATTTTCGTCGTTCGTCACTATGACGCCTGAGCGGCGGCGGTTACCTCGGGCGCCAGTTCCTGTTTAAAGTGTAGAAACACCACTACGCGGGCGGCTATAGTGAAGACACGGTATGTCCAGAGGGTCTAGAGAGAGTTAGACTTTACACAGGAATAAATGGCCACAAATTGGTATATATTTACATTTATTTATAGTCCAATTCTACCTATGTACACTATTCTACTCTAAGTCTATAGCAAACGGCGACAAACGGCTACGGTTGTATACAGGGGGTGACTACGGAAAACGGTAACGGTGCGGTGTTAAGCGGTGACCTGACGAAAGCAAAGCACAGCAGAGCCAGCGGAACGGTTAATGCGGTAAGCGGTAGTACAGATACCAGAAAGAAGGAATCGATTTAGCAAAGAAAAGCTACAAACAGTAACTATGGACTAGACTTGGCTACTATCTTTACACAAAAACAATAAAACAGTAACAGCGGGGCTCCTCAATACTGGCAGGCGGCTGGCAGAAAATCTCTGAAAGAATGGTTATGAATAATTACGACCTGCGTTTCAACTCATAGGACAGAAAAGGAGGAAAGGATGACAACNACCACGCTCCGTGATTCTGTTAGCGGAGTGGAGAGACATAACCTCGCTTAGTTGACAGCTATCCTGAGACAAGACACTTGTTGATATTAGAACACTGACACCACCTTAGTTTCCTAAAAAGCTAGCAAGGCACTACCTTACTCGTCGTAGGAATATATATATACCTAGTTTTAACACCTCGTTTGAAGATAAGTATCTGGCCTCTATATCCTTCACTGTTTATTTGTATTGTAGTGCTTAGTTTAATTTGATGAATTTAGTTTAAGGATTTAGATTTATAAATTAGCTAACTGTACACAATTTGCAATTGCACTTTGGGGGATATAACTAACAATATTTGTGATATAAATTTGACATTCAACCTTATATATCTGATTGATTCTCTAAATGACTAGTAAATGATATACAGAGTAACCTGTAAGTTTATTTTTCATCAGTCCCTGCAGTGAACGATAGGCAATCACAGATTATTAATAACTTCCTTTTCACAGGTAACCTTGTGTGCTCTGACAGACAAATTGAACCCTGAGATTAAGAGCACTGCCTTTCCAGCTATAATATTTGTTGACTTCTGACTAGTAGAGTTGTAGAGGCTGGAATAGCGTAGCAAAGTTCGCATCTAAATAACACCTTTGAGTATTTTTCCTACAATAATGGGATTCCATTGTCGGAAATATATCTATGTGCTGTTTTACAAACGCCACGTCTTCTTCGTTTGTTTTATTGTGTGGAGGTTTTTTACCACGTCTATCTTCTTGTATAAAAAAATCGTTACTGAAGCCCTGAAAAGCTTTATTTATCGGACCATTACTAATATTTAAGGTCTTTTGGAAAAAGTTCTGACAAACTCTATATTTTGTGTCATTTTTTATTAAATGAAATGTTCTGCTGCATTTTCTCCTTTTATTATCAGGAACGTTTGCTGAAGGCCGTGCGGGCAATTTTCGATCGACACATTTTAAAATAAAATCTTTCTGTCTCTTGTAATCTGAGAGAAACCAGAATCTTTTACAAATGTTTACTCTATCCTCCTCAGTGAATATAGCTCCACATTTAAATTTACAAGATCCACAGTTCACTTCTTGTGGAGCTTTTGCTGGCCTCAAACCTTTTTTTGATTTATACATAAAACAGTCATACATTTTTTTTCTCTCAACATTTCTTGTCCATTTAGATGGATCTGACTTCCTCCAACGTGAACGTTTTTTATTAACAGACGTTTGTGCGTCTACTAAAGGAGTTTTGTTGTCGTTTAGTATCCTAGATACATTTTCGTCATTAGAAGATTCTTCATTTTCCAGTTCAATACTGCTTTCAGAATCATCACTAGGTTTCCACATCTTATCTTTAACGGAGTCATCATCAGATTCATACTGAAATAAATTAATCTGAAGTGAGACAGATACTTAAAATTGAGATTTGAAAATTTAATACTGGTAGCAAAACTTATATATAACTAATGTAATAGTTTTATTAGAAACATGTTTGTTATATGTATAAATAAAATATTATGTTATATAATTTATATTATAAAACAGTTTCATATAGGATATTCAAAACTTTATTATTATTATATAAATAGTAATGCTACGTATATTTACGATACAAAAAAGATATAACAGGAATTTTACTTACGAAACTAGCGTCTGATAAAAGGTCAGTATTTGATAATTCCGGCATTAGATTACGTTCCCTTATATCGGTTGTTTTACTACATGAAGGCAACTCATCCGTATTAGTAGAACGCTAAAATCATTAATAAACTTAGTCGGTATTGATCAAATAATTTGTATTAAAATACAAAGTGAGGTTAGGAATGCAATACTTACTTTATTTAATGCTAAATTAACAAGCCTCAAACCCCTAGAATTCATTATGATATCCAGTGTATCACATAACAGTAAAAGAGAATAAAACTATTCTTTTAAATCACTTAATGACAAATTTTCCTTAGGAACTAATTGAACATGTTTATTTCCTAACTGCTTAGTAAACACTGACAAATGCCATTTACCTAAACTATATTATGGATAAAATCACTAACTGCGTTAAAAAGAATAAATAAGGTTTGTGACAATAATTTATAAGAACGTTGATCAACGTCATTGTTAAGAAAACTTTTTTTATATTCATATGCAATTTTTAATGACTCGTCTCTAAATATTTTTATATCAGCCACCAAAGGGACCATAACGGTTTATTCCATTTTTTCTCTTGCAAATTTTTATTTGCTAATGATGCCAATTCAATTCCAACAGGTATTTATTAAACTGATAAATTTATTTAAGTAAGTGCCTTTTTGGCACTTATGGAGTCAGTTTTAAATTCAACACTTTCTTCCAATTCTAAATGTCTTAATTCCTCATAAACATGTTTCAGAGAAGTTCCTAAATGCATGGCCAGACTGGGCACATTAAAGATTTTTTTGATTAGATCATACCCTGCCAAAACCCTTACGGCAGACACTACACTGCTAAATTTATTAGGTAACAGTAGGTCTTTTAGGGATAAGTTATTGTTGCTTGTTATTTTTCTGTAAGTTATGAGTAAACGAGAAAGTTTTCTCATTGGATTAGAGCATGCATAAGTCATCTGTTCTCTCTTATGTTTCTCAAGATAAGATTCTCCGAAGTGGCAGATGAGCAGATCTTTTTTTGCCACGAAAGCTGTGTGTACGGTATGCTTTCACAGTTTAAAAATTATATTTAATGTTACATTTTATTAACATAAAACAGCAGCAGTGAACTTTGAATTTTTAAGAACTAAAATTGATCATAAAAAATTGTAGTGATCATGAATTGCACTAATGTGCCCAAGTAGGCAACGTTCAGCACTTTTTCAAACTACAAAATGTACCAGTTTATTAACGGTGACTAAATTTAATTTAGATGAAATAACAAATGTGACATGAAATTAAACTTGCTCTTTTACATTTAACTTTGAAATCATATTGGTTTGCGAACATTGCAAATGATGCATGTTTTAATGTACAGTCCCTTACAGTAGATACAAGAATAATACCCTCTCTTATGATTTGTCAATTCTTTGCCTGTTTGGTCTAATTATCCGCTTATAAAGAGATTGAAATTTGTCTCATTTCTTCTGTTTCAGATGTCTATCAGATGCCTAGTAAAATTTTTTGTATTACATCTTGATCGCAAAACTTACATCTGATAATTTTATTCCGACTATCATTTTTCGTCTATAAGTAAATATTAAGCATATTTTATAAATCAAATAATAATTAAACTGAGATAATATACAGGGTGTTAGTGAAACGAGTTGTCTATATATCGATTGGTCGAGTTCGTTCTAAGACACTCTGTTTAGAGCGTATGAAAATATATGTTTTATATATATATATATATCCGCGGTTGTTATGAACAAAAAAATGAGTTGTTGAAATTGAACAAAATTACCTACGTCAAGAAAAAGTCAACGACAAGTGTTTTTTCCTCGCTGTTTCTGTTGTTTAAAAGAACCCGCTCCCGCTTTTCGCTGTTTCGCTGTTTATGCTGCATTGAAAGATCCGCTATATTGCATCCGCTAGATTGGTAAATGAGGATCGCTGTGTCGCGTCGGGGACACTTTTTAGGGTGAGTTCAATTTCATCATAACCGCTTCCATCTATACCGCACATTTGCGATTTCGAAAAATTTCAAGATTGTATTTTCATTCGCCGAAATTCTGCCTATTTTCTTGGTTAAATATTTATTTATTTAATAATTAAATATATTCGCATATAAATTTGTATCACTTAAAGACGTTTTGAGGTCGTATTTCTAACGCTAATCATACGATACATTGGCATTACTGTGTTGTTCTCTGAAAATTTTATAGGTGTTTTATTTTACTTGTTTGACATATCAGGATATAAATTTGACATTAGTAAATATGGCTAGTACAGCTAATAAAATAAAGCAGTCTAAAGCTCTTCGACAAATGTCGATTAATCAAGTAAATGAATTGAAAGAATTTGCTGATAGAGCCGCGGCGGAGGATGCATCGCGAGTGCAATTTCAAATGTTGTTTACTCAAATTGGAGCGATTTCATCTGATTTCAAAATTCATCATCAAAATTTATTATCACTCATGGCATTACAAGATCAAGATATTGATTTAGAGGAAGAAATCAGAAAACGGTTTGAATTTGATTATTCCTATATTTGCGCAATTAATTATTCGCTCGTTGAAAACCAACAAGTAAAGACTGCACCGGAGGAGGCAGTTAGTTATAGTAAAACTAATGTAAAGTTACCGAAGGTCGAAATCCCAAAATTTTCCGGTGACGTTACTACATTTAGAGCGTTTATAGGAATGTTTAATTCAATTGTACATCACAATAAATCGATTTCTAAAATAGAAAAGTTTAATTATTTGATCTCCTGTTTAACTGGTCCTCCTTTAGCTCTCGTACAACGCATAAAATTATCAGCAGAAAATTATGACACTGCTTACGATTCATTACTTAAACGCTATAATAAAAAGAGAATTATTGCCTTTGCTCACTTGCAAGCCATGGACGATGCTCCATTTGTTTCAAACTCTAAACATTATTCTGACTTAACAAATTTGTTAGACACCTTTACTGAAAATCTAGCTGCTCTAAAAAATATGGAATATCCTGTAGAAGATTGGGATTTTCTATTATTTTATATGTTTGCAAAACATCTCGATCAGGACACTATGACACGTTATCAACTAAAAATATTGTCAGAGGATGATGATAACGCAACATTCGAATCATTAATAGACTTTGTTTCAAAACAATGCGATGCACAAGATACTACAAAATTGTCATTTAATACAAGATCACAAAGCGTTGTTAGACAAGGTTATGTCCACAATAATTCAACAAAACAAAGAACTAAAAATACATCTTCATTTTTTAGTAATAAAGCTAATAAAATTCAGTGTTTCTTATGTCGTAAATCTGATCATAACTTATACCAGTGTTCAAATTTTCACGCAAAATCTTCGCATGAGAGGTTTAATTTTTCTAAACAAAACAATTTGTGTTTAAATTGTTTAAGTTCGCAACACGGCATAAAGAATTGTAAGTCGTCATCTAGCTGTCGTAAGTGTAATTTGCGACATCATACGCTGCTTCATCTGTCTCGCGAAAATAATCAATCAGAAAATGATTCTGGTAACGCTTCTGATATTTCTAGGCCAACGCAAATTAGTAACTCAAACGATAATTCACCTGTGGCCTGTTCATCGCAATCTAACAATTTTTGTGGTATAATTTCTTCTGCTACTAATGTTTTACTCTCTACAGCTATTGTAGAAATTTTAGATGTTCGAGGTAACTATCAACGTGTCCGTGTTTTATTAGATTGCGGTTCACAAACCAGCTATATTTCTCAAAAATGTTTTAGCCGACTAGGCTTATCCCGCTTTAATTGTTCACTCTCTATACGAGGTTTAAGTTCAATGAATGAAACTACTTCTCGCGGCGCAGTAACCTGTAGTATGAAGCCTGTTGGAAAAAATTCGCCTAACATTAATGTAGACGCAATTATTTTGCCCAAATTATGTACGGATATGCCAACCGCTACAATACATAATAAAAATTGGTCCCATATAACTAATATTAACTTAGCAGATCCTCGGTTTTATCAAGCTGATAGTATTGATTTATTATTAGGTGCTGACGTTTTTCCAAATATATTACAACATGGACGTATAGTCGGCAATCCTGATGAACCAATCGCTATTAACACTGTGACGTCGTATTTTCGTCGTTCGTCACTATGACGCCTGAGCGGCGGCGGTTACCTCGGGCGCCAGTTCCTGTTTAAAGTGTAGAAACACCACTACGCGGGCGGCTATAGTGAAGACACGGTATGTCCAGAGGGTCTAGAGAGAGTTAGACTTTACACAGGAATAAATGGCCACAAATTGGTATATATTTACATTTATTTATAGTCCAATTCTACCTATGTACACTATTCTACTCTAAGTCTATAGCAAACGGCGACAAACGGCTACGGTTGTATACAGGGGGTGACTACGGAAAACGATAACGGTGCGGTGTTAAGCGGTGACCTGACGAAAGCAAAGCACAGCAGAGCCAGCGGAACGGTTAATGCGGTAAGCGGTAGTACAGATACCAGAAAGAAGGAATCGATTTAGCAAAGAAAAGCTACAAACAGTAACTATGGACTAGACTTGGCTACTATCTTTACACAAAAACAATAAAACAGTAACAGCGGGGCTCCTCAATACTGGCAGGCGGCTGGCAGAAAATCTCTGAAAGAATGGTTATGAATAATTACGACCTGCGTTTCAACTCATAGGACAGAAAAGGAGGAAAGGATGACAACATCCTATCAGCCGAACGCGCAGTTAGGTTAAGTGTACCGGAAAGAGACAACAGTACACCCAACCACGTCGTACCTGAAAGAGAAATAATATTAACTACGACCTGCGTCTCCACTCATAGAACAGAAAGGAAATGGGACACAACATTCTATCAGCAGAGCGCGCAGTTATGTCGAATGCACCGGACAGTGACAACAGTGCACCCTTTCTTGTGTTCCTGCGGTTCGGTACTACCTGCGTTTCATCTCATACGACAGAAAAAGGGTGAGACAACATCCTATAAGCCGAACGCGCAGTTTAGGTCTAGTGCACCGAACGGAGACAACAGTGCACCTTTCCTTGTTGTGGTACGGCGGATAACTGAAAAGACAAGATATGATTAGTACAAGCGGACAGCAGCCAAGTCTTTACCTAGGTTCCTTAAACTTTGACTCACTTCTCTTTCTGGGCACGTCTGGTCGGTCGGAATGCTGAAACAGGACTAACTTTGCAGTACAATTACCCTGTCAGGTCTCTTGTCACCTCAAGACACTTGCGCATTGAATGTGCGCGGAACCTAACTTACTTCAGCGGTCTTCGGACTGGACTGGTGTTGGCGGCAGCTGGAGATGAACTGACTTCTCAAATTCCGTTTGTTTCCTAAGTCCCTCGTCTCGGATTGGCGGCTGCGCAATTCGTCTAAACTGGACTTGCAGAATTCTCACCTACTTCCAGCGGTGACGTATCTCCGGGCAGGGCGGCTGGCGGCTCAACTGGATGCTACAACAGCTCCTGGTAGACTAATCCTTTGAATACAGTCTGCTGCTACATGCTGTATTCGTACGGCGAATCCGGGCGGCTGCGCAGTTTCCTCAGGCTGGACTTAGTGGAATCTTACCAATTCTTTACTGGTGACGTAGGTCTTGGTGGAACTGGACTGGACTCTACGATGCCTCGTGGTGAACTGAATCTCTGACGGCCACTTAATTCCTAAGCCCTGGTGATGCTTCGGCAGTGACTGCGTAGTTCTCCTAAGAGAGACTTGTAAAATTCTTACTTATGCGGTGGTGACGTATTGCTGGCTGGACGGCAGGCTGGACTCGGCACGACTGGTCCCTACGCTGACAGACAGACGACTGGCGTACGCGGTGTGAATTTGCCGGCCATCGGCTTGGTGCTTCGGTGGTGACGGACGGTGTTTGAAATGCCATTGATAACGCCGGTGCGGTAAACTATATTTATTAATATAATTAAATAAAAAGAACACAAATGTGGGGTGTCGGAAAATCACTTCGTTACACCACTAAATTTGGATGGGTTCAAATGGGAAAATTTAAATCTAACGATACTCCAAGTGTCAACACAACTTCGCTTTTCTCATTAGCTACTGATAGTGATTTACTTATATTAGATAACAATATAAAAAGCTTTTGGGAGTTGCCTCATTTTGACTTCAATAATTCTAGATCACTACCATTGCGTCGATTTCTTTCACTAGAACGGCGTTTACTTACAACTCCAGATATTTATAAACAGTATTCTGAGTTTATACAAGAATATTTAGATTCCGATTACTTGGAGCCAGTTCATGAAGACGCAAATCTAAAGAATATTTTTTATATTCAGCATCACTGTTTTCAAATAAGATAACACTAAAACAAAACTGAGGGTTGTTTTTGAAGCCTCGGCAAAAACTTCTAACGTTTACACAAATTTTGGTAGCAGAAAAGCATCAAAATTATCAACGCATGTTATGGAGATTTTCACCTAACGACCCGGTTTCAGATTTTCGATTAAAAAGAGTAACTTTTGGATTATCTTGTTTACCTTATCTCGCAAATCGCACTATTATTCAGTTAGCTCTAGATGAAAACTCTAAATTTCCACTAGCTTCTAAAGTTTTACAGAATGACATTTACGTAGACGACATTGTAACAGGGTGTAATTCCCTACTTGAGGCAAAAATTATACGCGCCCAACTTATAAATTTGTTAAAATCTGGTTTTGAACTTAGAAAATGGACCAGTAATTTACCTGAATTTTTATTAGACTTGCCGGAGTCACATATTCAACTTCAGTCTCTTTCATTTGACGCCGAATCGCATGCAACTATAAAAATTTTGGGTTTGCAATGGCAACCTTCTTCTGATAACTTCTGTTATAAAATTGAACTTTCAGAAAACAAATGTACCAAACGTATGATTTTTTCAGACATTGCTCGTATATTTGACCCTTTAGGATTCTTAACTCCAGTAACATTTTTCGCTAAACATTTTATTCAACAACTTTGGAGTCTTGGACTTGATTGGGAATCGCAACCTCCGACTTCAATTTGCAATAATTGGCCACAATACAAGTCAGAACTTAATTTATTGTCAAAATTTAATATGCCACGACGTATATTACCAGATAAATATCAATCATGTGAATTACATTCATTTTGTGACGCTTCTGAAAAGGGTTTCGCTGGTGTTATTTATTTCCGAGTACAACAAAATAATAGTTTTCAAACATATTTCATAACCGCTAAATCAAAGGTCGCACCTTTAAAAAAAAATCTCATTACCTCGCTTGGAACTTTCAGTTACATTTTTACTCGCGAAACTAATATCGTTTGTTTTAAATACTTTTGAAAACAAATTAATATTTTCTAAAATCTTCGCATATAGAGATTCTACTATCGCTTTACAATGGATACAGTCCTCTCCACATATATGAAAAACCTTCGTTGCCAATCGTGTATCTCAAATACAAGATTTTGTATCACCCGCTCATATTAAGTCTGCCGACAACCCCGCCGATTGTGCTTCCCGAGGACTTTTACCATCCGAGTTATTAAAAAATCGGTTATGGTGGGCAGATTGGTTAAAATGTTCACAACAGCTTTGGCCAGTTTCTAAAAATTGTAATAATTCCGATGCAGTGCCAATTGTTCTCTCTGAGGAGAGAAAAATCACTACATACATTTATACAACCCAATTGTATCACTACTTTACTAGAAACTTATTCGTCGCTGCCAAAAATCAAAGGAATTCTTGCTTATGTAATTCACTTTATTTTTAACTGTCGCCATCGAAACGCAAAGAAAACTGGCTTTCTTAACATATTTGAATTGAACGAAGCGCTTTATTTATGCGTTAAAAATGAACAATATTTTCATTTCACAGAAGAAATTTCTAAATTACAAAAAGGCCAGCTTGTATCAAAGTTGTTTAGAAAATTAAATGTTTTTATTGACGACAAAGGTATCTTACGAGTCGGTGGTCGGCTTTATAATACTAAACTAACTTATGATCAAAAACATCCCGCTATTTTACCACGTAATAGTCGATTGACAGATTTAATCATAGAAGATTTTCATATAACTTACTTACATCCAGGTGTACAGACATTACAGTTTTTATTATTACAACATTTTTGGATCTTATCTCAAAAACGCGCTATTCGAAAAATAGGTACAAATTGTCAAAAATGTTGGAGATTAGCACCAAAAACCTTTCAACCACCGATGGGAAATTTACCAGAGCTGCGCATTAGTAAGGTTAAACCATTTTCTTGCGTTGGATTAGATGGCAGGACCTTTTTTAACTACGTTAGGTAAAGTTCGTGGAGCTAAAAGTTTCAAATCATATATATGTGTATTTGTCTGTTTCGCTACAAAAGCCTTACACATAGAACTTGCATCCGATCTAAGTAGTGAAGCCTTTATTGCAGCTTTTCGTCGATTTATTTCTCGTAGAGGTCGGTGTTCTAAGATTTACAGTGATTGCGGAACGAATGTTGTAAGTGGAAACAAACAAATTCAAAATTTAATAAAAATTGCCGCAGAGAGCGAAGCTCTTTTATCCGCCTTCTGCGCCTCACTTCGCCGGCTTAGTAGAAGCAGGTGTCAAATCAGTGAAGACATATCTCTATCGAGTAATTGGACAGCAGATTCTAACTTACGAAGAGCTTTATACCGTACTTGTCCAAATAGAAGCGTTATTAAATTCCCGCCCTCTTTGTGCGGTAAGTTCTGACCCTAAAGACTTGAACCACTAACAGTTCGTCCTGATCCTGATCTGTTACATCTAAAATTGAATTATTTAAATCGATGGCAACTTTTGCAACGCCTCCACCAAGATTTCTGGTCCAGGTGGCATAAAGAATATTTACATACGCTGCAACAGCGTCAGAGATGATTGAAACCAATGTCTTCTCCTGTCATGCCAGGCACTTTGGTGCTGATAAAAAATGACTCATCTCCACCGCTGAAATGGCAGATAGGACGAATCGAGTCATTACATACCGGTTCAGACGGTATTGCACGAGTTGCTACTGTTTTTACAAAACAGGGAACTCTAAAACGACCACTGGTAAAGCTCTGTCCTTTACCAACCTCTTAAAGTCTGTTTTATAGATATAATTTTCTATTTTTTATTTTTTGCTTAGATTTAGAGAGTTATTTAGTTTATGAAAAATATGTATATTTTTCGGTGGGCAAAATGTTTAGAGCGTATGAAAATATATGGTTTTTTTATATACATCCGCGGTTGTCATGAACAAAAAAAATGAGTTGTTGAAATTGAATAAAATTACCTACGTCAAGAAAAAGTCAACGACAAGTGTTTTTTCTTCGCTATTTCTGTTGTATAAAAGAACCCGCTCCCGCTTTTCGCTGTTTCGTTGTTTATGCTGCATTGGAAAATCCGCTATATTGCATCCGCTAGATTGGTAAAGGAGGATCGCTGTGTCGCGTCGGGGACACTTTTGAGGGTGAGTTCAATTTCATCATAACCGCTTCCATCTATACCGCACACACTCTGTATAGTACTTTAAGTAGTATAACCTCCTTGGAAAATGTTGAAATCTGACATTTATCCTGTTTCTCATTATTTATGTGGTAAACTCCCTTTTTAAACAGCTAAATTGAAACAGGTGTCAAATTTTAACCAAAAAAATCATATGTTTACATGTAATCAAATGCCTACTAAAAAAATGCAGGGTAAAGTTTAAAATAATAATCTAAAAATCTAATCATCACACAAAAGAAAGTATATATTTATAGTGCATTGTAGAAATACAAGAAGCCATGAATATTGATCATTGATGTGTCCAAGGGTAAAACATCTCTATTACATCCTTATCTCTCACTAAGCAATGTCTTTTGCACATGTTAGAATGGTTAAATTACTAGTAAAACTTTTTATGCCAGTTGTCATTGCATTAATAAACATTGAAAAATTAACTTAAAAGATTTGCACTGCACTGCTTTAATTTAGCCTTTTGAGAATAGGGTAGCATGCCTTATGCAAAAGTAAATCGGTGTGCAGGTATTGTTAGTGAGCGGGGTGCGGGTTGAGGAAAATGTGGAACAAAAAATAAATGAATTTGGAGATTACCTGGTATTCCAGAAGAGCGTCATCTTCGAAAGGGCCCTTGGTGACTTTCTGGAGCTCTTCCGGAATAGGTGGTATAGGTACATTGGAAATAACCTATTAAGGAAAACTATCAGTGCACAGTATTCTTTGAAAATAAGAAAATTATTACCACATCCACTGAGACATACATTTGATACTAAATTACTCTACACAGTATCAATGATATCAACAGCAGAGCAAAAATTTTATTGAAAAAAAAAAAATAAAACGAAAATATTTCGAGTACGCAAAAAGACATAAACAAATGGACTCGACAATCTTTATTCTCAGAGTGCACACACGTCGGGGACTCGATAAGAAAATGATTTGGAGTACGCAAAAGATCCTATTAGGCTTGTTGTATCCTAATGGATACAACAAGCCTACCTTCTCAGAGTGCACACACATCGCGGACTCAACAAAAAGATTACTTGGAGTGCGCAAAAGGTGATCTAATGGACTCAATAAAATTTATTCTCAGAGCACACACACGTCGGGGACTCGACAAGAAGATTACTTGGAGTGCGCAAAAGATAACAGTGATCTAATGGACAAAAGTGTTAATACCTAATGGACTCGACAGGACTTCGCTAACTATAAAATTATATTTTTACCAAAACAAACAAACAAATAAAAAGTATTCAAAAGCACGCAGGTTTCGACTGCCTTGTGCACTCAACTTTCACTATGATGTAATGAACCTGTATTAATTTCAAGTTTTATGCAAGGCCGTTGGCCATATATTTATTAATTAGTTTAATTGGGTGAGAGCAATTAACCGCGAGTCGAGCCGAACCGTCCGTTTGCCCCACTTTATCGAGGGCCGCGCGCATAATCCCACTACGACTCCTGCCTAGTCAAGGGGGGATTGAAGCAATAAAAACAGCGATCCTGCACGAAGATCCTCAGTTCGCTGCCAGAACTCGAAGAACTCCAACGCCAACCTGAGGACCACCCCGAGGACCTGAACACCGACCAGAGACCACCCGACCCAAGGAGTTAGCCGCCAGAAGCAACCGTCCGGAATAAGTAAGCAAATTGTATTTTCCTATATTCACTTGTCCTGCTATGGTACAGGTCTGGCCGTTTTGAACTTTGGCAAGACAGTACGACCACGGCGTTGTCGGCGAAGGTTTGGCTGGGTATCCCACCGCCCTCGTTCGACGAACGTTGTCCGTCACATCAACCGAACTGCTGGTTTGGCTGGGTATCCCACCACCAGTGGAAGACGTTGAGTGCAGGTCCGTACGGCAGCAGCGTTATCGGCGACGGTTTGGCTGGGTAACCCACCGCCCTCGTTCGACAAACGTTGTGAGCCTCTTTACTGACACTGCTGGTTTGGCTGGGCACCCCACCGCCGGTAGAAGACGTGAAGGTGTCGAATTGTACGGCAGCAGCGTTATCGGCGAAGGTTTGGCTGGGTATCCCACCGCCCAAGCTTGATAAACGCTGTAAGGCACAATAACCGAAACCGCTGGTTTGGCTGGGCACCCCACCGCCAGTAGAAGACGTTGTGTGTCAGCTGTGCAACGACGGATAGACCCTCGAAGTTTGGCTGGGTATCCCACCGCTTCTGGGAGAAATCTGTTGGCCGCCCCGCATTTGAACTCGCACCTCGCCCAGACTTTGCCTCCTGTTCACCAACACCATCATTTTCCTAATTACCATTTGCTTATTTATGCCCGTTGTAAACCGCTTTTTCTCCTGGCTGGTCGCATTTTCGCTTAATTTCCGTCGCTTTGCTAGAAACTACCGCCGATATTTATTTGTAGAATTAGAGTCACCCGTAATTATTTTTCTCTGTTTCAGAACCATTGAGAACAATTTATTTATTGATTATTTATTGCTCTAATTTATTAGCCTTATTTTTCCCTTTCTAGCACCGACCGAAATTTAAAACCGAATATTATTTTGGCGTACCGCTTCTTAAAGTATTAGACTGTTTATTAAATAAACTAAACGCCAAATACTCCGCTTTTCTACCGTATCGATTATGTGTCCTGATCTTTGACTATGTGCTAATATTGTATTTATTTACAGCACCGAAAACCGCATAGGCATTTTAAATCTATCATAATAGTAATTGCTCTAACCCATTTTATTTCATTCACACCGCTTGTACATTATTTGTATATTCCTGATTGTTAGTGATAATAATTGTAATTAGAATCTATTTTACTTTTGTTTGTTTGTGTCAATTTGCGTAGGCCTTATTAATAGAAAATAAATCTAGTATATATATATTTCCAGTTGTCTTCATTCTTAACACCGATAAGATTGATAAAATTCCGATCAGTAAAAAAGGTCTAACTATCTTTTTGTGACCTACACTGATAAGACCGTTTATTTTAAAAGGAAAATAACACTACACTCAAAGAACTACTTTGATTAAAAGTAAGAGAAATAACAGACCCCTGGAATTAAACTTTCTTCACTGCAGCTATCCCGAGTACTTAGTCTAAGGCGCCCGAGACAATCCGAACAAAAAAGATTTAATCCGGAGTACGTTCCTGTGACGTCACTCACCACTGCCGGCTGCCAACCACCGCTGCCGATAAACTAGTAGTCAAGGGTCGTCATAAAATTAGGCGTCCAAATAGGGACGTCAGTGACGTCAATAAATCTAGTAAATTAGAATTCGCAATTGCGAATTAAGATTCCGTTTAGAGTTGGTAGTATACCGGGGGCGGCCACAAGTAACGTTACTAACCGTCACCACCAAAACCGAAACCCAGCGAAGTACGTTACAATATATTCAAACGTACCTACAAAGAGTGCACGTAGGCATCAGTCATCTTATACATATACTTCATTTCAGTGTCCTCAATACAAATTCAAAGGTATACACAGTGTGTACTTAACTTCAACATTACTCAAAATAAAATCAGTAGTACACAGGCATCACCCACCTTGTGTACTTAACTTTAACATTGCTCAAAACAAAATCAGTAGTACACAGGCAACACCCACCTTGTGCACCGACATGTTCACTAGTATTCTAGTAATGACACTGTCGTAATTCTTCCTAATACATAAAATACCTCACCTCTAATCAGTTGTTTGTGATCTAAAGAACATCATTTTGTTGCTCGAAACCACACCTCTAAAACGTTTTTTATCTTTGGACACACTTTGAACTTGGTATCGATTATTGGGGAGAACTACCTACTCTTACAAGACCAATGTACCTCTGAATCAGCTTACCGCTCGCAACCCCTTCACTATTAGTGTCCTTTTAATCATGACCATATCACCAACCTCATAGATGACCGCTGGTTTACGATTTTTATCGTAGCGTCTTTTCATTGCACTAGCACTCTTAATTATTATAATTCGCAGCTTTTCGCAGCAGCACCAGTTTTAAATAACCCTGCCTATCTACCTGCTCGTTATCAATCACATTAATATCAAATTTAAGTCTTGGTCTAAAACCGTATAAAAGGTTCTTTTGTATTGATAGTCGCCATCGGGTGTAACGAACGCGGTGTAAGAACGACTACTCTCTGCCACATTTAACTGATGATACCCAGATTTTAAGTGTAGCAAAGCAGTGGTTTCCAGTCAGTCTCTCCAGTTGATCCTCAATTCTTAGAAGCGAATCTTTTATCGTAATGGCGTTTAATTTACAATAATCTACGCACATACGTATATCATTGGTCTTCTTCTTTACTAGAAGTATCGGACTGGCATAGGGTGAAACGCTCAGTTCAATGATGTCATTGTTGAAAAGATCGTGCACAATAAATCTTTCTATAAAATTTTTTCCAAAACTGATTATTAACGGAGTTACAAGGTGTTACAGTTAAATTTTATTTGCAGTTTTTTTGCAATACCTTTTGCCACACTCATAATATTTTTTCGGGATGTGGATTATAAATTTGCCCACCGTTTTTTCGCATTTTGTAGAGGGCGCCACATACGAGCCTTTATTTTGATTTGAATGGTTCCAACTTTTTTGTGCTACACTTTATGCTACTTTTGACTGAATATTTTTGTTCTCCTAAGCTTTTGACATAAAAAAGTTATACTTTATTTGTTTCGATAAATCTAACCGTTTTCGAGAAAAACGCTAAAATAACATTGCATGTATGTGATGAATACGAAATCATTTTAATTTATTTTCTACATTAAACATAGCATGCTTTGGAAACAAGCGCTTAGTTGCCTTGGAAACAAGTTTGTGGAGAATTAGTTTTGACAGATTAGATTTTGACAGTTTGTGAAAATTTGTTGTTACGCTGATGGTGGTTAATGATAAATAATAAAAAAAATAACGTCTTTAACAAATAAAGAATGGTTTACTAACATAATCATAAGGTTAAAATACATAAGTTACTAGAACAATACAAATACAAATTAAACATTCAAATCAAAGGTTCTGGAGTCTGGAGTCGGGAATTGTGGGGGAGCACTTAGGCCCCATTGGGCCCCTTGTACATCCTCCCATTAGAGAGATCAATCCACCTGAGCCGCCAAACAGCCTATTACAGTAAAAAAGGTGGTGACGTTGCTCAGGGGGGTCTCTCTAATATAGGCCATTGAAGGCCAACGCTCTCCCAACATGGACTCTCTTGTTGACGAGACGGCAGTGCATTCACATAGTAAATGCAACACCGTCTCGTCTTCCTGTTCACAGCTCCTACAAAAAGGTGTTTCACACTTCCCCATATTGTAAAGGTGTTTCCTTAGCCAACAGTGTCCAGTTTGAATACCTGTCACCAGGCGAAGATTTGACCTAGACATAGCCAGGTATTTTTTGGCTGTGTCTTTGCTAGGATACACTAAGAGCTCCTTAGCAAAGTGACAGCTGATTGCTTCATCCCATCGTTTCATAAATTCTTTGTGGGTGTCTTCCTTGATAATTTCAACAAGTGCCGACAACGGAAGCACACTGGAGGGGCCGGGTCCAAAAATTTTGAGGCCCGATGCGCTCCTGGTTAGCTTGTCAGCTTCTTTATTGCCATAGCACTGCTCGTGTCCCTTTACCCAGCATACAGATATGCTGTTAGCGGCCGAGACCACAACCAGTGCTTCATGGCATTCCCATACTGTCCTAGTCATTATCTTATGGTTACGCAAGGTCAGTAGTGCTTGTCTACTATCCGTGTAGATTCTAATGGTTTTGCCCGTAGTATGCCTGCGGGCAATTTCCTTCGCGGCTATGGTTATGCCTGCTAACTCCGTTTGTACAACGGTAGCATGCCTATCCATTGCCCACTGATATCGGATGTGCAGGGATCTAGAGTATATTCCACATCCTGCACCCTCCTTCCTTTTTGATCCGTCTGTGAAGATGCTAATTATATCTCCACGGGCGGTCTCCTCCTGTCTCTTAATGAGTACGGTGTAGGGTTTGTCAAATGCAAACCAGGGAGAAATACTGTCAGTGTCTGCCTGCAGGAGGGGCGTCTTCCTGACGACCTCATTCCACAGGCGACTTCTGACTTGTCCACATCCTACAACCGGTTTTAAGCCAACGTTCTCGAGGCGAAGCATGGTTGTCAAAGCCATTTCTCTTAGATAAATATCCAGATGTGGCAGACACAGCATTACCTCCATTGCTATGGTAGGTGTTGTACGCATAGCTCCAGTTATGCTCAGACAGGCAACCCTTTGTACTTGGCTGAGCTTTTGTTTAGTTGTCGTCTACTGGGATTTCGGCCACCAGACGACAGCCCCATAGGCTAACATTGGTCTCACTATAGCAGTGTATCTCCACATAATCACATTTGGTTTCATGCCACAGGTTTTGCCAACGGTTCTGCGCCACTGCTCATAGGATATGTACGCCTTTTTTAAACTTCTCTCAAAGTGAAGATTCCATGTTAGCTTTGCATCGAGTGTACCCTAGGTATTTCACATCAGATGCAAAGTTTAGTGTAGTGTTTAGGAGAGTTGGTGCCTTTGTTGGCCCCAATTTTCTCTTCCTCGTGAAGAGGACCATTTCCGTCTTCCTGGGGTTCACTGACAGAGCATGGTCCTCACACCACTTTTCAATAATTCTTAGGGCTGTTTGCATTCTTTGGCAAAGGATCCCTTCGAATTTACCGCTAATCAGCATAGTGAGGTCATCTGCATAAGCGATGGTATAGATGCCTTCCGAGTTGAGGTGGCACAAGAGACTGTCTAAAAAAATCAAAGGTTCAAAGTGACGTCCTTCCTCTTCAATGCACAAATTAATTCTTCTTAAAAAATTCCGACGAACTCTATGGAATATTCCTTCATTTTGCTTAATTACCTCACAATTAGCAACAATTCTTTCTCTCAGTTCATCGACGCTATTCACAGGTGTCCTGTAAACAAGCGTCTTCAGATAGCCCCAAAAAAGAAATCGATTGGGTTTAAGTCAGGGGATCTAGGGGCCCACTGCACAAAACCACCGCGTCCTATCCACCTTTCAGGAAAAGTTTCATTTAAGAATTCTCTGGCCGCTAAACTAAAATGCGGTGGCGCGCCATCTTGAAGCAGCCACATTGCATTTCTTAATCCGAGTGGTACATCTTCCAATAGAATAGGTAAGTGGTTTCTTAAAAAATCCAAGTAAACTTCACCATTGAGTCTTTGTGGAAAGAAATGTGGCCCAATTAAGTAGTCCCCTACAATACCGGCCCACACGTTGACGGAAAACTTATTTTGATAACCACGCTCTATTGATAAATTAGGATTCTCATCAGACCAAAAATGCTCATTGTGGAGGTTTATTAAGCCATCATGGCCAAATCCAGCTTCGTCCGTGAAAAGGATATTACGAACAAAATTTTGGTCACCATTATGAAGTATTCTAATTGTATTGCAGAAATTCACACGAGCAGCAGGATCTACGGCAGATAAGGCTTGCACCTTTTGGTAGTGGTACGGATGAAGGTTTTGTTCGCGTATTGTTTCATGTACGGAGCTCTTTGGAATGCCCTCCTGAATAGCAATTTTTCTTATACTTACATTGGGATTATTCTCTATCGAATTCAAAATACGAGCTTCTGCTTCTGCTGTTCTAGTATTCCGTTGTCGACCTACATCAAAAATTCTAGTTTTGAACGATCCAAATTCTCCCAGTCTTCGATGCATAGTACTGAACATTCGCGATTGGGGTAGGTTTCTTTTTGGAAATGCTTCGCGATACAAACTTCATGCTGCAAGAGCATTGCCAGCAGCTAAACCGTAATAATAATACATGTCCCGCAACTCCACGTTAGAGTAATTATTGTTCATTTTTATTTTTATTTTTATGGTAACAATTACTACAAAAGAACTTGTACAAAATTACTATCTGTCAAAACTAATTCTCCACAAACTTGTTTCCAAGGCAACTAAGCGCTTGTTTCCAAAGCATGCTATGTTTAATGTAGAAAATAAATTAAAATGATTTCGTATTCATCACATGCAAGCAATGTTATTTTAGCGTTTTTCTCGAAAACGGTTAGATTTATCGAAACCTTTTTATGTCAAAAGGTTACGAGAACAAAAATATTCAGTCAAATTTCGCACAAAGTGTAGCACAAAAAAGTTGGAACCATTCAAATCAAAATAAAGGCTCATATGTGGCGCCCTCTACAAAATGCGAAAAAACGGTGGGCAAATTTATAATTCTCATACCGGAAAACCCTCATATACGAAATTTCGTCAAAATATTATGAGTGTGGCAGAAGGTGTTGCAAAAAACTGCAAATAAAATTTAACTTTAACACCCTGTAACTTCGTTAATAATCAGTTTTGGAAAAAATAGAAAGAAGTAGGATTTATTTTCGGCCTAGAATTATCTCCTGAATTTTTTGTTCATCATTTCCGGACACTCTGTATATGGGAACCTATTGATCCTACAGGTTCGGGGAAAAATTCTTATAATAAAAATGGCCATGAAAATTTCACTAAAAATATTCATTTTTCGCAAATCTCCGCAAGAAGGCATAACTGATCAAGAAATTTTTAAAATTGACTTTAAAATTAAAAAATGCCTTATTAACATGGAAATATTTTTTATCAGTTTTAATCGATAATCCATTTCCTAAAACTTTTCCAAATAACATTTTTTATTACCTCGATTAATAAAGGGGTGGGATAAGTTTTTGTTATTAATTTGAAAAAAATGCTGTTTTCGGATCGCTTTAATGAATTTTCTTGCAATTAGGTTTGTAAAATTACAATACCTTACAGATATAATGAATGCTTTAGTGATGGCAAAAAGTTGGTTAATAAAGGTACAAAATGGCAATATGTTGAAACCTAACCTATTTCTTAATTTTTCTTAGAAATTTGAAATGGAACGATATACTTTTTTCTCAGTCATTATAACCAACATTTAATTAAAATAAAACTGGTCAAAATTGCATCTCGATATCTCAAATCGTTTAAGAAATAATTAGATTTTCGTATTGTACAGTCGGCGCCACCCAAATGTGAACCACAATATTGTACCGTATAATTTAAACTTCAAATCATGGTCGTCGTAAAATTCAATAGTTGTCAAATATATGTCACTTAGAGCAAACATAATGAAATGTAAACAAGTAACGTGAAATATGCAGGAGCATTTAACTGAGGCGCAAATAGCAAGGGCTGTAGCTAAATTAGAAGATAATTGGTCTTTGAGTAAAGTGGCTGCCGATTTAAATGTCAGTAAGAGTTGTATATTTTATATTAAATAACGCTGGCAAGAAGAACAAAGATTACAAAGATATATCAGGCAAAGTGTCGGGAAGGTTTCCAGTGACGCGGAAGACAATGCCTTGGTCGAATTTATCCATCAGAATACCCTCTCTGTGTTACGCCACTAAGAAAAGTTTGATTTACTACGATAAAATCCAGATGAAATTTCCATAACAACCAAAATCCGTTCACATTTGAATGGCGCCAACTGTACCTAAAGAAGGATACAAAATTTGCATTTACCTCCGTATCATTTCAAAATAAAACGATATTTGCTGTTTCGGTAATTACATATTATTTTACAAAAACCGGCCTCCCTTCACACACTTTATCCAGATTTAGGACTGGTCCAAATAGTACTTGAAACAATAATTGGAGCATATTTAAAGGCCAACGGGCCAAACAGCAATAATACCATGTTAAACGAAAAGCAATAAGGAATAACAATAACTACAATAAATTCGCCAGAGTCTATGAGAGCAAAAGAGTAAAAATTAAATATGTTCAAAATGTTTACCATCATTGTCGATGCACAAATTAAGTCTTTCTTCCGTAGATTGTACCGCGGCTTCAATTTCGGCAGATGATAAATTTCTTATAGCCACACGAATTCTTTGTTCATCATCTTCCGGTGTTGTGAGCGATTTTTGCAGACTAAGTCTTTTATTGTGCCCCATAGAAAAAATCTAAACAAGTGAGGTCTGGGGACCTTGGAGGCCACGGAAAAAGACCCCCTGCCAATCCATTTACCTGGAAACGTATTGTTAAGATAATTTCGGACGTTCTGGGCAAAATGAGCTGAACATCCATCTTGTTGGTACCACATGTTTATCCTCTCAGAAATTGATACCTCTTCTAATAAAAGCGGCAAATCGGTGTTCAGGAACTATAAGTATCTTTCACCGTTAAGATGTCCATAAAAGAATGGCCCAATAATTTGTCTATAAAATACCGCATCACACATTTACACTCCACCTGATCTGGTGATCCACCTCTCTTAATCAATGAGGGTTAGTTGCCGACCAATAATGCGAATTTACTTTCCCGTTGCTAGTAAAAGTTGCTTCGTCTGTTCATAAGATTTTTGACAAAAATGTAGCATCTTGGGTGAGGAAACCTTAAGCCAAGGGCAAAAATCCAATATACGATCAAAATCTTGTCCGTCTAATGCTTGATGTAGGTAACACAATATGGTAAGAGTGCATTTTATGTTTTTTTAATATTTTATAGACACAATAAAGTGTTAGTCCTAAATCCCTTGAAATGTCTCTAATGCTTAGATGTGCATGAATGTAAGCCAAAATATTTATAATGTTCTAATGTCTCTCGTAAACACTCTGCCAATCTTCTGAACACTTGTCTGGAGTAATGATGTTTCTCTGGATATCTTACGGCATATTCCCTTGAAGCAAATAGCAGCATTTTCATACATTGAAAATAAACAGCCAGCATTTCAGACGCTTCTGCATTAGACTATGACATTATTATATAATTTTAGATCAATTTTATAAACAATTATAATACGTAAACTTACTGACAAAGAGAAAATAAACTGTAATAGACCTGTCATTAATGTAATCATTTGTTTGTTATTTTGATTTTTAAAACTAACATTGATCACCGTTATAGGGGAACTTTTGAGAATGAAAATTTTAATGAGATACCTAATAAATTCGAATTGAATAATTAAGTCAATTTTAATTAATTAGTTAATTAGATAAAAATCATACTTTTCACCTAAGCAACAATAGATTAATTGCTTGCATCTGCTATATAAAGGTTGAAAGTTTGATACACGCCGGGGGAATACTTTTTTAAATTTTAATTCCTCCTAAGCCTTGATAAGAGTGCGTAGGGAGGCCGGTTTTTGTAAAATTATATGTAATTACCGAAACAGCAGATACATATACGTTTTGCTTCGAAATGATACGGGGGTAAATGAAAATTTATTCTCCTTTAGATACAATACGAAAATCTAAATATTTCCTAAACGGTTTGAGATATAGAGATGCGATTTTGACCAGTTTTATTTTAATTAAATGTTGGATATAATGACTTAGAAAAAAGTATTCCATTTAAAATTTCCAAGAAAAATTAAGAAATAGGTTAGGTTTCAACATATCGCTATTTTGTACCTTTATTAACCAACTTTTTGCCACCACTAAAACATTTATTAAATCTGTAAGGTATTGTAATTTTACAAATCCAATTGCAAGAAAATCCATTAAAACGATCCGAAAATACGGCATTTTTTCAAATTAATAACAAAAACTTATCCCACCCAATTATTTATCGAGAAAATATAAAATGTCACTAGGAAATGTTTTAGGAAATGGATGGACTATCGATTAAAACTGATAAAAAATATATCCACGTTAATAAGGCATTTTTTCATTTAAAGTCTATTTTAAATATTTTCCTTTTACGGAGATTTGCGGAAAATATATTTTTAGTGAAATTTTTATGGTCACTTTTATTATAAGAATTTTTTTCCCGAACCTGTAGGCCCAATAGGTTCCCATATACAGCTGGTGGTCGGTCTTAATCAAACACCCTGTATATATAGGGTGTCACAGTTTTTTAATCTATGAGACTTCGGGAACAGATAGTACAACGAAAAATAATGTTACTCTGTCATATAAACTTATACCGAAGTCTCAACTGTTTTCGAGACACAGTGTTAACTGCGCTAATGGATTTTTTAAATTCCTGTTAGAAATGTTTCGGTTAGTTTCAACTAATTTAAATAAAAAATAAAGTAGTATCTTTTGAATCAATAATAATATTATTTGATTATTACAAGAACTTCAAGATAATCATTAATTTCCAAGTAAAAGTCAACTTAATTTCACATAGACGTTGAAAACTCTCAATAAATATCCGATTATTAGGAAACTTTCTCTATCGCGTAATCTTAGTCTATGCTTTAGAATTTCCATCACATAATTATTGTTGACAATAAAAGTATCTGCATATGACAAATATTTAGCCTTAAGGAGGAATATGTGGTTACAATTAGATGGGGTCTCTTTTCATTCTGGTAGAGTTGTTGTAAACTGGCTATACCCATGATGGATTGGCAAACAGGGACCCATTTCTTGGGCAGCGAGAGAACCAGATCTTACCTCTTGGATTTCTCCATATGTAGCATAATTAAAAATTATGTATATGAAATCTAAATAAATTCAGGGGAACAATTAATACGTCACATACAAACTGCATGTGACAAATATTTTAACACGCTACAGGGCATGTATTGAGGCAAATGGTGCCCATTTTGAACACCTGTTGCAAAATGTACTCAATACCGATAGCAGCAGCAATAATAATGTATTAGTTAGTTAACAGATAGGAGTGAGTGAGTGAAGAGTAAGAATGGTAATTAAGTTCTCTGACAAAATTAAGAAATTAGGTGGTAAAATGCCACCGAGACGGGCTGAAAAGGATACAGAGGATGAAATAACTACAAGCCTTATTAACAGTGTTCAAAAACAAAACAAAACAGTTCAAACAATTTATAAAATCCATAGTTAAGGAAGAAAATGCAACTTGAGGAAATTAAATCGCTTCGAGAGGAAGTAACTATATTATTACGTGAGTCAAATGTAAGGGTGGGCAAATAAGCGAGGTAAGCGGCTGTATCTCAGAAACTAATGATCGTAGAGAGCTACGGTAAAAAATTTTATAGGTAAAGTGGGCAAGGGAAAATGCTGGAAATTATTTTCAAGTTTCCAAGATGGCCGCCAGTGGGCGTTTCCACCATCTTGAATTACATAAAGTTACGTTTCTCGCGATTTTCCCCAATGAATGTAACAAAAAAGTATTTGCGTTTTAATGTTAACTTAAAGTCGAACATTTTTTGTAAAAACAATTTTTCTCTATCTTTCGAAATAAAGTGGTGGGGGGTATTTGAATGTTGTTTTAAATAAATGCCTGTAACTTCGAAACGGCTTAATGGATTTGGATAAATTTGGTCATTGAAAAGAGCATTTCTTGGGCTTTTAGGTTTCTCGTAATCATGACAGTTGCGACCTACACGGCCGCCGATAGAGGGCGTTATTCGATATTATAACCAAAATATTGGATTTTCTCAAAAAATTTAAATGCGATGATATGACTTTTTTTAGACTAGAAAATAGACAAATGACCAACCAATAAGCCTGCGCAAACCGCATCTTAATATCTTTTTCCTAACTCAAATTATTAAAAAAAAATACTAAACCAGGAAAATTCATATATCCCCATTTAAAAATGCATCGGTTGCTTTCGATAAGAAGGCAAGTAGTAGGCCATGGAAATAAAAGACAAACTCCTCTCTAAAATATTCACAAGAAATGTCAGTTTATTTAGTGCTGTGATTTTAAGTCGCACGTTTTCGTATTTATAAGCGATTTTACTTTTAAATAAAGTTGTGGTCCTGAAAAGGACCGATTTTGAAAAAAGATTAATGCCTTCTGTGTTCAAATTGCCTTCCGTCATATTCCACACATTGTTCCAGTCTTTCTTGAGTCGACAGAACCGCAGCCTCGATTTCTACCGCTGATAGTTGACGAATTGAGTTTCGAATTCTGTTTTCCATATCCATTCGTGTTGTTGGTGGAGTTTGAAAATCAATGTCATTTAAGCGTCCCCACAAGTAAAAACAAGACATGTCAAGTCCGGAGATCTTGCCGGCCAAAGAAATAGGCTTCCCCTTCCTATCCAGCGTTCTCGAAAGGTCCCGTTAATATGGTTTCGGACATTAATTGAATAATGTGCCAGACAACCATCTAATAATTGCAGAAACATAGTTCTCCTAGTTTCGAGTGGCACATCTTCCAACAAAATTGGCAAGTCGTTGACCAAAAACTCTAACAAGCGGTTACCAGTTAAAGCTTGATCAAAATAATAAGGTCCAATAATTCTGTCCCCAATGATAGCGCACCACACATTTAGGCTCCAGCGTCCCTGGTGCTGCACTTCTCTTAACCAATGCGGATTTTCAGCGGACCAATAATGCATAAATAAAAACTAAAAATTGCGCCGACTGGCAAGTCACAAGAGAGTGTAGCTCCTCAAAAAACGTGTAAAAGATGTAAAGTCATGGCCTTATCGGGTTGAGACCCGAGTGCATCAAGTGTGATACTGTGAGCCACAATGGCTGTGTTAAGCTTTTGAAAAATGTAATCTCTGTTGGACTTGATGAAATAATTTGCTGTGCTGGCGACCAGACTCCAACAGGCAATGAGGCAGAGCTTTATGATGCTCTGGATGAAAGTCAGTGGAAAAAGGTAGATCCGAAATTGTTTACTTATATTGTGATGTACTTTCGAGGTTCGGTCTCAGACGCCAAACTAGTACAGTCACAGTCCGGGTTCATTCGGTGGAGAAGTGTTTTCCAAGGTTCGGGAATATTATATTACTTGGTATCAATAAAACTTTTATTTTCTAAAATAAATCGCAGTCTATAAACACATATAATATTAACAATAATACCCTACCCATATAAATAACAAAAACATCGGGATACCTATTGTCACGAAGGCAATACGGATGTCCTGACGGTGACAACGCCGAGTGTCGCGGAAAGACCTGCTAAACACCCGGAGTCGGCNTTAATGGTGTTTATAGTCCTAAGTTAAACTTACTCCAGCGAAGCCGACGCTGTGGCTAAATACGCTGATCAGCAGAAATGCTTATATAAAAACCAAAGTATCTTTGTCCTATTAAGTATTAGTCTATATGCAGTCTACTTAAGTGTAACGCTATAAAAGCTATATAAAAATCTAATTAAAGATTATTTACTCAGTTTACATTTTATTATTTTCTTATATAAATCTAAATATCGAAAATATATTTGAATCAATAGAAGATGTTTCCGACACATTCAATTTGATATATGCACTAAATTATCAACAGAAATGCACGAAAATTTTTGTTCTACCAAAAATTATTATGTTAACTTGGAAAAATTAAAACTAGAAGATGGATACTGTTTTGTTTTTCATAGAAGTAGCAGTAGAAATTAAATGCAATTAGTCTGAAAAAATGTCAATGGCGTCGAAATTCTGAAGTTCATGCTTATAAAAACCATGACCTCCAATATTTCCGCTACTGGTTGATATTTAAAGCAAGTCAGTGAATTACAACAATTAGAAAACTCATTATCGTACTTTTCACCAACCCACGTCAAATATCTTGAATTTATCTTAAAATTTTAACACCATGATTCTCAAAAACACCCTGTAAGATAAGATCTAAGTGTTGTTTCGATTACACTGAAATAAACTAAATATTAATACTCACTGCATTCAGAATCCTCAGAATATGCAGTTCCTGCCCACACTGATAATACCAATACCAAAATAAACTTCATCATGTATCTACTTCAACATACAATAACAATAAATGTTTAAAATTTGTCTTAGCTTTTATAAACAATTTTATCGCAGTGTCTGTCTTATTAGCTGTCATTATTTAAAATGATTTTTATTGATTATTAGATCTTATCAGTAATACATTGTCATACAATAAATAATTCATTGATAAGAATAAGTGAATAATAGAAATTACGCACATACAACCCCATGATTTTCAACGAAGAGCAACAAAATTAAGGGAATGCGACATACATATCGAAAAATTGCAACATACATATAAAAAAATAAACAAGGGGAATTACCAAATATTTTTGTCACAATTTCCATTTTATTTTGTCCACATTTTTATTACTTTATGATCAGATAACATGTTTTCAAGAGCAATCCAATGTACGTTGCAAGATTAAAAGATTAATGATTACAAAGGCACACACAAAAAAAATTCATATTCTTTTTAACAGAGTATGATATCTGTATTTTGACCCGCTGAACGCGAAGTCAAAATACAAACTTTTTATTAATGCACTTTTTTCTCTAAAATGCTTCCTTGTAGAGTTACAGCTATTTTTTTATCAATTTTGAGCATTCAAATGTCTATAACTCTTCAAGGATGCATTTTAGAGAAAAAAAGTGCAAGAATGTAAAATTTTATTTTGATCCAATTAACACGAGCAATCTAACAGTGAAAGTGGAAATAATAGTGAAAGCGATGATAGTGATGAGAACTGTATTCCAATTTCTAAACAGAAAAAGATTTCAGAACAATGGACACAACAAATGAATATTTAGCAGTACAAATGAAGAAAGAAAAACGATCCGACGAAAGCAACAAAGAGTCAGTATCTTTGTTCAAAAATGCATGAATATTGCACAAATGTTCAAGGACTGATGAATGAATTGAAGCCAGATATAAGGGAGAAGAATAGAGATTGTTTATTATAGATTCCTCTAAACGAAGCTTAGTCCTTCTGCATAATACGAATAAGTTCGCTTCTATTCCTATAACACATTCAGTAAGGTTAAAAGAGGGGTACGATAATATGAAATTAGTTCTATCTAAATAGGAAACAATGTGATGAACATTAATGGCGAGTTTATGAAGATTTAAAAGTTCTTTTAGGGTAACAAACGGGGTATACAAAATATCCCTAGTTTTACGGAAATGGGAAAGTAGAAATAGGAAAAATCATTACAAGAAGAAAACATAGCCAAAAAAACCTTGAATCCTGGAACAAAAAATATTGCCAATGCCTCATTCATAGATCCATTAAAAGTTCTTCTTCCGCCATTACTTATTAAACTTGGTCTAATGAA
This sequence comes from Anoplophora glabripennis, assembly GCF_000390285.2. NCBI lineage: Eukaryota > Metazoa > Arthropoda > Insecta > Coleoptera > Cerambycidae > Anoplophora > Anoplophora glabripennis. Next base: position 461,114 of record NW_019416487.1, read on the forward strand.
ACAGTTTTAAATAAAGAAGAAAACTATTTTAAGTAAAAAATTCCGAAGCTTTCTGATGAAAAACTAAAAGAAGGAATATTTGCGGGACCCCAAATTGATACTAAGTTGAATAATAAAAATTTTGTTGAACAACGTAAGAAAAGCTGCAAGGATAAGTTTCAAAAACGTTGTTGTAAATAAAAAAAAGTACAAAATACAAGTGGATGGTGGAGCAACTAGTGCAAAACTTAAAAAATTTGTATGTTTAATTTAAAATTCTTAGCTATTTTTGAGGTTAAGGAAAGTCCCGACGTGCATTTCTGATGGCTCCATCGCTTTTAGAGGATAAATATCATTTTCTGTTAAAAAGTATATCAAATTTTATTTTTGTATGCCTGTGTTTAGAAGCTACAATTGTAAAAAATATATTGGACCGAATAGTTTTTCAGAAGTTTTAAAAATTTGCCATGAATAACGAATTTAGTAGTAATTGGTAACTTTATTGAAATAATTATTATGGATGTATAGTGTATATATTTCGAACATGTATACGTACATGTATGTATATATGTAATCCCATAAATACATAGGATTTAATTATGTGAAGTACAATTTATTAGAGCTAATTAAATCGTCTATTTATATCAAATGAATCAAAAAAGTTTTTAATTTATAAGGCATTTATTTAGTTGAAAATACTAAATATATGTATAGTTTTTAAAAAAATTATAAAATAGAAATAATTTAAATAAAGTTAAAATGAAAAAAAAAACAATATGCATAATAAAATATTTATTTCTTGAAAAGTATATTTAATTTAGATCCTTACCTTTGTTTATTATTTCTTTATTTGAGAATAAGCATTTAAGTAAAACAATAAATTAGAAGCATTCAATTTTAAATTAGGTAAACATAATAACAATCGGGCAAGTAAATTGAGTATAATTTGAGTGAGGCTTCCCAAATCTCATTCAAATAATGATTTTGTCTGTAATAACCAACGAATTGTAACCACTAGAAGGAGCTTTGGATGTATTTGTTTGCGAATGTACAGGGTGGGCAAATAAGCGAGGTAAGCGGCTGTATCTCAGAAACTAGTGATCGTAGAGACCTACGTTAAAAAATTTTTATAGGTAAAGTGGGCAAGGGAAAATGCTGGAAATTATTTTCAGGTTTCCAAGATGGCCGCCAGTGGGCGTTTCCACCATCTTGAATTACATAAAGTTAACGTTTCTCGCGATTTTCCCCAATGAATGTAACAAAAAAGTATTTGCGTTTTAATGTTAACTTAAAGTCGAACATTTTTTGTAAAAACAATTTTTCTCTATCTTTCGAAATAAAGTGGTGGGGGGTATTTGAATGTTGTTTGAAATAAATGCCTGTAACTTCGAAACGGCTTAATGGATTTGGATAAATTTGGTATCATTGAAAAGAGCATTTCTTGGGCTTTTAGGTTTCTCGTAATCATGACAGTTGCGACCTACACGGCCGCCGATAGAGGGCGTTATTCGATATTATAACCAAAATATTGGATTTTCTCAAAAAATTTAAATGCGATGATATGACTTTTTTTAGACTAGAAAATAGACAAATGACCAACCAATAAGCCTGCGCAAACCGCATCTTAATATCTTTTTCCTAACTCAAATTATTAAAAAAAAATACTAAACCAGGAAAATTCATATATCCCCATTTAAAAATGCATCGGTTGCTTTCGATAAGAAGGCAAGTAGTAGGCCATGGACACGACAATCGCCTAACAAAAATATTGCCAAGTAACGTCAAACTTTTGTCACACGCAGCCTAATATTGTTGATTGCGTATAATTTGAGTACTTTTTAATCAAAATGCCTCTCACAAATAATGAAGCCGTTGACATGATTGCGATTTATTTCGAGTGTTTTCAAAATGCAGCTATAGCTGCAAGACAGTACGCGGCACGGTATCCAGATCGCCGT
>NW_019416487.1:463959-475485 GCF_000390285.2 Anoplophora glabripennis
CAACGAATTGTAACCACTAGAAGGAGCTTTGGATGTATTTGTTTGCGAATGTACATAAACAAATCAAATCTTCAGGAGACACAAATTTCTATTGGTCGAATTAATAGTCCCGCCTACGTCCGCATTTCGATGATTGTCGATGACATCTGTCAAAGGAAAAGTGTGTAGCCGCTATTAACGTATTTGAGTTTATTTGTGTTTAGTGTGGCATTTTCCTCTTATTGTTGTGTAGTTTTTATGTATGGACATTTATTTAGTGCTAAGACTTGGTTAGAAAGTGTGTTATTTGTAAAGTTTTCTTTAAAAAAGGCGGACAGCAGTCTTTTGACAGGTAAGTAAACAAGCAACATGGGCGGCGTTTGAGGAATTACATAATGGTGTTTTACATTTACAACTTAATTAGCAGTGATAAAATACTGACTAAATCATTATCTAAATTATTAATTGTTTGTTCTAATCACTTTGCGATTAATGATTTTCTGACAAAGCCATCAGGTATAAAGTACTTGTGAGAGATAGCTATTCCAATAATAGTTTCTACTTATAACAGGTAAAATAACTTTTATATTGATTAAAATATACAAGTAAAAAGCCTTTACAGTTACCTAGTACCTACCTCTTTACCTTTTTATTTAATTTTTATAGATCAGACAGTTCTAATAGGGAAAATATTTCTCTAAATGATGTTCTTACACTTACCGCAACAAAAACCAGAAAATATTCATGTTCATCGTCATCGACACTGAGTGCTCAATCAGGCTTGTTATCTACTACAAATAAGGCTACAGATCTTTCCAAAATGACACATTACCAAAACATAGATCAACTTTAACTGCATCAGTAATAGGAATGGATCCACCCAATCGTAATAAAATTATAAACTTGAAGTAAGTTATAAAAATATAATTAACAAATTATATATCCTTTGTATAGTATCTACAACTAATACCCTATAATTTTGCTATCTGCTTATCTATCTAACATTTTTTTTATTTAGTACATTTTAAAAAATACCAAGAAAATTCTACCTGTTACCTATTTATATATTACTATTTTATTTTATATAAACACTACCGTAAGTGTTTATATAAAATACATCTGGAATAGATAATTCATCATTTTTAGGAAAAGGCCTTATCCACGATATTTTGGAGAATGTCATACTTCTTACATGGATAGTCCAAAAAGAGCAAGACAAAATTGGAGTATTTGTAAGAAAAAAATTAAAATGCAAACAAAATCCGAAGTCTACAGCAGGCAAAGAGTCGACTAAAAGCCAGAATTTGTAGCCTTAATTCTCTTCTGAAATTTTTGAAAAAGAAATATGACTTAACAGAAACTGCTCAATGTATCATTCATGTAAGTTGAAAAATACTTATTCTTTCTGTGTTTGTAAACAATATGTAATTTTAGGAATATGGAATATTAGGTGAAATCTGTCGAAGATCAAGAAAATGACAATCTCGCAAAACGTGTTCATCTGAGCTTAGGTCGTTTGCCTTAACGTTAAGCTTTTATTCAACAGATGCTTATAATTATGCAAGAAGAAGTTTTAACATGGCTTTGTTACATACAAAAACAATTTCTAAGTGGTACAGATCAACGAATTCTTTTTTTTCTTTTCTTAGGCAACAAATATATGTTTTATTATTAATTAATAATATATTGTTAGGTTAAGATAAAGATTTTAAATACTGCTTTGTAGTGGTTGACAATGTTATACAATACCACTTGTTTTCCTAGTGATAAATGTTTTTTAATACTGCTTTATCACAATGTGTTTGTAGCTCACTTTAGGTATTTAGGTGTGCGTAATGTACTTTTATTGTAACCTGTAATTGGGCCTTGTACATGTTAGTTGGGTGCAGTTGGGTGAATAAATAAATTAATAAATAATTTTTGATCCGTGTCAAAATATATCCCCTACGCCACTGCCGTTGTGTCTCTTTGGGTATACGTAAATATTGTGATGTTCTTTCGAGGTTCGGTCTCAGACGCCGAACTAGTACAGTCACAGTCCGGGTTCACTCGGTGGAGAAGTGTTTTCCAAGGTTCGGGAATATTACAAGACTTGGTATAAATAAAACTTTTATTTTCCAAAATAAATCGCAGTCTATAAACACATAATATTAACAATAATACCCTACCCATATAAATAACAAAAACATCGGGATACCTATTGTCACGAAGGCAATACGGATGTCCTGACGNTATTAAAACGCAAATACTTTTTTGTAACATTCATTGGGGAAAATCGCGAGAAACGTAACTTTATGTGATTCAAGATGGTGGAAACGCCCACTGGCGGCCATCTTGGAAACTTGAAAATAATTTCCAGTATTTTCCCTTACCCACTTTACCTATAAAATTTCTACCGTAGCTCTCTACGATCACTAGTTTCTGAGATACAGCCGCTTACCTCGCTTATTTGCCCACCCTGTACAAATGGCTGGTGCTGTCCTGCTTGGACATTGAGAGAAATTAGGTTAAGACGACGTAGATCGCAAGGTGGGGACAATACGGAATTATTAATTAAATTAATAAATGCTCTTTTGACGATCTTATAATCAGATATGAGAAAAAAAAGAATATACAAATTTATATTAGACTTTTTGAAACCAATCTCAGTATAGCCTTCTATTTTCAATTATGATTATGATATTAGGAATGAACTAACTTCAGTAATTTACGTCATTTCCATATGTTAGTAGGGCTGGGCTTAAATTTTGTTTTTGTGATTTTCCGGGTTTCGATATTTTTCCATGCCAAGACGAATGAGCGTTGTGAGCACGTGTGTTAATTTTAAAACATTGTTTCGTAACCTAACAGTTTGTTGAGTGATTTATGATTGGCAATTCTGGATATATGTGCTGTCTGAAACTAGTAGGAACACCCTCAGATGGAGGTGTTAGTCCCGGTTCTTCGAGGATATTACTTATAAGCCGCCCAACAACCTAGTAAGTTTTCGTTTCAATTATATCTTTTCGTCACTCTTTCAATTTGTAACTCTTTACAGGGCTTTTATTTTCCCCTCTACTTTTTGGATTTGCCCTCCTTGTACTAGAAGTCCCTTATTTTGGCTCTCCACGCCCTGGCACTAACATATACAGGGTGTCCATTCAAATTTCTCCGGAAGTCGTTCCCGCCAGGCTCCCAACTCCTTTTTGGTTCAAGTTCATTTGACGCAGCCTCTTTCCCACCCGCTGGATGTCTAGGGGCGCTTTTAACGGGTTACCGCCACACTCAAGTGCAGTTACGTGCTAGTGATTAATTACTTTATTATTATTATTATTTTACTAAAGTAATAAGTAGTTCTTTATGTTTCATTGCCTACTTTATTATCCCCACTATCCAATTTGGAAGGAAAAAACGTAACACGTACATTCCTCCATTTAAGTCAGCTAATTACTGTTAACGCCATATTTGGGAAAAATTTGTATTTAATTGTAACTGTTGTGGTGAATTTAAAGGTATAGTAGTTAGGTTTTTTTTGTATTTTAAAAGTATTATTGTTACATTCAATTGGCGAAGCCAATATTGTTCCGTAATTTTATACCATAAACCATCATGTTTGGGGTTTTTAATTTCCAGAGATACACTTTTTTTGTGAAAACTGAATAAATTGTCTTCATGTGTGCATATTTATTTTAAATAGTAATTATAGTACATTTTTTAAATTTATTTATTTGTTATTTTATTTGATTCCCTGTACCAACCTGCTGTCTTACCTGCTACCACACCATCCCCCCCCCCACTGAGCTAGCAAGTGTCTCTGCTCCTTAGACCATTCACTATAAAACAAAACATTTGCTACTGTTTTTAAGAGGCACCCATTTGTGAGCCTCTAATACCCTAATACTATTATTATTTTTTTTACATATTCAAGTGCCGTAGAAATCATGTATCGAGACAAAAATGTTTGTTTACGTCTTGTCCGAGTTCTATAGTAGGATCAATTCGATGCAAAGTAGTAAATCATTGCCTGTCAAGGGATCCAGTGTAATACGTTTCAAGGCTTTTAGAAATTGAATAATTTCTTTGTACATTATGAAGGGACGAAGGGATCAGTTCATGTCTGGCACCATTGTTCCTACAAAAATTCCTTTATTCTCATAAACTATTTATTTTAAATGTAATTTATTATAAATCCAATCTGTTTTTTAAATTCCACATGTGTACTACATTTTACCTTTATACGCGCCACTGTTGTTTACTTGTTTTTTGGAGATGGTCTCTGATTTACGACCAAGCTCTCCAGGATAGTATTTGACGTATAACCGACCAGTTTGTACACTCGATGCACCTGGGCGACTACAGATACTACCAGAACACAGTGCGTATGCAGCAGTACAGATTTTATATTCAATTTCATTTTAAATTTGAAATGGTTCATCTTACGTCTCCTAAAAATGATGACACGATTCTTCTTTGATAAAAGACCGACAACTTTTTGCTCTACATTGCATTGAATACGATCTACAATCATATAGTGCACGTGCAAGTCAAAAGTGGGTTAGAAGGTTAGTAACCTGGACAGGTTAGCCTAGGTCTTTATAATTTATCTAGTGAATGCTGGTTTTTTATGTCATTATTTCTGTAATGACATTGAAAAGGTTATGAAATAAAATTTAAATTATTTGAACTTCTGGAGTTTTGTTTGGAATTATCCTTTTTTATCCTGCCTCGTCTCGTGTAAGCCTGGACAGCCTTCGTAAGTGGGCCCCATTCGTCGTCTACCTCGACCGCAAATTAGGCATGGGTAACACTGTAAATTTTCATGTATTGACACAACAATACCGACATGGCTTGCTGTATCAACACAACGTGTCAGCACAATTGTGTCATGATACAGTAAACTGGATCGGATAGATGCAGATGTGTGGCACTGTCTGCGTGTCTGCGCCGCCACAGCATAAGTATCTCTATGCTGTGGCGCCGCGTTCAATCTCGTTATGACACGCCGGTTCCTTTACAAGTTCACAATATAATTCTAATTAGTCCAATTTTTGTAATTTATTTTTGATTATTCTGTTTTATTTACGAAACCATAGCTATCAGTATTTTTTTAATGTTTCAGTTTTAGTTTTATGTTTTTTTAATTTTGCGGTATGTTTTTTTTATCAAAGATATTTATTTTTACTCGTGTTTTATGTAAATATATAGATATTTTAAACGACTTGAGTTTTAATAATTAAAATACCTAGGTATATTTTAAGTATTAAATTGTTTTACTCACAAGTGTTATATACGTAATAAATAAGTTTTGGAAAAAATATTAAATCGGGGACTCTGTGGCCCCTTAACTCCCATAATCGCGCTTCCGCGGTGTCATAATATAATCCCCATCCCATCGAGAATCAGAATGGTGACTCGTGACACCGTGCGCCGTTTAGTAACTCGCAATCCGCAATTTCTGCCATCTTGTGTGTTATTAAGTGTCATGGTGTCACGTGGGCTGTTTCAGCACCCATGACACCCAGAGAGGTGTCAACACAAAAGCGCCATTCAACACGGTCTTATCCATGACTACCGCAAATGCGGCCGGTGTAGGCGCTTTCTGGGACCTCCTTTTCTCCTGGCTGGGCCCCGCCGGCTAGGGCCCTTTCTTCTGGCGCTCTTCTTGCTTCGCCGGCTCGTCTCCTCCGGTGGTGGTGTCATATTTATGTGTGGTATAATTAGGTAGGGTAGTGCGGCTATGCATCCTGGGACGCGCTTTACTAAGGTGGCCCTTAGGCTAGCGTGGGAGGGAGGGTAAGAAGGGTGTGGGGGTGTGTATGTGTGTATATGTCGTCTTCGTTTCTTGATCCTGTCAATTTTTGAAACAGAAAAGGTTAGCGGGCAGGGGGGAGGAGGGATGTCGTTGGGGTGGTCACCCAAGGTCAAAAAGTTGGTGTCTAGGTCTTTTCTGTTTGTCGGTCATGTCGGGTACGTAGTCAACGGCCTGCCTGAGGCGGGGATTGTCATGTCTAGCGGCTACGTCTAGCCGTTTTTCCGCGTTTTGTATTATTTTCTGTGTAGCGTTTGTGTATTGTAAGTCTCGTAATATGTCAGTGTTTCATAGGTACCAGGGCGCGCCGGTGGCCGTGTGGAGGGCTATGTTTTCCACAGCTTGAAGTGACTTTAAGTGGCTTTTTTCCGCGTGAACCCACGCCGTTAGGCGTAGGTTAGCTGCGATTGAAGTACCACCTTGCTAAGCGTTGGCTTATTCCTTAAACCGAGGGTGTTTCCACCTTTGAATAAGAGAAAGCGCCTAGCCCTAGCGAACTTCGTTCGCGCCACCGTCTCCACGATGTGCGGTTTAACGTGAGATGCTGGTCCATCGTCACGCCCAGGTATCGTGTTTGTAGATCCCAAGAGATGGGCCCCTGGGATAGTGTCAGTCTGTCGAGGTTTTGTGGGATTTTTCGTTTGGTAAAAAGGAGAGCCGAACTTTTATTGGGATTAATTTTAACTTTCCACCTGTTGCACCAGGTTTCAAATTGGTCTAGAGAGTTTTGGAGGAGGGAGGCGGTATATCTAGGATTAACGGATTGGGAAGTGATTGTCAGGTTGTCGACGTATAGGTATATGTTGGTGTTGGAGTGGGATGTCGGAGTTTTAAAGGGTGTATAGGTGTGGGGACAGGACGGTGCCCTGGGGGACACCGGCCTCCATGGGACGGGTGGTGGAAAGGGATCTTGGATTTGGATGCGGAATTTTCGGTGGTGTAGGTAGGATTTTATGAGTTTGGTAAAGGATATTGGATATTGGTTGGTGAGCATTTTCATCAGTAGGCCTTCATGCCAAACCGTATCGAAGGCCTTTGCGACGTACAGGAAGACAGCACCAGTGTAGTGTCTCCCGTTGAAGGTCGCCGTGATGTGCTCGCTAAGGCGAAGGATTTGGTGTTCGATGGAGTTGTAATGAACCAGTATTAATTTTCAGTTTTGTGAAAGGGTTTCGCTATTTATTTTCTTAATTAGAGTAATTGGTTAAGAACAATTATCCGCCCGCCGATTAAAACCATCCGTTTGCCCCACTCCGGCGAGTGACGCGCGCGTGGGATGGTCCCACTACCAATTCTGCTAGTCAGGAGGGGATCAAAGCGATAAAACCAGCTATCCTAGACGTTCGCTGCCAGAACTCTAAGAGCTCCAGACCACCCCAAGAACCACTCCGAGGACCCCACAGAAGACCTGTCAACCGCGATCCGACCCAAGGAGTTAGCCGCCGAGAGCAACCATCCGGAATAAGTAAGCAAATTGTATTTTCCTAAATTCACTTGTCCTGCTATGGTATAAGTCTGGCCGATTTTGAACTCTGGCAAGACAGTACGACCACAGCGTTGTCGGCGAAGGTTTGGCTGGGTACCCCACCGCCCTCGTTCGACGAACGGTGTCCGTCACATCAACCGAACTGCTGGTTGGCTGGGTACTCCACCGCCAGTGGAAGACGTTGAGTGCAGGTTCGTACGGCAGCAGCGTTATCGGCGACGCCGATGGGTCGGCTGGGTACTCCACCGTCCTCGTTCATTAAACATTGTGAGCCCCTTTACTGAAACTGCTGGTTTGGCTGGGTACCCCACCGCCAGTAGAAGACGTGAAGGTGTCGGACTGTACGGCAGCAGCGTTGTCGGCGAAGGTTTGGCTGAGTACCCCACCGCCCAAGCTTGATAAACGCTGTAAGGCACAATAACTGAATCTGCTGGTTTGGCCAGTAGAAGCCGTTGTGTGTTGGCTGTGCAACTACGGATAGACCCTCGAAGTTGGCAGGGTACCCCACCGCTTCCGGGAGAAATCTGTCAGCCGCCACGCGATCGAACGCGCACCTCGCTCAGACTTTGCCTCCTGTTAAACAAATAATTCATTTTCCTGACTACCGTTTGCTTATTTATGCACGTTATAAATTGCATTTCTTCGCTTTTCTCCTTGATTGGTTAAACCTCCGCTTAATTTCCATTGCTTTGCTAGAAACCGCCGCCGATATTTATTTGTAGAATTAGAGTAGCCCGTAATTTATTTGTCTTTGTTTCAGAGCCATTTGGGATCGGCATATTTGTTGATTATTTGCTAACTTTCTTTTCCTTTCTAGCACCGAGCGCAACTAAAACCGAATAACAATTTTGACGTACCTTTTCTTAAAGTATTAGATTGTTTATGTAAAATAAACCAAACGCCTAATACTGCATTTACCTACCGTACCGATTTTTGTGTCCTGATCACCGATATTTGACTATGTTCTAATTTTGTATTTATTTACAGCACCGGCAAACCGAATAGGCATTTTAATTCCATCGTAAATAATTGCTCTAAACAATTTTATTTTATTCACACCGCTTGTAAATTATTTTTATATTTCTTCTGATTTTAGTTGGTTATAATAATTGTAATTAGAATCTATTTCATTTTTGTCTGTTTCAATTTCCGTAGGCCTTAGTAATATAAAATAAATTTAGTAAAGATATTTCCAGTTGTATTCATTCTTAACGCCGATAAGATTGATAAAATTCCGATCAGTAAAAAAGGGTCTTACTGTCTTTTTGTGACCTACACTGACAAGTCCGTTCATTTTAAAAGTAAAATAACACTACACTCAGAGAACTACTTTGATTAAATGTAAGAGAAATATAACAGACCCCTGGATTTAAACTTTCTTCACTGTAGCTATCCCGAGTACTTACTCGAGCACCCGAGACTAACCGAACAAAAAAGATTATAATCCGGAGTACGTTCCTGTGACGTCACTCACCGCCGCCGGCTGCCGACCACCGCTGCCGATAAAACAGTAGTCAAGAGCAATCACAAAACTAGGCGTCCAAGCAGGGATGTCAGTGACGCCTATAAATATTGTAAATTAGAATTCGAAATTGCGAATTAAAATTCCGTTTAGAGTTGGTAGTCTACTGGGGCGTCCACAAGCAACGTCAGAACCGACCGTCACTAAAGTACGTTACAGAGTGATTAGGTCGAAAAGCGAACTGTTCGTCAGGAATGACTCGCAGTTCTTGGGAGTGGGTATTTAGGTGGGTTAGGATTTTTTCTACCACTTTACTCATAGCTGGGAGTAGGCTAATGGGCCGGTAGTTGGATGGGAAGGTGTGGTCTTTGTTAGGTTTTAGGATAAGGATTATGTTTGCTGTTTTCCAGCGGGTAGGGAAGTGTCCGTAGTCTGAGTGTCGCGTTTGTTATGTTTAGTGTCGTGTTATGTATATTGTCGAGTCGGGGGGCGTTTCTGTTTTTAAGTCCGCGTACTGTAAGTCTTAGTTCGTCAGGGGTTGCGGGGGGTTATGTCATTGTCTGGCTCTCTGTCGACGCGTTGGGCTGCGCGCTCGGCCACTATCTCGAATTCCTCGTCTTCGTCGGGCAGCTGAGGCAGTCTACATTGCAGTTCCAAGCTGTTGGCGAAAGCCTCGGCCTTTTCCTGGTTCATGTAAACCATCCCTCTGTTGCCGTGGATTGGAGGATTTTTACTGCGGGCGGTCTGTCGCAGGGGCCTCTGCGCTTTCCAAAGGCTGTTATCTTGTGGATCCAGCGACTTCAGGTGCCTTGCCCAGTTGTCCTGGGCCAGCTCACCCGGAGCCGCCTTCACCCGTCTGTTAAGTACGTTTAAGTCATGTCTGTGTCGGGGAATTTCGCACGTCGTCTGTCGCGTATTAAGTCTTTTTTGTCATCGAGAAGGGTGTCCCGGGGTTTGTCACTCAGGAGACAATAGTCTCAGTCGTAGTCTGTGTCAGGGCGTTTTTAATGTCAGTCTCGAGGGAGGAGGATTGCCACCTCCAGATCATGAGTGGTTTCGATGACTGGGAGCACGGTGTTTCCATGCATTACTGCTCGGAAGTGCTCCCAGTCTGTCTTCACCCCAGATCCAGAATTATTGGATTGTGGACGAAAAACCCTTCGTATTTGGCGGATATTTGGGCATTTAATGGTATAGATTTTAAAATGGCAATGTCTAAAACGATTGATTTTTGTGTTGTACAGGGCGTTCTGTACATTTAACACAAGAATCAATAAGATATTCGTATGTATCACATCAAAAAACCTCCTCGTACAAAATTTGAATACAAATTACCCGAGAAATATATTATCGTAAAAAAATTAAATAAAAAGAACTACTTTCTCAGGCCTATAACTTCTCAAGGAAGCAAGATGGTACTAAGTTGACCTAAATCATCTTATTTTTGTCCAAGGAAGCTAGCCTTAAAGTATTACCCATTCTTTAAGGAATACCCTGGATAGGCTACTTTTTGTCAAGTTTGATATACAGGGTGTTCTAATAATTTGTAGGTACGTCAGTAGATAAGCTAGGGGCGTACGGGCCTTTTTCTTATGGAGGTTCAAATTAGCGAAAATGATACCTTTCAAGGTCACCACTCTTCGCATCTCCGCGGCATACTCCCAGCCAATAAGAGCGCGGGAAATTTGAATTTAGCAGCTCCTCATCCCCGTACTCACCCATGTAGGTCTTTGCCACCAAAGTCCTCCGCATTGGTAAGTTCCCGCGAGGGCTTTACCCCCTAGCCATTGCCATTGAAAAAGTGTTAAGAATGTTACATATGCATTAGTAGAAAATTTGTGTAAAATTTGACTGTTATCCTCTTTTAATTTTCAAATTTCATATTTTTTTGAAAACTGTGAGGCTAAGGGGTGAACATTTTATTACAGTTATTTTTATACAGAACGTATTCTTTTGAGCTGTAGATTCATTGGTACCATTTATGTTATTTTAGAAAACATTCTGTATAATGACATAAGTATACAGGTTGATTCAGTCATAATGTCATTAATTTTAACCACGTATTCGGAAGGCTTAATAGACAGAAAATCGAAAAAAAATGTTTTACTCGACTTTTAAAAATGAAGGAAATCAACCCATAACTCCCGCTACGAGGGCAGCCCTGGCAGATGCCCGGATGCTCGAAAAATTTTGTAACGTAATGTCACGAATAGTTGTCGGCTAAAGCGAACAGCGTTGCCAAGTTCACATTATAATGTGTTGTTCACATTTACTGTTAAACGTATTCAAGTAAATAAAGGAGCATGCTGCATTTTATTATAAATAATGTTAACAATTGTATTAACTTAGAATGTTTTAACAAGCCTGACTTCTCGAAGTCAACTTTCGTTAAAAGAAAATAAATAAAGTAGGGGTAATTACCTGTTTGTAGGCACACCGTATTTTATCAAATAAAAAAGTCGGCACACTACTAAATACCCGAATATACAAAATGCACTACACACGGTTACAAAACCATTAACAATTTAAAGCGTTTATTCAAATCTACCACCGTCCATATCTCCCGCATTTTTCCAACTGCATCTATCATACCATACGGCGCAGCGAACGTGCAGGACATAGACAAAATGACTTAAATGTGATAGAGACTGTTTTAAATTTAGTCGAGGAGCAGCCTACTATTTCTACAAGAACAATTTCAAGGCGACGGGAGATATCACAAACCAAAGTTTGCGGATATTGCGCGAGAATTCACTCAACCCGTACCATTTTCAAAAAGTTCAAGCTTTAGAACCAGCTGATTTCCCCAAT
>NW_019416487.1:476133-496030 GCF_000390285.2 Anoplophora glabripennis
TTGAAAGAACCACGAATTCGCAGATATACAGTGCACCCGTATAACAATGTACGTTCGAGGAAATGCCCCAAATTTTTTGAAAACATTAGAAAGCACCCCGATAAATTTTTTAAGTACTATCGCATGTCAATTGCATCATTCGATGAACTTATGTGGACATGATTCCGCAGAGTCCTTGTCAAAATCACGAAACACACTGAACTGCAAATCGCAAACCGCAGCGGTTCAGTAGACAATTTGTCATCAGCCATTAGTTTGTGTATGTTTCCTCTGCCCAAACCGCAAAACGCAAATCGCTTTCCCGCCGACAAGGCGCGGACTACAGTTTGCCGCCGATCGCAGCGGCAGGCGGGCACGTAATATGTCATGGTGCATTGAGATTACACTGCTGGCGGTTTTCAAGCGCGCCGCTAGTTTTAGCGTTTTTGCGGTTTCCCGCCTAATATGTCATTACACTTAGTGTATATTACGTGCCCGCCTGCGCTGCGATCGGCGGCAAACTATAGCCCGCGCCTTGTCGGCGGGAAAGCGATTTGCGTTTTGCGGTTTGGGCAGAGGAAACATACACAAACTAAGGGCTGATGACAAATTGTCTACTGAACCGCTGCGGTTTGCGACTTGCAGTTCAGTGTGTTTCGTGATTTTGACAAGGACTCTGCGGAATCATGTTCACAGAAGTTCATCGAATGATGCAATTGACATGCGATAGTACTTAAAAAATTTATCGGGTTTTCTATTATGTAAACTAAATGTAATGATTTTCTGCTACATTTATAAAAAATTATCAAGTTTTTTTTTTGGTACATAGGTATGTATGAAACCATCTCAGAATTTTTTAAAAGTTATATACTAGTTTAAGTTTTCTGAATTTATTTGAAATTGATAAAATATTCAATCTCGATGTTGTATGCTTCAGGTACTAAGTACAATTAGTATAAATTATAATTACTTTAGATAAAAGTGATAATGCCTTGAATAAAATTTAAATAGGTGGAACCGTCATTATGTAATTTTCAATATTGAGGAAATAGAAGTTTTTGAAATTTATTTCGAGTGTACCTATTATAAAGATTAGTCAAATTATTAAAAGAAATACTGTAATTTTGACAAATAAGTAATGTTATCAAAGAATAATATTGTAGGGTAATTATATATTGTTGTGCTTTATCAAATCGACTGAAATATCAGGAAAAGTAAGGAATAATTTTCCCTCCAATTTTAAAAAATATGTGATAATGCTTTGCTAAAAATTAGTCAAATCATTATTAGGTAATTAAAAAAAGATGGGCACGTGAAATATTTTTTTTATTAGTAATCCATAATATTTTTAATCTATATCTTTTGTGAAAAACAACTGTAGTACCTAATAATTGTATACTTACTGTGTTGTAAGTTAAAATATGTAGATTTTATTTAAAAAAAATGTGTAATTTTGAAAAATAAGAAATGTTATTAAAGAATATAATATAGTGGGGTAAGTATATATTGTTTTTTTTTCAAATTCACTGAAATAGAAATATCACTATAAGTGCGGTGACCATATGTACTTATTTAAGTAGGACAGTACTTACTTTTAAATAATGTCCTAATGTACTTTAAAACTTTTCTAAAGACATGCGAATGTACTTTTAAAAAAAAAGGACTTTTTATTTTTTTACTGTTTTTAAACAAATATCTTGATACATTATTCTCAGTTAATTTCTTTTGGCACTTTTACTTGAATATTAACTCATTGTGAGTTCAGATAATATGATATAACATTCGACCGCACCCAATACCTTTATTTCTATCTAATTGCAAACGATAGACGTTTAAATCGATTGACCATTTAGTTTTTTAGAAATTAATTTTCAACGTTTAAAACACGTGGGAGATAGGGATTCGTTATATTTTTCATAAACCACTTTTACCGTTTATGCACAAATTAATGTATGCGTAGAATAACTTTTTTCAGTACAAAAAAAATTATGATTTGTTAATTTAGTGTACAGGGTGTCTCATAATTAGCTGCCAACCCTGAACAGGCCGATTCTATGATCAAAACTAAGTAAAAAAGTTATGATATGAACATGGGTCTGGAAATGCTTCCTAAGGGCACAGGGACCCATTGAAGAGGGAGGAATGGAAATCATTTTTTTGCAATATCTCTCAATCGCGTTGTGATAAATGAATGAAATTTGGTATACACAGCTAAATTTTGATGAGCAATTTGATGGACTAATCCATTTATTTCCACAAGGTCCATTGGGGTGGGTACGGGGGGGCCCTTGGTACTTTGCGTGTGTAACTTTTTCATCTTTGACTTTTTAACAAATTGGACAGCAAATTCCGTTTTCCCGAACTGTTTTACGTTAAAAAGGTACTCTTGTTTCAAATCGTTATCTTTAACGGTTTCTGAGAAAATCGCTCTTGAATTAATCCCACTTTGGTCAATTTCATAGTAATTTAAACAAAATTATCAAGGTATTCTTATGTCAAAGTATTGTCAACCCGATTGCCAATTTAATAGTTCTAAGCGAAAAAAATGGAAGAGTTTACGGGACAAGAGTTAGTTGATATGATATTTATTTATGGCTTTTGCGATGGTAATGCTGCAGCGGCAGAACGCGAGTACGGGAGAAGGTTTCCAAACCGAAGGCTGCCATCAAGGAGGACATTCCCTACGGTATTCCGCAACTTAGCTGCAACCGCCACTTTTCGAAAGGCACCGGGTCAAGGACGTCCCAGGATTAATAGGGAAGCGGAGGTCCTTGACGCTATTGAACAAGATCCTACGACTAGCATACGGAACATTTCAAGGCAAATAAATGTTCCTCGGCCAACGGTACTACATATCTTAAAGATTTCCTTAACAGAATTGATTAGATGTGCTACTAACATTTCAGGTTGGAAGAATATTAAAGCGACAAGGTCTACATGCCTATCACTATCGACGTGTACATGGCTTGATACCAGAAGATTTTGCGCCACGTATGCAATTTTGTCGCTGGATTTTGTCGCTGGACAACGAGCAAGCTTCCAAAATTTTGTGGTGTGACGAAGCTACTTTTACCCGAAATGGAAAATTAAATTTTCATAATTCTCATTATTGGGAAGAAGAGAACCCACATGTTGTTCGGAGAACAAACTTCCAGCAACGGTTTTCCATAAATTTATGGGCGGGAATAATTCACGACACTCTGATTGGACCTATTGAAATTCCACAACGTCTCAATTCAAATCTTTATTTAAACTTACTTCAAGAAAATCTTCCCCAAATTCTCGATGATCTGCCTCTAAATTTACGACGTAACATGTTTTTTCAACACGATGGAGCCCCGGCACATAGTGGTCGCAATGTTCTAAATTTCCTAAACGAAAATTTCGCTGGACGGTGGATAGGGAGGCACGGACCGGTAGCTTGGCCGCCGCGTTCTCCCGACCTAACCCCGCTGGACTTCTTTTTCTGGGGATATCTAAATCAAAAAGTTTACGCCACCGAAGTCGATACCCGTGAGGAATTGCTGCAGCGTATCAATGATGCAGCCAATGAAATTCGTCAAAACCGTTTTAGCATCTTAATAGCTTCGAGAAGTGTTACACGTAGGGCAAGACTTTGTATCAGAGAAGGTGGAGGGTTTTTTGAACAGTTTTTAAAATAGCTTGTTGTCTGTTATCAAAATTAAGTTTCCATCTTATGATCCCTTCGAAAAGTGACGGTTGCAGCTAAATTGCGGAATACAGTGAGGAATGTCCTCCTTGATGTCAGCCTTCTGTTTGGAAACCTTCTGCCGTACTCGCGTTCTGCCGCGCAGCATTACCATCGCAAAAGCCATAAACAAATCATCATATCATAATTGTTCTACATCAATAATGTGTATTACTGATTACGTATTAAATTATTATTATTATTTTTTGTTTAAATTACTATGAAATTGACCAAAGTGGGATTAATTCAAGAGCGATTTTCTCAGAAACCGTTAAAGATAACGATTTGAAACAAGAGTACCTTTTTAACGTAAAACAGTTCGGGAAAACGGAATTTGCTGTCCAATTTGTTAAAAAGTCAAAGATGAAAAAGTTACACACGCAAAGTACCAAGGGCCCCCCCGTACCCACCCCAATGGACCTTGTGGAAATAAATGGATTAGTCCATCAAATTGCTCATCAAAATTTAGCTGTGTATACCAAATTTCATTCATTTATCACAACGCGATTGTGAGATATTGCAAAAAAATGATTTCCATTCCTCCCTCTTCAATGGATCCCTGTGCCCTTAGGAAGCATTTCCGGACCCATGTTCATATGAACTTTTTTGCTTAGTTTTGATCATAGAATCGGCCTGTTCAGGGTTGGCAGCTAATTATGAGACACCCTGTATATAAATTATATTTAGTTATTTTATGTATCTATTTTCAATGGAAATAATATAGTTTTGTCCAATGAAAAGATATATTTTGCGTTTATAAAATATTTTTGCATTTATGTTTTATTTCTCTAAATTTTGTACTTTTTTTCTGAAGAAAGATGTGGTCACCGTAACTATAAGTGAAATAGCAAACAATTACTTACCTGCAGGTATACGAAGGTGTTGAAGGAAATAGAGATCTAATAAAATAACACTGTATGTAATATTAATTTCACGTTTTCTAACAGTATTTCTGTCTTAATTTGCTAGTCAAAAGATGACCTATTTTTTTTCTTGAATTCCATAGGAAACTGAAAGCGGAGCCTTAAAGGAAGTAAAACATTGTATATCATACCATGTTTTGTAATAAAATGTGTTTACTTATTAACTTATCAGTTTTATAAATGTGAAAAGAAATTTTATTAGTATTTATAATTAATTAAGGTTACCGTATACAATTAGATACATTTTTTTCATACAAAAGTATGAAATTAGTATTTGTCAATATGTTTTGCACAATTCATGAGATTTAGGACATTTATCTGTTGATTCTTAACACTGTATCATCATTAGTAAGAAATTATAGTTCCATGAGTCGTCATTGTAGTAAATACAATATTTATTGAGAAAAAGATAATATCGAGACAGATTTACTTACATGTTTAGCTAGCTACTAAAATTACAGGTATATCTAAAGGATACAAAATTTGTTAGTTCAGTTTTTAACATACATCACACTTTTCCATAACATCTTTACAAAAAAAAAAGTTTGAATTGGTTCCAAAGTATTATCTGTTAATAATGATTTTTTTAAATTTTTAAGTGTCCTACAAGACTTTACTGTAACTGTGAGTTAGTCTGCTCAAAATTATTTGCATGCACTTAAAATTTCATTAAACGTGCATACGTGCTCGAAAATCTAAGGGATTTGTATACAGTTTTTGCTAATCAGTTGCTTTTTACGCAGTAGTGGTTTTTTGATCCACTCTTTTTAAGTCGCTATCTACCTACACTAGACTGCTAGCAATGCCTGCTTTAAAATGTGTATGCTGCAGTAAAACCAATGAGGAGCACAAAATGATAAGTTGCTGTGTATGCAAGGATGAATATTTTCACTTATGTGTTGATGTAACTATCACAGAACTTCGATCGATACGGACTAAGAAAAATTTAAGTAGGACCTGCCATAAATGCACTCAGTTAGGGAATAATATGCAAGATCTGAAGTCTCTTATCTCCAGAAAGAAATAGAAAATATTAAATTAATAAATTAGCAACTCCAGTTTCATCTAATCCTTCCTTAGATTTTAAGGAACTAATTCAGGAGATTTCAGAGAGAAACGCTCGAAGGAAGAATATTATAGTATATTATCATATACGGGGATACCTCCCAGAAAATCAATCAACTAACCGTAATGAAAGAGTTATTCATGACAAGCAACAAGTCACAAATGTGTTAAATCATATACTACTAAATGCTGAAGTTGAGTCTACCCTTAAACCTATGAGACTAGGGAAATTTGATGTCAACAAAAATAGACCGCGTCCAATAAAAATTTCGTTATCATCTGAATAATACATAAGGCTCATAGACTAAAAAACTTTATTGAGATCCAAAATGTAAGAGTATCTTTAGATAAAACTCCTAAGCAACAGGAACACTATCGAAACCTCAGAAAAGAACTGGATAGGAGATTATCTAAAGGTGAAAATAATTTAACTATTAAATTCATCCGCGGACCACCCCAAATCGTATCGTTAAACTAGATACGCCCAACAGATCAGAAGAATTCGCACTGTACTTTCAAAATGTACGTGGCCTAAACACAAAACTCCAAGAATTCTTCACTTCTGTCCATAACACCAATTATGACTGCATAGCTGTTGTGGAGACATGGTTAAGAGAAGATGTTTCTAGTAGTGAGCTATTTCCTGAAAATTACATAGTTTTTCGCCATGATAGAAATTATTTACAAACTTCGCTTACTCGTGGTGGCTGTGTGTTATTGGTGTTTAATTCAGATCTACATGTAGTGTCACTTAATAATGACTATATTAACGATATCTTCCCACTAATTGATCTGTTAGGATGCAAAATTGCTTTAGGTAATAATTCAGTATTTTATGTATATGTAATTTACATTCCTCCACAAATTAGTAATGATGAAATGGAATCATTTCTGGATGCATTTAATCTTATTCTCGCTGACATAAGCAACGTTGTAATTTTAGGCGATTTTAATGTTACTCATTTTATATCTTTGGATGTAAGTGATTGTAAAACTAATTTTATTTTGAATTTTCTTGAATTTAACAATTTTAATCAATTTAATACTATCTGTAATGCATACGGTAGAATGTTGGATTTATGCTTATCTGACATGGAATGTGTAATTTCGCGAGAAACCCAACCTTTAATTGGAGAGGATCCTCACTAGTAGTATATGCAAAAATAAATAAGACTAGTTTCTCCACTTTTCCGGTAAATTGTAATACTAAAGCATATAATTTCAAAAAAGCCCATTTTCCTGAATTCTATCATGCTTTGTTGCATACAAACGGGCAATTTTTAAGAGATTACACTGATGTTAACTCTGCTTGTGAAGCATTCTATAGAATATTGTACGATTTATTTGATCAATGGATTCCTGTATATAAAAAGTTTAAAAGAAAATACCCATCATGGTACACTAGTCAAATAATTAATAATATAAAACTAAAAGCATATCATCATAATAAATATAAAAAGTGTCGTAGTATGTATCATTTTAATGAGTTTAAACGTTTGAGAATTATTGTTAAAACAGACATTTCAGTTGCTTATAAAAATTATCTCACTAACATTCAAATCAATTTTAAACATGATCCGAAAAGTTTTTGGTCATTTGTTCAAAGTAAAAAACGCAGTTCGCGAATACCAAATGAAGTTTTCTTGGATAATGATCAATATAATGATCCCAACGGTATAGTCAATAGGTTTGCCAAATTTTTTTCCTCTGTTTTTGCCACCGATGATACATATGCATTAAATCTATCAAATTACATAGATCAATCTAGTTCTACCTTATTTCAGTTTACTGAGAATGATATTCGCACATCTATTTTGAAGCTGAAAAACAAAATGACATGTGGAGATGATCAAATTCCCAGTTTCCTAATAAAGGATTGCTCGGAAGTTTTAATTACACCACTACTACAACTATTTAATCTTATAGTCTCTTCAGCAACTTTTCCCGATATTTGGAAAATAACAAGAATATGTCCTATACTTAAAAGCGGTGATCCCGGGAATTTGATGAATTATCGTCCTATTGCAATTTTGTCCAACTTCGCAAAGGTTTTCGAGATGTCTCTATATATATAAGTTAAGTTTATTTGGTTTAAACGATAATCTGATTCTTCTCATTAAATCCTATCTTTCTCAACGTGAACTATATGTTTCATACAACGGATTTAAATCTGAAAATTTTATAGCGACATCTGGAGTACCCCAAGGATCAAATTTAGGGCCACTTCTTTTTATTTTATTTATTAATGATTTATCCCTGTCTTTAAAATCTAATCATCTATTGTTTGCCGACGATTTGAAGCTGTTTCTCAGTGTATCTAATTTGGAAGATTGTTTAATACTACAAGAGCAGGTAGATCTTGTAAGTAGATGGTGTGAGAATAATCAATTACCTATTAACATAGATAAGTGTAAGGTCTGCTCGTTTACATCCAAAAAAGAACCGTTAGTATTTGGCTACATCCTTGAAAATGCATTACTAGCACGTTGCGATAATGTTAAGGATTTATGTGTAATATATGACAATAGACTGTCCTTCACCGATCATATCAATGCAATTATAAATGCTGCTAATAGAGCTTTGAGTTTTATAGTCAGAAATTCAAGTTCTTTTAATGACGTTACTGCATTGAAGTGCCTGTTTTACTCATTAGTTCGTTCTAAATTAGAATACTGCAGCCTTATATGGTACCCTTACTACCAGATACATACTAACAAGCTTGAAAAAGTTCAACGTCGTTTTCTTAAATTTTTAATCTTTCGAATTGATGGTTATTATCCAAATAGACAATATGAACATAGGCTGCTGTTAGATCGATTCAAAATGCAGTCTTTGCAGAATAGAAGAATACGCAATAGTTTATCTTTCCTATTTAAACTTTCTCATGCCAGAGTTGACTCAGCATAGATAAATAATTTGTTATCTGTAGCAGCTCAATTTTTTAATTTAATAAATTTTAATTGATATTGTAGAAACTAGTACGTATTTTGTAGTTTATATATCTATTTGTATTTATTTAGAACTATGATTTTTTTATATTTTTAGTGTTTTGTACTAGAATGTCTATACTTTTTTGTCCTGTAATTGGAACATTTGTTCTGTTGGGCAATAAATGCATTATTATTATTATTATTATTATTTACATTGCACTTGCGAAACTTTTTTAAACACAAAGGAGTACTGATTGGGTTCTTGTATACCTACTGGAATGGAGTTGAAATTTAATATTCATCCGTAGTGCCTCTGGAAGGGACACCGCAGTATCTCTTAAAATGCACACAAAATCTTTGAAAACTTTGTCTTAATTGACACGTTTCATTTTCCCATAACATTCCCACGTTGCACTCCCCACTTTTTACTTTTTTATCACTAAATACAGGAAGTCCAAGTACTTGGCAAAAACATTTAGGGAAGCACTGATTGGGTTCTTATATACCTATTGGAACGGGGTAGAAATTCAACATCTTCAGCTAAATAGCCATCGTCATGTATATTGTAGTCATTAGTGGAAAACTGTTTGTGTATCTCGTTAGATTACAATGTATTTAATGTGACATATCCAGGTGAAAAAGCATATTTATGTATAGAGAGCGTGACATGTAATATAACCCCTCCGAAAAGCCCAAATGAGATTATAAGTTTATTACTGTTCGGCCCAGAATTTTATAACTTCTTTTACAATGCAACTGGGAAGCTTACTTGTTCTTTAATAACGCTGGATCTAGGGAATGTAGTCTTGAAGTTTTAAATGCCAGTGCCAGTGTTAAATAAAAGACTAAAATTCATGTGTATTTGACCGTGTTATGCAAAATTTTAAAACATAGTATCTAACAGCCGGGGCCAATCATATCTTCGAAGAAGAGCCTATGGAAGGCACCTCACACCAAATATTTCTTTTAAGAACAGTCAAACTTTTGTTATACTGTTTTGTGTGTAGATATACGATTAAATACGTACATTATTTGTTCATGTGACTGTGAAACATTTCCAGAATATGAAAATAATACAGTTTACTGTTTTTTGTAGTGCCAATTTCCTCGTGTGTTGAGATTATATTGTACTACTAAAAAGTTACTGTGGTAGCGATGATAGAAAATCTTCGATAATATGGCACACGTTTCACAATTTTATAAGTCGCACTCGCAAAGGTCACTCGGGTTTTAATCACTGTAATAACCGGTGGCTTCCGGGGTTGAAGTTGATGGGTTATGTATAGTTATATAGCAGGTATATGCTCACTGGTATAGTAGCCAAACTTGGACATGGTAGTGTTGTCGATTCCCGCCCATAGATGGCGCCTCGGCACGGACGCCGCTCGGCGCCGTCACATCTGCTAGCCCGGAATCAACTATCCGAGAGTCAGGGACCATGTCCGACGCAGCCCGATCAAGGTCGGGATCAACTGCCCGATCCTCTGTGAACGCTCCTTCCAAAGGTTCTGTAGAGGTCAGACATGATGGCCGCAGCCGCTCAGGAAATTCCTCAAATGGGGCAGGCGCGCACGCACCGTCACGTAGCCTTGATGTCATGTTAAAATATCGCACCAAAGTCAATACAGAGAAAATAGTTCATGCACCGAAATAAATGTCCACCCTCTAGGTATATTAACAACAATAACAGGTAAGTATCACACAAAAGTACGTAACTGTGCTCAGATATGTATACAGTACGTCTTTTGTTACTAATTTCACTATGTTTTAGGTTTATAAAGTACTAGTAAAGTCTACACTAAATGCGGTAAAAGTTTAACAAAGTTCGGGAAAATTCAACACTAAGAGTTTATATCACACCCTGTGTAGTGAAGTTTATAATTCTCAAACGCGTATTCTCTAGTGTTGTGGAAAAATTGTCTGTATCAAAACGTCTCTAATTTTACTATAAATGTCTATTTCCTCTAGCACTCCCGATTGTTACTAACTGAACAAAGTCTTTGATAAATTATCTTTATTTTACAGGTTACAGCGGTGTATGCGTTGGTAGAAAAGTTCTGACTTACCGTAGAAGTTAACGGCGTCGTCTCCGAATAGAATACGGGATAAATCCTCAAGTAATCCAACACACAGGCACTTTTAACCAAAAAAAGCAGTTTTAACAGTTCAAATTGAGTTCTTTAGTTCGGGGAATCACTACAACGAAAAAAAAACACAAAGAAGTGCACTCAGGTTCGTATATTACAACTAAGACGGTGTTTACAGGTCGGCAAGTATTAAGTTTTTCGACTCGAGGTGACGGCTTTGACGCCCTTGCGATTTCCAAAACGGAAACTTGTCTCTCGCGGCCACTGCCATGGAGAACCTGGCTCGTCCCGCAACTAGCACTTGCGAAGAAGTTGAGGGGACAGGCAAGAAAACTATTTAATAGAGCAAAGCGGACAGGAGAGTGGGAGGCTTATAGAGCAACCCTCACTAGCAACCCTCACTGAGTATAATAAAGAAATTAGGAAAGCGAAGAGAGACTCATGGAGGAAGTTCTGTGAGGATATTGATAGTGTCCCACAGTGTGCTAAACTCCAGAGACTTCTCTCTAAGAACGGACATACGAAACTCGGGTCTCTCAAAGCACCGAGTGGGGAATATACCAAAACTGGAAGGGAGACATTGGAATTACTTCTAAATACTCACTTTCCAGGCTCCAGGTTATTAAATCATGGAGATGAATATGACTGGAATCACCAGCAGAGGGTAACGACCGGGTCTCGACAGAACTGGGAGGTTGCCAAGACGGTGGTGAGTCAGTCACGAATAAGATGGGCAATAAGTTCTTTTGACCCATTTAAATCACCAGGAGCCGATGGAATCCTACCTGTACTGCTACAGCAGGGGGTGGACTGTCTAGCTCCGGTCTTAATTCACGTCTTCAGAGCCAGCATTGCACTTGGTTATATACCGCTGGCATGGAGATCGACGAACGTGGCGTTTATTCCTAAACCAGGGCGTCCATCGTATGCCCAGGCAAAGGCATATCGCCCGATAAGTTTAACATCTTTCCTCCTGAAAACGTTGGAGAGAATAGTTGACAGGCATATAAGGGACGGGGTATTGAGGGCAAATCCTCTGCACAGGTACCAATACGCCTATCAGGCAGGCAGATCAGTCGACACAGCCCTTCATAGCCTAGTCTCTAGGATAGAGAGGGCAATGGACGACAAAGATCTAGCTTTGGCAGCTTTTTTAGATATTGAAGGGGCATTTGACAATACACCTTTCGAATCTATTAATTCGGCAGTTCGCAACAGGGGCCTTGAAGACACTTTGTGTCGTTGGATAGATACCATGTTGAGAAACCGGACAGTAACAGCTACCCTTTCGGGAGAGACATCCAGGTGTAAGGTAGGCCGGGGCTGCCCCCAGGGAGGCGTACTGTCTCCCTTGTTATGGGGATTAGTGGTGGACGGCGCACTGGAGGGCCTTAATCGAAAGGGGTTTTATACACAAGGCTATGCGGATGACTTGGTCGTTCTCATAGTCGGGAAACATAATATTATCGTTTCAGAACTCATGAAAGAGGCTTTGAAATGGATAGATGACTGGTGTAAGGGGCAGGCACTGTCAGTAAACCCTGACAAAACGGTCGTAGTACCCTTCACTAGGAGAAGAAATTTAACTGGACTCTCTGAACCTATAATAGGGGAGAGGGGCATTACATTTTCCAGGGAAGTAAAATATCTAGGAGTGATACTGGATAATAAGCTTACCTGGAATGCGCACTTGGAAAAAGTGGTGAGTAAGGCGAAGCAGACACTGTGTGTATGCCGCCGCCTTATTGGGAAAACCTGGGGACTGAAACCAAAGATGTCACACTGGTTGTATACGTCGATAGTAAGACCCAGGATTCTTTACGGCGCGGTGGTATGGTGGCAGAAAACACAACAGACCACAGCGAAGGAAAAACTGAATAGAATTCAGAGATTGGCCTGTTTAGGTATAACGGGGGCGATGGCATCGACCCCGACAGCTGCACTAGAAGTCATGCTAAATCTGCCACCGCTGCATATAGTGGTGGAGAGAGAAGCGCGGCTAGCAGCATATCGACTCAGGAATAATAATGACTGGAGGGGTGGTTCCCACTCCAGGATCAAAGATACATCTATGTCGGAACCAATTCTTGGGATGGTATCCGACAAGATGGTTCCAAAGTTTCACTTCCACAAGCCATTTGAGACTCGAATAGAGGATCAAAGCGAGTGGGAGGAAAGGTTTAATACCCTGGAAAGGTGGAGCCTAGTATGGTTTACAGATGGCTCCAAAATGACCAGAGGGACGGGTGCAGGAATATATGGACTCAGACCCAGATGGAGTGCAAGCTACAGTCTGGGGGAGTTCCCTACTGTATTCCAAGCAGAAATCTTCGCGATAATGGCGTGTCTGGCAGAGAATGTACGTAGAGGTTATAGACGTAAACTCATATATATATTCTCTGATAGTCAAGCTGCAATTAAAGCTTTAGCCGCACACAAGGTAAGTTCAAAACTGGTGTGGGACTGTTTACAAATGCTGACTGAACTGGCCACCAACAATACAGTCAGACTGTGTTGGGTGCCAGGGCACAAAGGCATTTGTGGAAATGAGAAAGCGGATGAACTTGCTAGGAAGGGATCCGAGACAGTGTTCATTGGCCCGGAGCCCTTCTGTGGCACATCTCCCAGTGTGGTCAGGCGGGCTCTGGGCAAATGGACAGAGACAGAACATAGGAAATACTGGACTTCAAGGCCAGGACATAGCCATTCTAAGGAGCTTATGGAGTATCCTTCGAAGGGAAGAGCGAATGAGCTACTGAGCTTGAATAGAATCCGGCTCAGGAGAGTGACAGGACTCATAACGGGACACTGTCACTTTAGGAAACATCTACATAAGCTAAAGCTTGTAGACAGTCCAGTCTGCCGAGGATGTGAATCAGCGGATGAAACTTCTCTGCATATCCTGGGCGAGTGCCCGGGATTTGCACGTAGCAGAATGACTCTTCTTGGGCGACCCTATTTGGAACCCAAGGAATTGAGAATCAACAAGGAAGCTTTTGGACTTTGTAAAAAGGGCAAATCTACTTGCTGAATAGGATTAGTAGTGGGATGCACAATAGGCCTAATTAGGCCGCAGTGCTATGGGACTTTTTAAAAGAACAACCACTAGATGAAGATGAAGATGATGATGATGCACGGAAGCCTTCAGCTCGCGACTCACCACGCGAACTCCTTCGCAACAACCGCACTTAACAATAGGAAAATGAGTTCAAGTATACCCTCGTCGCAAAAGCAGTCACGCCTTTACAATTTACCACAAATTTTGCAAAAAAAATCCACAAAATTACAACAACGTACGTACTCGAGAAGGACTATCTCCCTACTAATTGTTTTTCTGTTCCCCCTTCTCCCTTTTCCGAATTGAGGTTACGCGACCACACCCAGAATCCGTCTGGGCCAATCGTGGCGCCCCCTCGCGGTTTTTTTTCCCGCGCCCGCGACAGTAAGTACCTGTCTCGATGTCAAGGTTCGATTTACAGATCGCAGAAGTAACAGGATCGATTATGCACGATCCAAAAAGTAGACAGAGTCTTCAAGGTTCGTTTCAACATATGCAGGGCCACGTACCCCCTGTTGTACGTAACTTTCTTCTTGGGAAAAAAACTGTACAAAATCTTCAGAAAACCAAAGAATACGATGTAAAACGGCCTCCGCTAGCGTAATTTACACAAATTGGTGCATATAAAGTTGAAAATTTCCGATTTTCCTACGAACAACGGGCGGCGGCTATTTTGAGACATTATAATGACATTAGACACGGCACTGGCATCGGGTGTCAGGAACTCGCAAAAATTTTTATTTAACTGCGAGGGCCGAATATATTTTTTCGCGGAAAGGGAAAGGTATCGTGACGTCAGTCGTGAAGAATTCGGCCGCGGAAACTCCGCGAACGTCTTGTTAGAACCGCGGAAAGTACGTTCTCTTTTCACCTGACCAAAGAGACGCCCACGCCTGAATGCACAAATTTTATATCGCTAATGCCGGTCTTAAATTTAGTTACATTTGACCTAAAAAAAGTTGACGGAGATAGAAAAGACAGAGAACGTTGCGGCGCGTCACCGGAAAGGCGTCTCGGGGGGCCAACGCGGGCTTCCTCAGTCCTCGGACGCGGTCCGTACGCCGAGACAAAAGGTTGGTTGGTTCTCGTGTAGAAGCCGAAGGCCGATCGAGCGAGGAAAAAAATTGTCGCGCCGCGAAAACGGCGTTTCCCCGAAATAATCCCGGCTTTATAAAATTATCGGGGTCTCGCGAGAGAGACGCGAGATGCAGACCCCTTTTGAAAAGCTAGGCGTTAAAAAGTAAATAATACGCAGCAAAAATACGCCTGAGACACTCAGAAAGGACGAAACTTTCGCGTAAAAACGGAAAGAAATCTCGATCCCTCCCGGGAAAAAAGCCCTCGGTCGGAGAAATCGACCCCGAAATGCTTCCGATGGAAGGCGTTCCCCAGTATTTCACTGTCTCACTTCCCCGCTAAAAGCCGCGGTCAGTCGCGCAGACCCCCCGAAAAACCGAAAATTCACTGCGAAGACGACAAAAAATCGCCATCAAGATACGACGTTCGGACGAAGGAAGGACAGCGGGGGGCTCATATACATATTCAGTTCACTATTGAAACTGAAACAGATAATAGTGTACCTTTTCTCGATACGAGACTAATTAGGACACTAAATAACACAATTATACTAGATTGGTACATAAAACCTACTAGTAGCCAACAATTTATGAATTATTACTCAAAACATACGAAAAAAATGAAAATAAAAATAAATTTGGTGTTGGCAATGTAAACAAGAATACAAAGAATCAGCCATCCTAGTCTAGTGGACAAATATTTAAAAATACTTNTCTAGCCTAAAAAGGGAAATTATTTCCATAAAATGTACTTATCAAATTTTAGTTTAATATCTCAAACCGTTTTCGAAATTTTTACTACAAAACGAAAAAATTAAAACTAGTAAAAAGTAGGTGCCCTGTATTTGGAAAACGAAGCATTTTAGGACATACAGGGTGTTTCGTAAGTCGATGCATTGTGATATATTTCCTTTATATACCATATTCCGAAAACATTTAGTTTCCGATCTACAGGGTGTTAAAGTTTTAATAAAAACATGCAAATTTAAAAGTATTGCGGAAACCGCTCAGAATATTTTAATGAAATTTTACAGGCTTTGACAGTTAACAATAATACATGTTTCACGATAAAACTATTGTTTTCAGNAGTTGATAAATGGATGAGTGGTCCGGCAGTGATTAGAAAATTTGCTTATAAGTGTGGCGCGAAAAATCCTGAATTACTGACCAGCACTAGATTCAGAAAACAAATTGCTACGATCCTTCAACTTATGTGTTTTCAAAATGACGAAATGGAACAAATTGCCAGGTTTATGGGTCATACGGAAAAAACGCATAAGCAATTCTATCGGTAAGTTAAATCAACATAAAAACCTGAAATCATGATTAGTAATTCTTTATACAAATTTTGGACTAGATAATGATCGGCATTGGTATATTCGTACTTCCTCAGAATTATTTCTATCAATCAATTTATCCAAAAGTCTGTATGCCAGATATTAGTTTCAGTTTAATAAATAAAAAACAGAAAAATAATCCTGAGGAACTTGGAATATAACAACGAAACGTCGTGTGATAATCATGTGATAGTATTTTGTTTTGTTCCTTGGTTTAATCTAGCCTAAAAAGGGAAATTATTTCCATAAAATGTACTTATCAAATTTTAGTTTAATATCTCAAACCGTTTTCGAAATTTTTACTACAAAACGAAAAAATTAAAACTAGTAAAAAGTAGGTGCCCTGTATTTGGAAAACGAAGCATTTTAGGACATACAGGGTGTTTCGTAAGTCGATGCATTGTGATATATTTCCTTTATATACCATATTCCGAAAACATTTAGTTTCCGATCTACAGGGTGTTAAAGTTTTAATAAAAACATGCAAATTTAAAAGTATTGCGGAAACCGCTCAGAATATTTTAATGAAATTTTACAGGCTTTGACAGTTAACAATAATACATGTTTCACGATAAAACTATTGTTTTCTGCTTCACCAGTGGCGTGCCCTGTGTCTCTGGATATTTTTAAAGAAAAAAATTATACGCCACTTAGTTTTTTTTGTACCTACCAATTTTATTACAACACGTTATTACTAAAGTTACAGCTATTATTAATTTTGTCAAGCAATAACAAAAACGAGTGCCAATCTGCTAATTTCTGTTTAAGATCGTGAATAGTGAATCTAAAAACTGATAATTTTTTTTAGATCGATGTTGTTAACTGTGAGGAGTAATAATTTTTTGTAATAAATTTGATAAATAAAAACTGAGTGCATAATTACTGCTATTTTTCAAATTATTGAAACCGGATTACGCCTTGCAATAAATTGATTTTATTTTTTTTACTCGAAAACGGTGCGTCAAAAAAAACAGTCAAGATACTATTTCTCTTCCAAATTGGACAAGGAATTCAAAAATAATTTTTATTTTAAGAAAAATCAGTGGCGTATCATTTTTTTCTTTAAAAATATTCAGAGACGCACGCCACTGGTGAAACGGAAAACAATATTTTTATCGTAAAACGTGTATTGTTGTTAACTGTCAAAGCCTGTAAAATTTCATTAAAATATTCTGAGCGGTTTCCGCAATATTTTTAAATATGCATTTTTTTTTAATAAAACTTTAACACCCTGTAGATCGGAAACTAAGCGTTTTCGGAATATGGTAAATTAAGGAAATACATCACAAATCACTTGTACTATAACCTCCTGCAAGGAATGCATCGACTCACCAAACACCCTGTAGGCATAGGCATATGAACCTTTCGACTTAAAATTAGTTTAGGAATTACCTCTTAAAATTATTATTATAAGATTAAATAACACCCTGTATATTGACATTTTTTAGAATGCCTAAACGATTATACAAAAAAGAGTAGACGAATATTTTTCTGAAATTATTGAATTTTGAATTTTTTTATAGACTTACAGAAGACATATATCAAACCGCTAAAGTAGCAAAAGTGTTGTTGCTTTTGAATGCAGGAAAGGGAGCCGAGTTCAGGGGAAAAAATTTACAGGAAATCGAAATTGAGGGAGAAGAGATTGAGGATGATGAGGAGGATATGGAAGAGGTAGAAAATTAAATGTAACGAAAAGCGATAGCGATAGGATAGTTGTAAGTTCTGAAAATAAATTCTCAGAAGAAGCAATAAGTGAACATATAAATGAAACAAACGAGAGTAACACAAGTAGTGCAAGTACTTTAATAAAGAAAGATAATAAAGAGAACAGTAAACAATCAAAAAGAATTCGCTGGTGTGATGATACGAAGAAAATTGTACTTAAATATTTCCAAAAACATATTAATTATTAAAGAAAATAAAGCACCAAAGAAAGCAGAATGTTTGGCTCTTATTGGCAAAAATAGTGGTATATTTGAAGAAACTGATTGGCTCCGGATTAAAACCCTAGTTTATAATACTTACCGAGATAAATAAATAATAAATAATCAGAAAAGNCCACTGGGTTCCTAATAAAAAATAGAACAAATAATGTGCACACTTTTTTCTTCTAAATTAAATGACAACGGAGATAGAGAGGTTAATGTAAATTGGCCATTTTGCAAAAAACCCCTGTATATCTAAAACTAATCAAGTTAGCCAAGATCTTTTGGTACCAGCGAAGTAAACTCAAAAAATAAGGACGGGACATCGATATCAGATTTTTTGTATCTATCACCGTTTTGGCTGTACCCTATAAAACTATCGAAAATCAACCACCCTGTACAATGGTTGGAAATTTTACTACCAAATTGCCGCAGTACAACAGTCTTAGCTTCGGAACTAAAATAATTTACAAAAGCATTTGTTAAAATGTGAACATCATTTACAATGTTATTATCAATATGTATTTCAGTGACGTTTAAGTGTTTTATAATACAATTCAATATCATTATCTCTAAAATTAGTTTTTAGCCAAAATAAATCTCTTAATTCTTTACTCATTTGAATAATATCCTTAGTAACCCATGACTTTGTCCTATGTTTTGTATAAGTTACTGACCGCATTGGGCAAAATAAATCTAATGAATATAATACTATATTGACAAATGTGTTAAATGCATAGTCACTATCATTAATATTTTCATAGACAGACTGAAAACTTTCTTTATGTAAATAATAATTTAAATGATTTAGATTATTTTCACTTGTATTTCTAATAATAACTGTTTCGTTAGATTTATTAAAATCAGAATCAATAGATTTAATTTTAATTTTAATGACTAAAGCAAAATGGTATGCTATATTGAAATTACAGACACTTTCTTGATATTTATCTTGATTAACATTAGTTAAAAAATAATCTATTTTCGATCTAGATGTGATTCCATTTTTATTGGTATGTACTCTTGTTGGTTCAATATTTTGGCATTGAAGACCGAAACTTTCTATGAGATCGCAAAACAAACTCCTTTCATGCGAGTCTACTAGATAATCAATATTCATATCTCCACATACTAAAATTTTATTGAATTGGCTACTATATGAATGTAATAAATGTGACAATCTGTCTATGAATACATCAATGTGGCCATCAGGAGATCTATAAGACGTTATTAAACAGTATTTTAGTTTATTCATAGTGAAAGAAACTGCGCAGAGTTCAGCATGCATTTCTTCTGAAATATTAATAGTACTCACTAGATTTTTACAACTTATTTCCTTTTTCATTAAAATGAGAACTCCACCATGAATGTGGTTTTGTCTGTTAAAATAACTAACTATATTATAGTTTGGTACATTTATAGTATTAATATTTAAGTTATTGCACCAAGACTCGGATATACATAAAATATCTGGATTTTCTTTATAGACTATAACCTCAATATTATTTACCTTATTTATAATTGATTGACAATTAATACATATAATATTTAGATAATTCGAGTCATTAGGTACAATTTTCTTTATATTACAGTTAAAAAGACTGCTCACTGGGCTTGTTTTCTGCACGAAAATTAAACCTTTTTACTATGACTCCTTGGGGCCAGTAGGATGGATTGTATAGAATTTCTTGCAGTTCCTTATCAGCTTCCACTCTATATGATGCGTTTCTACCTTTTGATGGTAACTTTGTAATTTCAAATGTGTGTCCTGGAGATCGCTTTTCTAAGTACCTTTTAATATTTTC
>NW_019416487.1:496059-500931 GCF_000390285.2 Anoplophora glabripennis
AAAAATTAGACGGCTGTCTAAGTTAAAAACCAAATTTCTTTCTTAGACGGGGATGCAGCCAAGGATAAAAAAAGTTACACTCTTTTAAATTTTCAAGCTTTCGAAACTATATTTTGTTTCTTCATCAGGAAAAAACTACAATAGGATACAAGTTAAAATTTTCTTATAAAATAGTCAGTTAAAAATTACTTACTATGCGAGAATTATATTGAAGTTAGCCAACGTAATAGGTACACCTATCGCGGACATAGGTCGTTATTACAAATAATTAAAAACATCACCAGGTTTAAAAAACGGAAAATAGTACACATAAAAATATACGAATATCAGATAAGGAGGAAAAAAGTGTAAAAATATTAAAGTTTTTGTTCCCTTAATACTTATGCGGAGAACGGGTAAACTCTACCAAAAATTTTTAAACTCTTAATTAATTAAATTATTAAACACAAATAACAACAAAGGTCACACACCACTATACAGGGTGTCGCCTGAAAGACTGTCCCTGTTATTAAAATATTGATTTAATAAAAAGTATAAATTACGCTGAGACCATCGATATCAATCATTGCATTCATTGGATTGCCTTCCTTTGCGATATGACACATCTCTTAAAATTTTCTTTTTTTATGGTTTGTTTCTTAATCTAATACTAACATTTCGTCATAATTCATACTGTGACCTGAGGATAAACAATGATTTGCCAACATGCAACTGTGTTTATTTAGTCTTATTTCACTTTTATGTGCCGTAACTCTATCTTTTAGTTTTTGTTTTGTTTGACCTGTATATTTCAAATCACAATCCATACATGGGATACAATAAATTACATTGGACCACTGCAATAGCAGATCTTTATCTTTTAATTTAGTGAACAGATTATTTACCGTTAAATGATTTTTAAAAGCCAACTTGACACCACTTTGTTCAGACAGACATTTTTT
Organism: Anoplophora glabripennis; assembly: GCF_000390285.2. Lineage (NCBI taxonomy): Eukaryota > Metazoa > Arthropoda > Insecta > Coleoptera > Cerambycidae > Anoplophora > Anoplophora glabripennis. The sequence goes on from NW_019416487.1 coordinate 497,001, forward strand.
TTAATTTGGAAGAAAAAACACCTAAATGTGGTACTGAAAAATAATGACAATTTTGTATTGCTGAATTATTATTCCAAGAGTCTTGAACACCCTGTAACTGTGATCTCGAGAACAAAAGACTTTTAAGAAGAGGCGGTGGATAACCACATTTAATAAATAAATTGTACAAATGTTGTAAATTAATGTTTTTAAGTGAATGATGACTTGTAGCTATTACTCTAGTTCTCATACCCAAAATCAAATTGATTTTTTGTTGTTGTGTGTGTGTGGAAAGACTCATAATGTAAAAATCTGCCTGATGATCCAGGTTTCCTATACCAAGATGTTATGAGAGAGTTATCCTCTCTCCTAATGAGTCTTGTGTCCAAAAAGGGTACACTCTTATTGGTGTCCTCTCGTTCGATGGTATGTTAAATTGTAAAAAAGGGTTATAGCTATTGAAAACTTCAAGTAATTGTTCTATCCTATCTGAGGGAGCACATACCACAATGTCATCAACGTATTTTTTTAAAAAAGGTATTTCAAAATTAATTTTTCTCAAACATTCGTTCACAAGATCATCCATCACATACTGTGCAAGGATCGGTGATACTGGACTGCCCATTGCCATCCTCAAAATTTGTTTATAAACACTGTTATTATAACTGAACACTGTGGAGTCAAACAAAAAATTTAGCAACTGTAAGAATCTAATTTTTGTTATTTTGCAATGCAATTTAATGTTGTCCCAATGTTGGTTAATTGCTTGTTTAGCTAAATCTATTGTAATATTATTAAAAAGAGCTATGACATCTAGACTGAATATCACATAATCATTGGGTAATTGAAATTCATTAATAAAGTTACAAAAATCAAAAGAATCTTTCACAAAAAAGGAATTATTACTATCATAAGCCAAGGTAAGTATATTAGTAACTAATTGTGCAGCACCTCTATTGGGGCTATTGATGCCTGATATAATCGGTCTCAAGGTCAATTGAAGTTTATGAATCTTAGGAAGACCATAAAATTTATTAATTACCCCATTATAACTTTTATACTTTTTCCCCTCCCCTTGAGTAATCATTTTACTTTTTTCTAAATCTCTAATCAATCTGTTCGACTTTTGTCTCTTTTGCTCTATTCTGCTAGTTTTGCTCTATTGTGCTAGTAGGGTCCCTATTTAATATGATATAATATGAATTATCTGATAAAATATCTAAAGCTAATTGAGAATAATGATCATTAGTTAAAATAGTAGTAACATTCATTTTATCTGACTGCAAAACTATGAGTCGAAGGTTGTATTTAAGAAATTTTTTTACAATTTAAGAAACAGTTATAAATTGCATCATTATTAGTAACATTATGGTATAAAGTTAAATTAGTAATAATATACCCAAATTTCTGGCCGATGTTGATTATATCATTGATAATTTACCTAATACTACATTAAAAGAAAAAAACCTTTTGTTAGCACAAACTACAAATATTATTACTAATTTCACTTTATACCATAATGTTACTAATAATGATGCAATTTATAACTGTTTCTTAAATTGTAAAAAAATTTCTTAAATACAACCTTCGACTCATAGTTTTGCAGTCAGATAAAATGAATGTTACTACTATTTTAACTAATGATCATTATTCTCAATTAGCTTTANAAATTGTAAAAAAATTTCTTAAATACAACCTTCGACTCATAGTTTTGCAGTCAGATAAAATGAATGTTACTACTATTTTAACTAATGATCATTATTCTCAATTAGCTTTAGATATTTTATCAGATAATTCATATTATATCATATTAAATAGGGACCCTACTAGCACAATAGAGCAAAACTAGCAGAATAGAGCAAAAGAGACAAAAGTCGAACAGATTGATTAGAGATTTAGAAAAAAGTAAAATGATTACTCAAGGGGAGGGGAAAAAGTATAAAAGTTATAATGGGGTAATTAATAAATTTTATGGTCTTCCTAAGATTCATAAACCTCAATTGACCTTGAGACCGATTATATCAGGCATCAATAGCCCCAATAGAGGTGCTGCACAATTAGTTACTGATATACTTACCTTGGCTTATGACAGTAATAATTCCTTTTTTGTGAAAGATTCTTTTGATTTTTTTAACTTTATTAATGAATTTCAATTACCCAATGATTATGTGATATTCAGTCTAGATGTCATAGCTCTTTTTAATAATATTACAATAGATTTAGCTAAACAAGCAATTAACCAACATTGGGACAACATTAAATTGCATTGCAAAATAACAAAAATTAGATTCTTACAGTTGCTAAATTTTTTGTTTGACTCCACAGTGTTCAGTTATAATAACAGTTTTTATAAACAAATTTTGGGGATGCCAATGGGCAGTCCAGTATCACCGATCCTTACACAGTATGTGATGGATGATCTTGTGAACGAATGTTTGAGAAAAATTAATTTTGAAATACCTTTTTTAAAAAAATACGTTGATGACATTGTGGTATGTGCTCCCTCAGATAGGATAGAACAATTACTTGAAGTTTTCAATAGCTATAACCCTTTTTTACAATTTAACATACCATCGAACGAGAGGACACCAATAAGAGTGTACCCTTTTTGGACACAAGACTCATTAGGAGAGAGGATAACTCTCTCATAACATCTTGGTATAGGAAACCTGGATCATCAGGCAGATTTTTACATTATGAGTCTTTCCACACACAACAACAAAAAATCAATTTGATTCTGGGTATGAGAACTAGAGTAATTGCTACAAGTCATCATTCACTTAAAAACATTAATTTACAACATTTGTACAATTTATTTATTAAATGTGGTTATCCACCGCCTCTTCTTAAAAGTCTTTTGTTCTCGAGATCACAGTTACAGGGTGTTCAAGACTCTTGGAATAATAATTCAGCAATACAAAATTGTCATTATTTTTCAGTACCACATTTAGGTGTTTTTTCTTCCAAATTAAAAAAAATGTCTGTCTGAACAAAGTGGTGTCAAGTTGGCTTTTAAAAATCATTTAACGGTAAATAATCTGTTCACTAAATTAAAAGATAAAGATCTGCTATTGCAGTGGTCCAATGTAATTTATTGTATCCCATGTATGGATTGTGATTTGAAATATACAGGTCAAACAAAACAAAAACTAAAAGATAGAGTTACGGCACATAAAAGTGACATAAGACTGAATAAACACAGTTGCATGTTGGCAAATCATTGTTTATCCTCAGGTCACAGTATGAATTATGACGAAATTTTAGTATTAGATTTAAAAACAAGCCATAAAAAAAGAAAATTTTTAGAGATGTGTCATATTGCAAAGGAAGGCAATCCAATGAATGCAATGACTGATATCGATGGTCTCAGCGTAATTTATACTTTTTTATTAAATCAATATTTTAATAACAGGGACAGTCTTTCAGGCGACACCCTGTATAGTGGTGTGTGACCTTTGTTGTTATTTGTGTTTAATAATTTAATTAATTAACAGTTTAAAAATTTTTGGTAGAGTTTCCCCGTTCTCCGCATAAGTATTAAGGGAACAAAAACTTTAATATTTTTTCACTTTTTTCCTCCTTATCTGATATTCGTACCTAAAAGACAGGCGACTTGTTCATTTTGTTTGATTTCGGCTCTAGTCTGCATTAGTAATGAATTTTAAAAATTTTTGATTTGTACAATTTTCTGTTTTTAACCTGTGATGTTTTTAATTATTTGTATTAACGACCTATGTCCGCGGTAGGTGTACCATGTTGGCTAACTTCTATGTAATTCTCGCATAGTAAGTAATTTTTTAATTGACTAATTTTAAGAAAACTTCAACTTGTATTTTATTGTAGTTTTTTCCTGATGAAGAAACAAAATATAGTTTCGAAAGCTTGAAAATTTAAAAGAGTGTAACTTTTTTTATCCTTGGCTGCATCCCCGTCTAAGAAAGAAATTTGGTTT
>NW_019416487.1:501000-510148 GCF_000390285.2 Anoplophora glabripennis
ATAATGATGATAATGATGATAATGATGATAATGATGATAATGATGATAATGATGATAATGATTATATATATATATATATATACTAAATAATAATTTTTTGGGTTGTTGTGTCGTGGCCTGTGTACTTGATCACCGTCAGTTAGAGAATTACCTTTCACTTTCTTATCCTTAGCCAAAAACTTTGCCTGCTCTTGTTGTTCTTGGGCTAGCCTCTGTGGATACGGGACCATATATATATATATATATATAGCCCGAAGTGGTATGTACCACCGGCGCGGCGTTGTCAGTCCAAAAGTAACGTTGTTTTTCCATTTGCTGACGTCATCAAAGTACATGAGACTCAAAACAAAAAAAAAGTTGTGGGACTCATAAAACGGTTGAACATCATATTTTGTACACTTGTAGTTCTTCAGGTTTGGTACTGATGGCGCTATTATCGTTTCTGTATATACTTTATACTCTTTGGAATTGAAGGATATAGAACAGACGTTTTCAGACCTTAAATTTGGCAACATGGATTTAAGGACAGGACAGATATGATTTAAACTAGTTTCATGAGGAGAATAGATATTTGCTGCTGTATCTAGATTATTTTAACTGATACAGAAAAACCGTAAAGTAGATTTATGTCAGATTTGTATTAAATACTTAATGAGTTACCATATACTTAGTACCAAACAAGTAAAAAATAAAAAATTAAATAAAAACATGAAATTATAAAAAATTAAATAAAAACTCATATTAGATACTTTTCCGATTATTTATTATTTATTTATCTCGATAAGTATTATAAACTAGGGTTTTAATCCGGAGCCAATCAGTTTCTTCAAATATACCACTATTTTTGCCAATAAGAGCCAAACATTCTGCTTTCTTTGGTGCTTTATTTTCTTTAATAATTAATATGTTTTTGGAAATATTTAAGTACAATTTTCTTCGTATCATCACACCAGCGAATTCTTTTTGATTGTTTACTGTTCTCTTTATTATCTTTCTTTATTAAATCACTTGCACTACTTGTGTTACTCTCGTTTGTTTCATTTATATGTTCACTTATTGCTTCTTCTGAGAATTTATTTTCAGAACTTACAACTATCCTATCGCTATCGCTTTTCGTTACATTTAATTTTCTACCTCTTCCATATCCTCCTCATCATCCTCAATCTCTTCTCCCTCAATTTCGATTTCCTGTAAATTTTTTCCCCTGAACTCGGCTCCCTTTCCTGCATTCAAAAGCAACAACACTTTTGCTACTTTAGCGGTTTGATATATGTCTTCTGTAAGTCTATAAAAAAATTCAAAATTCAATAATTTCAGAAAAATATTCGTCTACTCTTTTTTGTATAATCGTTTAGGCATTCTAAAAAATGTCAATATACAGGGTGTTATTTAATCTTATAATAATAATTTTAAGAGGTAATTCCTAAACTAATTTTAAGTCGAAAGGTTCATATGCCTATGCCTACAGGGTGTTTGGTGAGTCGATGCATTCCTTGCAGGAGGTTATAGTACAAGTGATTTGTGATGTATTTCCNAATTGTCGGCCATTTTCGTTGATACATAACTGACAACGTTTGGCAATGGAGCGGGTCACATTGTAAATGTGGATATTTGATACCCGCTGAATATAGTTTTCAAAATGTTCCCTTAGCTCCTCGACATTATTAGCTCTATACTTGTAAATTCTATCTTTAAGATCCCCCAAAAATAAAAGTCTATAGGGGATAGGTCTGGTGACCTAGGCGACCACCTATTTGGTCCGTACATACCGATCCAATTGTCCCCGAAATTATGATTTAATAATTCTCTAACTATGTGGGAATTATGTGGAGACGCACCATCATCCTGAAAGAACATGTGATATCGTTGAGCTAGTGGCATATCGTCCAGCGGTTCAATAATATTTTCTTGTAAAATTCTCACATATCTCTGAGCGCTAATGTTTTCATAGTACATTTCTTAAGCTAACACTCTATTGTGGAAGAGAGCTACCCATGCATGAAAACCAAACTGCCCTTGCTGAATTCTGGCCACAGTTTGGTGAGGATTCACATCTGACCAATAACGCGCATTATGCCGGTTGAATATACCTTGGCTGCTTATAAAAGCCTCGTCGGTCCAAATAACATTTTGAAAAAAATTGAGGTCTACATGAGTTTGCTGCAAAAATCATAGGCAGAAAATGACACGCTTGTCTTCATCTCCTGGATGCAAATGGTCGACTTTTCTTATAGTATATGATCGAACTTGTTTTTTTTAATTCTTAATGCTTTGAATTTACCAATTCCTATCATCCTTTGAATTTCTCTGCTGGATACATTGGGATTTGTAACAACAAAAGCTAAAGTATTGATTTCATCATTTTCTCTATTCTGTATATTATAAGATTTAGCTCTCGGTTTTTGAAATGAACCAAACTCACACAAGTTATCATAGAGTCGGCTAAAAATTATCTTTTCTGGCTGATGAAGCTCTGGGTATCTCTCCAAATATAAGTTTAAAGCTGTGTCACTATTTTTTTCACTTTCAATGTAACACTCCAACATTTGAACTTTGTAAAGATTTTCGTACACCATTTTTATACTTTTCAAAATTGAAACCAAATAATAGACGTTTAGCAAGCTTTCAATCAGTCAAAAATAAACTAACTGTCAATATTAAACAACAAAAGACGAATAAATAAATAATATGGCCAACTGAAAAGATATCTATACATTTTTGCATTTTTCTTCATTTAGGCAAATAAAAAGTATCTATTATTATATATGGCTGAAAAGGTAAAAAAAATGCTATTCAACGGGAGGCCAAATACAGGGCGTTCTATTTAAAAAAACCTATGTTTATGTAATATCGGAAAAATTGTGCAAAATCTGAGTACGCCACTGGCTTCCTAACAAAAAATGGAACAAATAATGTGCACACTTTTTTCTTCTAAATGGGCCATTTTTCAAAAAAAACCTGTATATCTAAAACTAATCAAGTTAGCCAAGATCTTTTGGGACCAGCGAAGTAAACTCAAAAAAAGAGGACGGGACATCGATATCAGATTTTTTGTATCTATCACCGTTTTGGCTGTACCCTATAAAACTATCGAAAATCAACCACCCTGTACAGTAACAAACTTGTGTATGTATAATACATTTTACTATAGTAATATAAATGCGAATGATGTAATGAATGTTATTCATAACCTAAAAAATACGAATTCCATGGGCATTGATTGTATACCAACAAAAGTTGTTAAAAATATAGGCTTACATATTTCTTCACCTTTGGCTTATTTAATAAATATATCTGTTGAACAGGGTAAATTTCCAAATATTTTAAAGACTGGTGTAGTTACACCTATATTAAAAAAGAACGACCCATAATTCATAAATTGTTGGTTACTAGTAGGTTTTATGTACCAATCTAGTATAATTGTGTTATTTAGTGTCCTAATTAGTCTCGTATCGAGAAAAGGTACACTATTACCTGTTTCAGTTTCAATAGTGAACTGAATATGTTCATCATATCCATTAAAGATGTTTAAAGTATGTTGTATTTCATTTTTAGGTACAACACAGATTATGTCATCCACGTATTTCTTTAAAAAAGGCAGATTAAAATTCAATTTTGGTATACACTTATCTAATAAATCATCCATTACATATTGAGCCAAAATTGGACTGATATAAGCTCCCATAGGTGTACCACTAATTTGTTTATAAAATTCCTGATTAAAAATGAAAAAAGTTGAATCAAAAATAAATTCTACTATTTTTAAAAATTCCTCTAATGGTATCTCTGTGTGTAAACTTATCAAATCCCATCTTACCCTTATGCTTTCCATAACTAAATCTAAAGGTATGTTTGTAAACAATGATATAACATCTAAACTAATAATAACATAATTATCTGGTATTACTTTATTTTGAATAAATTCAGCAAAGGTAAAAGAGTCAGATATATAATACTCATTGCCACAATTGTAAGCTTTAGTTAGAATGTCAGTAACAAACTGTGAAAGTTTACTGTTGGGTGCATTAATTGACGAAATTATAGGCCTCAACGAGAGGGTAGGTTTATGTATCTTTGGCAGCCCATAATATTTAGGTGCTGTTTGATTATAAATTGTTAATTTTCGCGCTATATCAATTGAAATATACTGATTAGTTTTTAATTTTGACACTATTTTATTAGCTTTTTGTTGTAAAGTAGAAGTTGGATCTCTGTTTAATCTTTTGTAACAACCTGCATCTGATAATAACTCATTTGATAACTGTAAATATTGATTTTTACTCATAATCACTGTCATATTGCCTTTGTCAGATTTAGTTAAAATTAGTTTAGGATGATTATTAAAGAAATGTTTTGTCTTAATAAACAAATGATGTATAAATCAGTATGTATAGGTTTATGATAAAAATTTGTCAAAATGTTAACAATTTGTGCTCTATAATGATTATGTTTATTTTTATCACATTTGTCAATAATATTTTCTAAGTCAGAAAGAAGTTTATATATATATATATATAAGTACAGAGCTATATAAGTACGCGGAGCACCAATGGCTCCATCTGTCGTGCTGACTTCCTACCAAGCAGTTCGATAGCTACTATGGTAGGAAATATATACAGGGTGATTCACAACTTATCCAAAAAAATTTGAGAATAGATGCGGCATGAGAAATGGAGAAATGGATAGTTTCCGAGAAAAAAATTATTAAAGTTGTAGTGCTTCAACCATTACATAGCTGGACAACTGTAGTCTCTAGCGTCATTCGTAATACGCATGGAGAGCCACGTGGCCTCAGCGACTCAGAACACTGAAATCCGATGTTTACAATCGTTTTTTTAGTAGTTAGTGTCAAAAATGGCTTGCGTGTATAACAACTTNTGAATGATAGATTGGCGTGTCATCCGCATATTGATGTATCTGACAACTCTCTAAATAGGTATCCAAATCCGCGGTAAATAGAGAATAAAAGAGGACCTAAAATGTTTTCTTTCCGAATAATTTTGAAATCAGAGTATTGATCATACTACTCGTTGACGCCTGTCACATAAGTAATTTTTGAAAAATAAGGTTGGTACATTACCAGCGCCAAAGTATTTAAGTTTTTGGATAAGTAAATCTTGTTCTAAAGTATCAAATGCTTTCCTTAGGTCGAGCAAAATGAAACATGTATTATACATATATATATATATATATAATGTTAGCGTCAATTGTACTTTACAAATTTTGACAAGTGTAACGACATATGGTCATACATTAGAGATTGTTTTTCATGTTATCTTAGACGAGTATTTAAGATGTCACATAATAATTGGTCGTGAAAATTGGTTTTAATATAGCGTCAGATAATTTTAGCGTTTTAAATAAATAAAAACGATAATTGCATGCGGTAAACTCAAAACTGATGGTTAAATTGATTTAAACAATGTCGATACCGATGTAATCGGTGATGGTAAGGAACGACTTATTTTTACTTTAAAAGAATTTATGGATTCATTTGAGATTGTTTTTCATGTTATTTTANTTTTTGCTAGATACGCCAGTGAACGGCGGGTAGATATTTGCAAAGTGGCAGCTCCAACAGGATCATTGATCCACCGTGGTGAGTCGTTTTCATTTTGTTTTGATTTAGGTGCAAAATGCTCACTAATTAAATTAACATTGCAGCTCGATTTATGGGAAAAGAGAAAATAGATTAATAATTTTAAAAGGGCATTGTAAATGTTAACGTCAATTGTACTTTACAAATTTCGACAAGTGTAACGACACATGGTCATACATTGTTTTTTGTTTGATTGATTGATTGTTTTTCATGTTATCTTAGACGAGTAATAAAGATGTCACATAATAATTATTGGTGGTGAAATTAGTTTTAAATAGCGTCAGATAATTTTAGCGTGTTAAATAAATTAAGACGATAAGGAACGACTTCTTTTTATTTTAAAAGAAATTATCGATTCATTTGAGATTGTTTTTCATGTTATTTTAGATTATTTAAAATGTCACATAATGATTTGGTCGTGAAATTGATGTTAATAAGCGTCAGATAATTTTACCGTTTTAAAGAAATTAAGACGATAAATGCATGAAGTAAACTCGAAACTCATAGTATAGTTTGATTTAAACAATGTCTATAGTAAGAAACGACTTATTTTTATTTTTAAAAGAATTTACCGATTCATTTATTTAAAGGTTCCAAGTACAGAGGGCTTCCCGATACGATGCGATGCCGATATTTTTGTGAATTGTCCTGTCGATGTTGGTTTCAGTACGATGTCGATACGGTGTTCAATGTTTGTTGATGTAAAATGGTTGAAATTTGTTTTTTTTGCCAAAAAAGGTGCAACGAAATAGAAATTTTTACGTGAAAAATATTAAAGTACACGTGTTAATACTGAAAAGCTTGAAATCCGATTAATTGATCCTAACGTGATCGTACAAAGGACCGTACAGTTTAAGTAACAAAGAAACACAGGTAGTATTAGATAGAATTGACGAATTGTTAAACGCAAATGTTATATGTACTAGTTGTTATCCTTTTGCAAGTCCTATCTTACCCGTTAAGAAAACAAAAAAAAAGATTCTGATCGTTTGTGTGTCCATTTTTGTGGGTTAAACGATAATATTGTTGATGATAAATTACGCAAATGTTATATGTACTAGTTGTTCTCCTTTTGCAAGTCCTATCTTACCCGTTAAGAAAACAAAAAAAAATATACTGATCGTTTTTGTGTCCATTTTCGTGGGTTAAACGATAATATTATTGATGATAAATTTCTGTTACCTTTGCCGACCAGATTGCGGGACTTAGTAACGCCAAATATTTTATGTGTTTGGATATGTTGAGCAGATTTCGCCAAACAGTTCACATTGATATAACGCAGTGTTTTTCAGCCTTTTTTCATGTCACGGTCCCCTTAGTACGGAAAAATATTTCACAACCCACACATTGAAAAACACTGATATAACGGAAAAACTGAGCCGTAAAAAAATGACTGTAAGCAGTATGTAATTGTCCTAATAGGTGCTTTCAATAAATATGTCCTACTATATCACATCCGTAAAATTAATTTAGTTAGTGGCATTAAGGCTCTAACATACGCTATATCTTTATTTGATGCACCTGCTCGCATAATATCGGATCAGAGTAGATGTTTTACGGGCAAATACTTTCAGGAGTATTGTGATTTTCAAAATTAAAAGTTATATTTGATCACTGCTGGATTCAGTAGGGCTAACGATTAAGTAGGAGTGATGAGCACTCTTAAAAATACGTTTACGGCAGCGGAGATGAACGAAATTTCGTGGCAAACAGCCATAGAGGAAATACAGCTCGTGATGAATTGCACTACCAATCGAGTCACCAAAGCTAGTCCTTTTATTAATAGGTAAAGTAGCCAGGCTTTTTGGTTTAATGGTAGATGATGATAACAAAGAAATCAATATCTTTGATGTACGGCAAAACGCGATTGATCATATTGAAAATAATGCTAAATACGATAAGTCTGGATTTGATTAAAACAAAGCGAAAGTTGTTAGATTTAAAGTAGATATTGTTTTGATTAAAAATAAAGAAACAAAACTTGATCCAAAGTTCGGAGGTCCATTTATGGTGGCTGGAGTTCTCGACGGTGATAAATGTATTTTGAAATCAGTAATCGATCATATAAGTATAGTAGTGATAACGTAAGGATAATGCGTTAAAGTCATATTCCCAGAGAGTTAGATGTACCTGATGATTTAGATAATGTTGATATTAATGTTAATGAGACAGAGTATATGTGAACTCTGGGTTAAAGTTAGAAACCACCATGGGAGAGACTCAGCACTAATGGTAGTTTGGAGGCCGCACCACTTGCATCAATCTGTAGTCGTAACTGCAAATCTGGAGTGATTTGTTTGCAAATCTGGAGTGATTTGCTCAGGGGGCGATGGGCAGTTGGTGAGGTGGCGGGGGCCTGAGATATAGTTTGGAGGCCGCACCACTTGCATCAGTTTGTAGTCGTAACTGCAAATCTGGAGTGATTTGTTTGCAAATCTGGAGTGATTTGCTCAGGGGGCGATGGGCAGCTGGTGAGGTGGCGGGGGCCTGGAGTAAGTCGCACTACATGTGTTATACTGTGGCAGTTGACAATGTGGCGGGGACTTTATGTGAACGTATACATAGTTGTGAGAACTATGGTGGTACACGGTTTTGCTGTATGTTGCATACAGTTGCAGACCATTGGGGTGCTGGGAATTATACCTATGGTGAATGAAATTTGCTTGTAATAAAATAATTAATGAAAATGATTATGTGCTTATTGATGGAATCAGACGGGATGATAACTAATAGGAATTTTTGACGGTATCCTTAAGAATGAACATACTGTAAAATTTTAGTCGAGATAATATTGTCGGATCTCTCGTCACTATACAGGACTTCTGAGCCAAATTAAATGTAAACAAATTGTCGATTTATATGATATGAAAATAACTGTTTATAGAAGCACCCGAGGACGTGTGATTGTCAGGATGGCCGTGTCGGAGATGTCCTTCTCACGGGCCGAGTCCTTCAGACTTTGGAAATTCCAGAATACTTTATTCCGGGAATACCCTTTTTATAAATTGTATCTAGACCATAAAACTTAGAAATAGTTATTTATGAATTAAGCCGGTTATGTTATTCCCAAGTTTTATGATGGCAAGCTTGGGTTCGGGGAGACTTAAGGGTCACTCAACGTAGCCGCGGTCAGAAGATAGAAAGCATTTACCTTATAATTACTTTATAAGGGAATCCCTAGGAAATAACGAATTTGATTGGTTCATTTAAGAATAATTTTGACCTGACGATAAAAGAGAAGTACAGAGAGAGGTACGGAGGGGAGTTCTACTTGAGCATTGAAGACGTGAGTACATTGCTATTCTGTTGACCGTGGATTCGTTATCGAGCCTCTGGCTGTTGTCATGAAACACCTCGAGTACTTTATTTGTAACGTTGTATTTTATATCATTTCGTTTACGGTATTACTTATTATTTCGTGAAGATGATTGACACGAGTAGTGATATTAACGCCCAAGTTAGCCCTACGACTCCGACATATATAATATAAGATCAATCAAATTCGTTATCTCTTAGGGATTCCCTTATAAAGTAATTATAAGGTAAATG
>NW_019416487.1:510789-512014 GCF_000390285.2 Anoplophora glabripennis
GGCTTTGTTATTGCAAAATGGCGGTGGTCCGATTACGAAATTTGCAATAACAAAGCCGTGAGATTGAAAAAACGGTATAAAACGCCAATTTTTTTAAGTTGCTGTAAAAATGTCAATTATAAACAAAAAGTGATAAAACTTTCGAAAACTATAGTTCAATATATATGCAATACTGACGCTAAAGCCGAAAATCACGAGAGCAAAACTTTTTGTTCTATAAGGTGTTATACATTCATCGGCATCTGAAACTCTAAACTTTGCCAAATTTGTTCGAAGCTTTGCCGACACTTGAAATTTCACCGAGCACCAATTTCATCAACAATAGCACAATTAACCATGGAATTTTTGGAGGAGGAAGTAATTAAAAATTTAAATTTTAATATATTATTCTTCAAAAGATATGTTGATGATATTATCGCACTTCCTGAAGACAAAATTAATGATATTTTAAACACTTTTAATAGTTTTCATCCCAAATTACAATTTACCATTGAAATTGAAAATAATAATAAAATTAACTTTCTTGATCTAACTTTAATCCGTAAAAATAATAAAATTTTAACTAAATGGTATACTAAACCTACTTCATCTGGCAGATATCTAAATTTTGATTCCCACCATCCTATAACATATAAAAAAAGTGTTGTAATTGGTTTAACCAACAGAGCGTTATATTTAACTAGTCCTATTTACCGGCCTAAAATCATTAATAAAATAAAAAATATATTAAGAAATAACAATTATCCGTCTAATTTCACTAATAAAATTATTAAACAAAGAATATTTACATTTTATAATAAATCAAGAAAGAAAAATATTGTAAGTTCTGATCAAAATTCTACGGACATTCAGTATGTTGCACTACCATATATACAATGTTTATCTGAAAAAATTAAATTTATCTTATCCAGGTATAAAATTTCTGTTGCTCATAAATCTTTCAACCAATTAAATAAATTATTTACACCTTTAAAAAGTAAAACTCCTATTTTAAAAAACTCTCACGTTGTATATTCTATTCCATGTAATGATTGCAATAGTCAATATATAGGTATGACTTCACAAAATTTAGAAAACAGATTAAAAGGCCACAAATATACAAAAAACTGTTCTACTGCTCTTAATAAACATATGAAGGAAAAAAAACATTCTTTTAATTTTAATCAAACTAAAATTTTAGTCAAAGAACCTAATTACAATAAAAGACTAATTCAGGAAATGATTT
>NW_019416487.1:513306-518374 GCF_000390285.2 Anoplophora glabripennis
ATATATATATATAAAACGAGATGTTTTGCAACTAATATTTTTATTAAACAGATATAATATTTTTTTGCAATATTTGAAATAGTTTAGAGGTATGAAAAAATGTGAAATACACAAGTTGCACGACTTTTTATGAAGTTTTCAAAAATGATAGTAGAAAAACAAATGAAGTCAAAAAAAATGGCAGCGGATGTTAACTTTGTTAATTTAAATGGAACACCCTGTATATTTTTACATATTTGGATAGAACGTTCTCTGTCGAGTGTAGTCATATAGGGTTTGTTGGGTCCAGTGCCGTTCCTGGATCTTCTGCCGCCCCGTGCAAAAAATTAATTGCCGCCCTACTCTTGAATGAAATTTTGAAATAAAAATACTGGTTTCAGTAAGTCACGTCAAAAATCGACACTCCATCATTTTGTGATATTTGATAAGGAACCTTTCATGAAACAAAATTATTTAAAAAAATAAAAACCTTAATTGTATTTAGATTCATATTTATTTACATGCGATAAACAACAAACTGAAAAATAAATACACAACCGAAAAATCATAAAAATAAAATAAGTCTATAATATAATATCTAATAATATAATAAATATATAAATAAAATTAAAGTAAAACCCTACGAGCTTTTTTAGAAGCAAAATCGTCTATTATATTTGATATGTCTAAGTTTTGACAAATTTCATGTTCAATTGAAATAGTGGCAAGGTCAATCTTTCTTGGGATTTAGTAGACGGTAAGAAATTTTTAATGAGTTTTAATTTACTAAAACCCCTTTCCCCAGAGGCGATCCTCACAGGTAATGTAAGAAATATTCTTAGAGCTACGGCTAAATTAGGAAAAAAGACGTAAGATCATTGATGATTATATAATTTAATATAAAGTAGGGTTTGGATTCTTCAAGCGATGTAACAATGGCTTTAAAACATAAAATTTCATTCTAGAGCTCATTTCCATTGATCTCTTGTTGAAAGAAGTCCCCAGTCCCTTGTTGTATCTAGAATGCAAACATGATTTTCTCAAAAATTTTGGTTCCATTTCGTGAAATTCGTATAAACATTTAAATAAATTATTAGATTCTTCTATTAAAGAAAATCTTTCTTGTAGTGAATTGTTTGTGGTATCTAATATACTAAAATAAAAATGTACTTTAAAATTGTGTTTTGATCAATAATTGGCTCGTCTTTTGTCATGACACTTTTTTGACGTACAAGAGGAAATTCGGGCAAAATATTAATTTCTGCAGCTACTGATTCAGCTTCTTTTATATATGAAATTAAAACTTTTCCAATTTCTCCACTAATTCTTGTGCTGTAATTCTAGTTTTTAAATCTTTTTTTTCGTTTTCGATTATTTCATTAAGGCTTTTGTAAACGTTCTTATAATTTAAAGTTAAAGGTCTAATTGCATTTATTCTACTTTCCCAACGAGTTTCGCTTAAAGGTTTCAGAATTAATACAAGTATATTTTGTTTCAAAACATCCCACCTTGATGCTGAAAAAGAATACATATAATTCTTGAACAATGTCAAAAAATGATAGTCGCGCAAAGAATTTTCCCGAATAATTAAACTGCGCCGTGGGGCGAGGTTGCCACGTCTAACTATATATTCATTTAAAACTGATATAAGTATTGTAAGGGGTCTTTTATATGAAATTTATATACTGTTTTACGAACGTAATGCCTCCCCCTTAATTCCTGCCGCCCCGTGCGAGTGCACGTGCTGCACCCCCCGCCAGGAACGGCCCTGGTTGGGTTCATCTGTAACAATAAACAAGATAATATTAAAAAACGAAAAGAAGAAAAAAAAGAAATCTTGTTAGACCTCTTTCAGGCATCTATGCGTTTTTTCCAATTACGTAAGGATTTACAGGTTTTGTTATAATCTATTTTGACATATCGGACATTGATACGGTCCAAAATGCGTATAGGTATTTTAACTAAATCTCACTAATTAGGCCGTGCGAGGCCTAATTACCATGGACAATATTATATGGTAGGCTATGACAGTGACAAGTAATGTCATGACAACATTGTTATTGTATGACAGTTTGTATTATTATTTAATTAAAATGGGTTACACAGAAGTTGAAAAGTTTGAAATATTTTCTGTTTATGTAAGAAATAATAAAAATAAAAAAGCTGCAAGAAGGGAATATATGGCATTATATCCGAATCGCCCAATACCAAGCCAAAACACATTTTTGTATATTTATCGTGAGAGATAATAAAACCTTTAAAAGAAGAAAACGTATCACTGGGGCAGACGAGAATGAAGAACTTGATATTAATGATTAATGATTAACAGGAGAAACATATCTACAATATATTCTTCCGGAGATAGCACTACTGTTAGAACAACAATTTTCTGCTGGGGAATTAGAGGGAATAATTTGGCAACAGGACGGTGCGCCTCCACACAATGTCTTGGAAGTTCGGGAGCATTTAAATGGCCAATTTGACATTTGGATCGGTAAAAATGGACCCATTCCATGGCCACCAAATAGTCCCGATTTAACACCCTTAGATACAGTTTTGTGGGCACTTTTAAAAAACAAAGTTAATAATAATTTTAATAACATCGTCAGTTACCCTGACTTCTAGCTAAGCTTAAGGACGGGATTTTGTACAAAAAATATCGCCCAGCGTGAGTCACGAAACGGGACCCCGGCAGGTTCTGTTCTAGCGGCCAACGCTTCAAGTCTAACAATTTAAACTGTAGCCACATTCGCCCGATTTTTCAGGAACGGCTCCAATTTGTGTGCATACAATCTTATAAGGAAAGAGAGTAAATATTTTATTAATCAGTAATAGATTATCGAGGACAATAATATTTTTTTANTAAAATTGTCGTTGTGATTTTAATATTATAAATTATTATTGTTCTTCCCCATACCCTATTTTAATTCCTATAATATCTCAATTTTTTATGAAATAATAATACGAAATGTCAAACAGTATTAATGTTGTCATAACATTATCTGTCACGTCCTACCACATAGCATTGTCCATGAGTAATTAGGCCTCTCACGGCCTAACTAGTGAGATTTAGTTAGAATACCTATACGCATTTTGGACCATATGTCAAAATATATTATAACAAAACCTGTAAATCCTTACGTAATTGGAAAAAAAAACGAAAAAAAAGATAAATAAAATAGATGTCTCATTTTCTCAATGAAAAACCTTATTTTCGTTTTTTAATATTATCTCGCTTATTGTTAGAGATGGACCCAATAAACCTTACATGACTATACTCGACAGAGAACGTTCTATACAAATATGTAAAAATATACAGGGTGTTTAATTTAAATTAACAAAGTTAACATCCGCGGCCATTTTGTTTGGACTTCATTTGTTTTTCTACTATCATTTTGGAAAAATTCATAAAAAGTCGTGCAACTTTTGTATTTTTAAACCGCAAAAAAACTACAGGGTGATATATTTTTTATTCCACAAAAAAAACGACTTGCTGGTATACCCCTGAAAATTCTGGATGTATGATAATTGTTTTAATAAACCGTAAAAATTTCATTCAAATCGGCTAAAGCGTTTTTTTAACTCAATTCTTTTTTTTAAATTAACACCCATGAAGTTTTTTACATATTTTGCTGAGCGAAATCTTCGCTGGCTTTTGTCACTTCAACTCTGAAACAACCGGTATTAACAAAAAATAATATGATATATGTAACATGATGCTACACTATTACCAACACTTTTGTTTGTTTATGACCACTAATGATCATAGATTAATACAGAAATAACAATGTCTACAGAAAAGGTAATATTTACATATACCTCAGAAATATGTAATTTATTATTGTTTCGCTAAAGAAAGAGAATTGCATGTTACAACATTATATTCAAACTCAATAGTAAAAGCTGTAGTTAAGATGTCAATTTATCTTTATTTTAATTAATTTTATTACTTGGATTATTTATTATAATTATAATCAATATGCGCATTTGTGTTTGTTATTAAATCATCCCCTATTGTCACGTCAGTATTCATATTTGGTGCTATCACTAGGTTTGTTGTCACCATTACATCTTCTATGAATATTTATATGCTTACCATATTACTTAGTTCCACTAGTTTCTTATTGTCTGCAGTAATTAATATTATCTTCTTGATCTTCTGAATTTTCTTTTTCAAAATGTTTAGATTTAGTTGTACTATTTTCTAATTACTGACCGTGTCTATCAATCCCATTAAATTAAAATTTTTAATGTTGATTCTAGCGAAGGATAGGTTATTATCTATTTCAGTTGTTTCGTTTGGTTCGATACCTTGAATACTTTTGGATATGAATAGCGGTTTCGTATCTTATTTGGTTTGCAAGTTATTGATAATTCAATTTTTGCTGTTGGTTCTCCTACATCTACTACAATTTTGTGCCATTCCGACCGTTTCTGAATATTGTTGTTTCTGTATTTTTTAGCTTCACTTTTTCTTTTTTTCCCATCCTGCTATATGTTTCTTGATTCTGCTTCCTTCTGAAACTACCATTTTATTCTTTTCCAGCTTATTTTTCATAGTAATTCGTTATTTCTGATTTTCGAAGTGTATTCCCATTATTTGTTGTCTATTTATCTTCTATATCTATTTCCATTTTCTTGCCTTTCATTTTTCTTGATTCGGTGATTGTCTTGAACGATTTCTTCGCTTTGGAGCGGTGTTCTCTCCAATGTGCCCGTCATCCCTCTTGAATATGTTATTATTCCTTAGTCTTTTTTGCTTGTTTTATTTTATCCACTCTTTTTATTTACCTCTGAAAAATTCATATTCTTTTAAATAAAAATTAAGTTAATTTTTCTTCACAGACTATCGTTCTCAGAATATTGCTTCCTATTTTTTAAATCAATTTTTTTACTTTGAAAAGTATCACAATCTCTAGAAATCAACAATTTCATTAAGAAAATAAAACAAACTAGAACAAAAAACCTAGTTACCCTGACTTCTAGCTAAGCTTAAGGACGGGATTTTGTACAAAAAATATCGCCCAGCGTGAGTCACGAATCGGGACCCCGGCAGGTGCTGTTCTAGCGGCCAACGCTTCAAGTCTAA
>NW_019416488.1:0-102907 GCF_000390285.2 Anoplophora glabripennis
TCCTTGTTGATTAGATCCTTGCTGATTTCCTCCTTGTTGATTTGAACCTTGTTGATTAGATCCTTGTTGGTTTGATCCTTGCTGATTTTCTCCTTGTTGGTTTGAACCCTGCTGATTATTATTTCCTTGTTGGTTGGTACCCTGGTTTGAATTTTGGGCATTATTACATTTTCCGCTAACGGCATAAGGGTAATTGCAAGATTCTTTAGTTTCATCCCAAACAGTTCCTTCAGCACAAGAAAATTCGTATTTGATAAATCCATTTTTACCGTCATTTACACATCTGTAGAACTTTTTGCACTCATTATCATCTTTGACAAATCCTTCTTTCACACACTGATTATTCACAATCTGTCCTGGATTAACTGTCTGATTTGTTGTTCCTTGTTGATTTTGTTGATTCTGCTGGCCACTTCCCCCCTGTTGATTTTGCTGACCATTTCCTCCTTGTTGGTTTTGTTGGTTCTGGTGGTCGCTTCCTCCTTGGTTTTGTTGACCTTGTTGATTCTGACCTCCAGTTCCTCCTTGCTGATTTTGTTGGTTTTGTTGACTGCTTCCTCCTTGTTGATTTTGTTGGCCGCTTCCTCCTTGTTGATTTTGTTGATTTTGGTTGCTAGATCCCCCTTGTTGATTTTGTTGATTTTGCTGGCCATTTCCTCCTTGTTGGTTCTGTTGATTCTGCCCATTAGAGCCTCCTTGCTGATTCTGCTGATTTTCTTCACTACCACCTTGTTGGGTTTGCTGATTTTGGGCACTGCCACAATTACCTCTCACAGCAGAAGGATAATTACAAGTTAAGGAGTCTTGGTCCCAAACCGTTCCGTTTGTACAGTTAAATTCATATCTTGTATAGCCGCCTCTTCCATTGTTTACACATCGATAGAATTTGCTACAGTTTTTGTTATCTCCGATAAAACCTTCTATAGTACATTGTTGACCAGAATTTTGTTGATTTGAGCTTTGTTCATTTGACCCTCCCTGTTGATTATTATCTTGCTGGTTGGACCCTTGTTGATTACCACTTTGTTGATTGGAGCCTTGTTGATTTGACCCCTGTTGATTTTGTTGGTTTTGACCAGAAGTTCCTTGTTGATTCGATCCCTGCTGGTTCTGTTGATTCTGACCTGAAGATCCTTGCTGATTTTGTTGATTTTGGCCAGACGTTCCTTGCTGATTCTGTTGATTCTGACCAGACGTTCCTTGTTGATTCGATCCTTGCTGGTTCTGTTGATTTTGACCTGAAGATCCTTGCTGGTTTTGTTGATTTTGGCCAGACGTTCCTTGCTGATTCTGTTGATTCTGACCAGACGTTCCTTGTTGATTTGATCCTTGTTGGTTCTGTTGATTCTGACCAGACGTTCCTTGTTGATTTGATCCTTGCTGGTTCTGTTGATTCTGACCTGAAGATCCTTGCTGGTTTTGTTGATTTTGGCCAGATGTTCCTTGCTGATTTTGTTGGTTTTGACCAGACGTTCCTTGTTGATTTTGTCCAGAACCTTGTTGATTTGAGCCTTGCTGATTGCTTTCTCCTTGAGCAGTGCCACATTTACCTCCAACAGCGTATGGATAGTTACATGATCCGGTAGTTCCATCCCAAACCGTTCCATCTCCACAATTAAATTCGTATTTTGTAAAGCTATTCTTGCCGTCACTGACACATCTATAGAATTTCTTACAGTCTTTATCATCTCCTACGAATCCTTCTTTTACACAAACATTGTTAATTATCTGACCAGTCTGGATTTGCTGATTAGATTCCTGTTGGTTAGACCCTTGTTGACCAGAACCCTGTTGGTTAGACCCTTGTTGATTAGAACCTTGTTGACCAGATTCCTGTTGATTGGATCCCTGTTGGTTAGAACCTTGTTGATTAGATCCCTGTTGATTAGAACCTTGTTGACCAGATCCCTGTTGATTGGATCCTTGTTGACCAGAGCCCTGTTGGTTAGACCCTTGTTGATTAGAACCTTGTTGACCAGATCCCTGTTGATTGGATCCTTGTTGATTAGATCCTTGCTGATTAGATCCTTGTTGGTTAGATCCTTGTTGATTAGATCCCTGTTGATTAGACCCTTGTTGATTAGATCCCTGCTGATTTGAACCTTGTTGACCAGATCCTTGTTGATTCGATTCTTGTTGGTTAGATCCCTGTTGATTGGAACCTTGTTGATTAGATCCCTGTTGATTTGAACCTTGTTGATTGGATCCTTGTTGGTTAGAACCTTGCTGTGCAGAACCATCACCGCATTTCCCTCTTACAGCGTATGGGTAATTACAAGATTCAATTGTTTCATCCCAAACTGTTCCATCAGCACAAGAAAATTCGTATTTGGTAAAACTATTTTTACCATCACTAACGCATCTGTAGAACTTTTTGCAATCATTATCGTCTTTGACAAATCCTGCAGATACACACTGGTTATTTACAATTTGGCCAGGTGTTATGGTTTGATTAGTAGTTCCCTGGTTTTGGCTGCCACTTTGCTGCTGATTCTGTGATCCAGAATCGTTTCCTTGCTGATTTGAAGTCCCCTGTTGATTCTGCTGATTTTGTTGGTTTTGGCCAGATGTTCCTTGCTGATTTTGATTAGAACCTCCTTGTTGATTCTGACCTGTAGAACCTTGTTGATTCTGTTGATTTTGACCTGAGGTTCCCTGCTGATTTTGTTGGTTTTGATTAGAACCTCCTTGTTGATTTTGACCTGAGGAACCTTGCTGATTTTCACCAGAGGTTCCCTGCTGATTCTGTTGATTCTGATTAGAACCTTCCTGTTGATTTTGGCTAGAGGATCCTTGCTGGTTAGAGGTGCCTTGTTGATTTTGGTTTCCACTGGATGTTCCTTGCTGATTTGAGACATCTACATTACTACATGATCCTCTTACCACAGATGGATAATTGCAGGTCAAAGCGTCTTGGTCCCAAACTGTTCCTTTCGTACAGTTAAATTCGTATTTTGTATAACCGCCTCTCCCATTGCTTACACACCTATAGAACTTGCTGCAATTCTTACTGTCACCTATAAATCCTTCTACAGTACACTGGGTTCCGCTAGTCTGACTAGAGCTTCCTGTTTGTGAGCTTGACTGTTGACTGGAAGAATCACTAGATTGGGAACCTTGTTGATTTTGATTCGAGGAGGAACCAGACTGAGACTGCTGAGACCCTTGAGTTTGATTGGAACTGGATGAAGAACCTTGTTGATTTTGTTGACTAGAACCCTGATTTTGATTTGAAGAACCGGACTGAGAATTCTGTTGATTTGAACCGCTAGTTTGTTGGTTTTGATTCGAAGAGGAAGAATTGGAAGACTGAGAATTTTGCTGATTTGAGCCGCCAGTTTGTTGATTTTGATTCGAAGAAGGAGAACTAGAAGATTGAGAATTTTGCTGGTTGGAACCTCCTGTCTGTTGGTTCTGATTTGAAGAAGAACTAGATGACTGATTCTGTTGACTTGAACCATTACTTTGCTGATTCTGATTAGAAGATTGAGAGCCCTGCTGGTTTTGTTGATTTTGATTGGATGAACTAGAAGATTGAGAACCCTGTTGAGAACCTCCAGAAGAACTAGATGACTGTTGGCTTGAACCAGATAAACCTCCTTGACTCGAGGAAGATCCCTGTTGCCCTGTGGAAGATTGCTGACTTGAAGATGAAGAACTTTGAGAAGACGAGCCCTGTGAGGAGCCCTGAGAAGAAGAACCTTGAGAGGAGGAAGAGCCCTGAGAATTAGAGCTTTGTGAAGAAGAAGGGGAGCTTTGAGACGTGCCTTGTTGTGCGTTTGTGCCTGGAGAAGAAGTGCTTTGAGAAGATTGTGAGGAAGAGCTACTGCTACTACTACTAGAGCTACTGGAGCTGCTACTAGAGTTTTGGTATGAACTACTTTGCTGGGAAGAGAGAGAGGAGTTTGACGAGGAAGAGGATGCATTTGAAAACGACGAACTACTTTCAGAGTCTCTTAATATCTGAGGGTTACCTGAAGTTTGCGGTTCTACAGCACAACCTATCCTATTTGCGGCCCATGGGTAGTTGCAGGATAAGGAAGCAGCATCCCATACTGTGCCAGTACCGCACGAGAATTCGTACTGCAAAAAGCCGCCTTGACCATTATTTATACACCTGAAGAATTTTTTGCAGTCGACTGGGTCGCCCAAGAAGCCTTCTTGGTTACACCTGGTTCCAATTTGACTAGATATCGTCGTGGATGGCAGTGAAGAAACAGTCGAAGTAACAGGAGCAGGTGAACTTGTAGAAACAGGCGCGTTGTTGTTGTTATTCACTTGACCATAGTTGCCATCGACTCCATTACCACCGCATTCTATCCTGTTGCTGGCGTAAGGGTAGTTGCACGCACTGATGGCGGGATCGAACACCGTGCCTTCCGCGCACTCGAATCTTATCGCCATCAGCGAATTTTTCCCATCGGATACGCACCTGTAGAAGCCCCTACAGTTCTGCGGGTCGGAGTGGTAGCCTTCATTGGGGCATCGGAAATTCGCGCTGTATTCGATGATTTGGCGTGCGCTTCTCGTTAGCTCGATCGGTGTCAGTTCTGGAAGAATCACAGCATTAGTTTCTTTAGTAGGTACGTTATTAAAAGGTATGGATTAAATCTGTTAGGGGTAAGCGAATGTTCTTAGTTCTAAAGGTCATGGGAGCGGTTTACTTTCTTTATTTAACATGAGCTTCAGCGGTCTCAAAAAGTTAATTCGTAACTCCAAAGGTATAGAGGGCGTTCCAAAGAACAGTGTCAAGTTATTTATTGTTATTTTTCTAGAAGATTTGTTCTATTTGATGGATCTGCTCAACTATCACTCTTTGAATTTAAACAACATCGTATACTAATAGAAGAGTATGCACGCAATGAATAGGATTAAAAAGAATACATTACTCAAATATTTTTCGCGATTATGCAGACATGTATGCAACTGCAGAGAACGGTGCGATGTCCCTATTTCCAACAAAGTTTTTGACCTAATATGAACTTTTTTGACTTCCAAAAATAGCTCGACGGTTGAAAGCCGTCTGTGGTTTCACTATTCAACAATTTATTAACGAACCGCTCACGTCGACAAGTATTTTAATTAGCGGTGTGTACCTTCCAGCGAATGCGTTTGACCTTGGAAGGACGTTGGAGCTAAGATGAAGTGGATCGAATGCCTTTAGGTTGACGGACCTTGCACTGAGTGTCAAGTTTGAGGAAATAAAAGCAGTCACTGAAGAACAGAAACGCGATATTTTGTTCTATAATAGTGCCCCGCACAAATAAAAGTCTCCGTTTTGGTTAGATTTAATTTCTATACCGTACCGTAAAATTCAATCCACCGATTGGTTCCAGCTAAAAGTAGCAAATTAAAGCAAACAGAAAGAACGTTATAAAAACTTCCTAGTCCTTTTTTTTATTTAAAAACTGAATCACTGCCTGAAATAGTCAGTGGATAGAGAAAATGTTTCGATCACCTTTAATGATTGCTTTTGTCGTTATGACACGATATGTGGCGGCCTTTTTGCTCATACCAAAGTGTAAAAAAGTACAAGCATCGTAAAGCATGACCGTATACGAATGTTGCAAAGGCGCACGACAGATATAACATGACAGGTTGTGACAAATTCTTTATACGAGATTGCTACGTCGTAGAACATTGCTTCGAATTAGCATTAGATATGTGAATCCCAACGATACAAATACCATCTAGCTGTTTTATTGATCAGTATTTATCTATGCACATCTTGCAGACAGTCATAACACATTTACATTTTAGCATGAATGAACATATTTAGA
Source organism: Anoplophora glabripennis (assembly GCF_000390285.2). Taxonomy (NCBI): domain Eukaryota; kingdom Metazoa; phylum Arthropoda; class Insecta; order Coleoptera; family Cerambycidae; genus Anoplophora; species Anoplophora glabripennis. The sequence continues at coordinate 5,781 of NW_019416488.1, forward strand.
AGCATGTGAAACAAACGAACTAAAAAATAAATAAAATTTTATCACATGGTATCCTCCTCAAAGAGCTTTTAGATCTAATTTTGGACAAAGTATCGTATACCTGCTAGATTTTATCAGCGGAATACTTCACTTCATCATCTCACTTTTATTTCCACTTCTGTTGGTTCCACTGTTTGGCCGCCCACTTCGACTTTGCGCGGAGACAATGGAAGAGGAAAAATGACACTACGACATATTCACTGGCCTTATTAAAGATCGGTCTTCATCTAGATAGCGATTCCTGAATGGGGCTCTCGAGTGTGGTCGCGTGAGATATCTGAATCATCGTTTCGCGAATAATATGTTATTGTTGTACATGTCTAGCTGTCAGGCGTGGAAAATAATAAACACGTATTATTAATTACGTAGCTGGTTATCACTTGCGTGCAGGAAAGGCACCCATAAATTCGACAAACTCCCGGCGTAAATCACGGCCTGCTTAGACTGGAAGATAAATAATTGGACGTCGTTGATTTGAGAGAATGGAGATGGAAAAAAATGTAACTCTTTTGACGAAGAAAAGTGCATTTAAATGATTCTGTCGGCAAAGCAAACAAGTGATCAGTTGAAAATAGTCATAGATCTTTTTTTTAGAAACAATTTCTGGCGTCTAGTTCAAATTTTGTGAAAATAAAGAATATATAGCGTACAATATAGGTGTAACAAAAATGAACCAATAAACTTCCAAAGCACATACAATTTTAAAAAATAATGGGGTAGGTCATTTAATTTTTGTTTCTAAGATAGTTCGTTGAGAAGATTAAGGGCGTTGAATTTTCGAAATAAAAAAAATTCGTTAACTTTAAAAAGAAATGATGAAGAATTTTCACTTATAATTTTCATTCTTGTAATTTTTTCGTAATGTGTTCTATTTAAAAAAATAAAATAGGTAGGTAGTACAAACAATTTCAAAATTTTCAGAAAAAGCTTTAAGAAATATTTCGAAAAAATAAATATTGTTTGTATGTTTTATCAAAGAAGAAAAAAATGTTTGGTTTATTTCCATTTTAATTGTAAGTTCTATATTCGCTTAAAGTTTGTCGAATCAATTTTATCATATCAAAAATACAGGGTGATTCACAACTTATTCAAAAAAATTTGGGAATACATGCGGCATGCAAATTTGTAAAATCCTTATAGTTTCCGAGAAAAAAAATATTAAAGTTGTAGTACTTTCAATCATTACATAGCTGGACAACTGTAGTCTCTAGCGTCATTCGTAATACGCGTGAGAGCCACGTGGCCTCAGCGACTCCGAATACTGAAATCCGATTTTACAGTCGTCGTTGCAATAGTGTTTACAATAGTTTTTAGTGGCTAGTGTCCAAAATGGCTTGCGTGTATAGTATAGAGTTGATGGACATCGTTTTAATTTCTAGTGAAGCAAGAAAACATTTGTATTATGGTGAAGCATTTGTGTTATGGTGAAACAAGACAGCATTTTAGTTCGTAGAAACTGAGTAGGACGGACCCAAATTTGTTTACACGTCGGTGGACAAAATTTTGAACAGTTGTTGTAACATTATGTATGCCAAATTATTTTATTATTTAAAACCACAAATTAATTTTATTAATTAATAATAACAATAGCGACAAAATCAGTTGAATTTGCTGATATAAAATAGGTGCTATAAAATTCTATTTACTTATTCCTTTCCTTACGAAATTCTTTCAAGTTTTTTTTTTCTCCGAAAATGGTTGAGTTTAAGATCCATGTCATCTGAGGATTTTTATGGCAGTCAAACTTCCTGTACACTGTAATTATACAAAAAAATTCAATAACACCATTTCAGAAAACACGAGTTCGTGACTGTGGCACTGTAATACGTTTTAAATTTAAACAAACTGGTATTTTCGCACAATATTCGATAACACGTCATTTGAATCAAATGTACCATTATCCTATGTATGGGAATCTATAATGGTCCTGTTTGCTAGCATGTGTAGGACTCATAGGGGTACTATTTCAGAGATAACAGAAGCGGACTGCCAGTGGCGTAGGATGATATAGGAAGGGGTATTTCGAAAATAATTTATATTCTTTTTGATACCACAAAATTATTGTTTTAAAGAATCTAGACAGTTTTTTAACGCGTTTTATGGTCTGTTTGCCTGTTCAAAGTATCTTTTATCACAAATCAAGCATCCGTGATAAGTGCCTGTAGACAAAAAAATGAAAGTCAAAAATTTGTATACGGGGTCAATTTGAAGAGAAACAATAAAATTTCAACTTCGAAATGAACATTTTAAAAAATGTAACTTTCCTTGGTTTTGTTCAATCTACGGAAAATTTTAAGAATAAAAGTTGTAGAGACTTTTTAAACATTTTTTGACCCATGTATCACACAGACAATTGATTGACGCAGAATAGGCCTATCTTATGTTTCTTTTTTAATGGAACGCCCTAGACATCTTTAAACCATTGGCATTGGAAAGCTCGTTAAAAGAGCTTTTCAAAAATATATCACTTATTTTAGTATAGTTAGTAACATTGGAAAATTATTGACAATTAAAAAAACGTTGTTAATTTGTCAGCTAATAATTAAATTCGTCAAAAGGAACATGTTGAACAGAACATTGAACCAGAAATAATTTTTATTTGATTTGCACTAAAATAAAAAATTTCTTCCGTTTTCTTTTAGCGGGACGTGATTACTAGAATCCCATAGAACATTTGCTTTAAAAACATAAATGACAGCAGGATGTTTAAAAAATTAAAAGGAGTACCTAACAATATTGCAGCAAAATGACGAATTGGAAAATAGACAAGTTTGTTTCTGAAATATTGTATTTATAATTAAAAACGGTATCTAATAATTTCTGTGGCTACAAAAAAAAATCAATTTGAAATTACATGTTTAATAATAAAAATGTATTAATATACACCTCAAAAATTGTTAAAGATAAGTACCATACATACTACATCTTTGAAAAGCTCTATTGACGATCTTTTCCACTATGTTAAAACATACAGGGTGCTCTTAAAAAAACATAATGTTCTTAAAAAAAACATAGTGCATTCAACTGTGTTTGTGGAAGGTGTGTCACAATAACAAAGAAAAAGAAGGGGCCAATTTTCGTGTAACTATCACGTACAAGTTTTAGATTCGGTGACAAAAAATTGTGACAGTTACAATTTTACTTTATTTCGCATTAAGCTAATTCGAAACAAAAAAAAAATAAATAAAAATGTTCCCTAAAATCCTATTAAATGAAGCCAAACAATGTTTTTGATTTTGAAAATCATCAGTTACAAATCTTATCTATGAAATTATATATCTTTTGACTGCATACTGCATTTGAATTAGCTTTAAACTAAAGTAAAACTATAAGAGCTAATGATAACACAATATATTTGAAAATACGTTACAATTTTTAAATAATTTTCTATAATTTCGGTCCCATTTTTCTGTTTTAGTTTCCTTATAAAATAATTATTTTTTTTTCAATACGCGCTACTGGTTCATGTATAATTCAAGAACTACGACCCTACCACAACCATCTCAGAGCCTTGTTCTGAGATGACTTTAACTCACTTGCAGACTCTCGACCATGTTCGATAAGTATAGTTATAACTTGTACGATTTTTACACATAAATCTATGGATCTGCCTACCGCTTTATACCTCACGAGAAATGTCGTTATAATGTAGGCTTCTGAAAGTATATTTCATATTTATTTTATAATTCCTCAGCAGATATATCCCTCGATTATACATGGTAAATTCTTTTTGTTGTGCCATCTATAGACTAGAAAACTTAAGACAATATACAGGATGATTCACAACTTATTAAAAAAAAAATTGGGAATAGATGCGGCATGAGAAGTGGAGTCAATGTCGTAAAAAAATGTAAAATCCTTATGGATTCCGAGAAAAGAAATATTGAAGTTGTAGAGCTTTCAACCACTACATGGCTGGACAACTGTAACAATCGCAGTACGCGTGGAGAGCTGTGTGGCCTTAGCGACTCGGAATACTGAAATCCGATTTTATAATCGTCGTTGCGATAGTGTTTACAAAAGTTTTTTAGTAGTTAGTGTCGAAAATGGAGTTGATGGATATTGTTATAATTTATGCAAGACAGCATTTGTGTTAGTTCGTAGAAATTGAGTACGACGGAGCCAAATGTGTTTACACGTCGTTGGACAAATTTTTGAACAGTTGTTGTAACATACGTCACTTGTAAAAAAACTCCCTGTGAGGCCCGTAATGAAGATAGATACGCCTCTATCATCGCTAAGCTGTTATTACCGCAAGATTCGAATTTATTGCTACCTAGGTAACATTTGACCCGCCCATTTGTATGTTTAACATTTCAAATTTAATCTTAGGAAGCTGTTTAGAGGTCAGCGACCACTTTTACCTGTTTTTTTTTTCACGTATACGTTACAAAATATATTAATTTAACAATATTGCGACCTTTGTAATGTATGAATAATGTTATTTTATCACCACACCGTCACAATTCGCATACCGTCAATTTTTATTATACAACTTCGGGTTGGGCGACATTAATTTGCGAAATGATCGGGTCATAAAAACTTCAGGCGTCTGCAAAAAAAGTCAATGAACGCGCACGGCAAAAATTCGTTTCCGAATCCTGTATTTCATTAGTAAGTTATTTGTTAGTATTTGCCATAAATCTGAAATATTCGATAAGGTGTTCTATGTGATCGGAACAAATATCATCGTTAGGGGGATCCATACACGTTTAGTCTTACTTTAGTAATTCGGGAAATATGTTTTGTCTCGAGGTAATTCTAAATATAACGGCCAAAAGTAACGCAGGACTTGAATTGTGCGTCATTATCATTCCGAATAGTTGTCAGTGTTACATGTTGTAGTAAAATGTAGTAAAATACGATGGATGAGCCAGTCAAAATTGTGAACATTCATTACAAGTACGGAGAGTGTGTAGCTGAGCGCAAATTACGTGGAATTCAATGACATGGATTTGGATGACATGTGGTTCTAGCAGGATGGTACCACTTTCCATACGGCAATTATTCACTTGTTGCGGCAGAAATTTAATGGATGTATTTCTTTTGGAACACCGTTTACGAACGAAAAATAAAAAAAATTGCGTACATGCTTCGGTTTCAACACGAAATCTGTTGTTAATGAAATGTAACCTAAGCTTTAACTCGCAAAGCGAAAGCTGAATCTTTAATTTTGCTAAATATATATCGCAAGTACCAATTTACATAATTATCTCTACAAGTTGAATGAATAACTTGGTTTGTTTAGCCGGTAGCTAACATTAGTGTTTTTTTATCTCTTAATCATTTCTTAATCACTACATCTTAAATACAATGTTTTGCAGAAGATTTCTACAGAGTAAAGAGGACTCTATTTTATTACACAGTTTGCCTAAATATGAATTAATGCACAAATAACAGAGTTTCCTCCATTCTAACGGAGATTTTCTGTAAAATAGACTTAGTTTCAAACACAAATTACTTTTTGGTGTAAAGAAATTTGTAATTTAGGATGCACCTTGTTCAAAAGCGGCAAATTACCAATTTCTGGGGTCTGGAAACTACATTGGCATAGGGGTATAATACAGAGGGATACTTTGAAGGAGATGGGATAAAAACTGAAGATTATATAAATAATTTCATGGAAAATTAACAATTCTTGTTACTTTTTTATCAAACCTCGTATAGTATTAAATATTTGATATACCTTGTAACCTTCAAGAAATTCTTAAATTATATACGTATATTTCATACATATGATACAGGCTGTTCCAGTAATAAGGGCCAAAATTTTAAACTAATTATTTTTTTCTGAATTTTTAAGATAGTACAATCTTTTAATATTTAAATTCTTTGTCGTCCGATACTGCAGTATAAATCGAAACGCTTAATTGAATTAATATTTGCATCGCTACTTAAGATATTTACTTGACCATAGACAGCTCGTCAGAGAGATTTTATAATGATTAAAATACAGATTAACAATATGAGTTCTCGAAAAAAAATATTAGACAAAAGTTGTTGTTTTTGAGGCATTTAAAACGTGTTTAAAATTACGGCATTTATTTCTAAAACACCCTATACACGTACCCTATATCGTACTTACCTTTCGTTACTGCTGCCGAGACGCAACATACTGTTGCCAGTAACAACACTGTGACTCTATCCAAATCCATATTAGTGACCTCTCATTTGAACCATCTGAAAAGGAGAATGTAATCATTAGTCAAAATGTCCAACGCAGTACTTAAGTACATAGAATAACATTAATAGAAATTCAGTGAAGTTTGTGCAGAATTACTGTAAACTTGTGAAAAGACAGTATATGAGAGACTACAACTAACTGTGCAAAAACTGTCAATTGTCATTTACTAAAGGAATAATCGACAATTGTACCTATAAGAGCTCTTTATTTTGTTCTACAAAGCTATGCCCAGATCGGATAACAACGATGTTCAAGTTTTGTTCAAGTTTGTGTTCAGAGAATTAAAATAATAACTTTGTGCCTATTCAAATTTATTAATGCCTATTCCTTTGACAAACAAAACGATTTTTGCACAGGTCTACCTCGATTTCAACACAGTCAACGTACGATCAGAGTTTTGTTTGGCTTTTTTGTCCCAAGGAAACAAAATTCCTTGAGTATGAATTGTCCATCGTAGTCTAAAAACAGAATGAAGAAGAATAAGTCCTTTAGGCATTTGAAAATCGTTCTGTATAGAAAGACTAAGCTCTAATTGAAACGTTTGGTATGTCAGTCAGTTGACTCTATCAAAAACAATCTATCAATGCGTAAATCATCCTTAAGACGTCTTATTGTTAGTATTACTATAAACCTGTGAAAAGTCACTTAGAACAGACTACAACTGTGTTAAAGCTATCATAAACGCTTCACCGAAGACTGCGCAAGACCGTATATTAACTCGTATGGACAAAATAAAAGTGAATTCAAATTTATAATTTTTAAAAATATATAAAAATAAAAAATAGTGCCATTATTAGCTTGATTATCTTATTTAAGAAAACTGTGTCTAGATAGTATATTGACTGTGTTCAAGCTGTATACGTTTATGTTCATAGCCTTAAAATAATAACTAAATAAATAAGAAAACACATAAAAGACAATGCCCTATCCAGATCATATAACAAACAAAACGGCTTCAGCACAGTCCCAATACGGTTTCAACACAGTTAGAGAGACATTCCAAAATTCTCCTGTTTAATAAGACTAAGCTCTAATGAAAATATTTGGTACGTTAGTGTATGCATAAACAACCTGTCAAAACCAGCATTATAGCAATCGAACCTTTACTTAAATAATCAGTAAATTACAATAACCGTATACAAGCTTGTTTGTGTCATTTAAGAACACTGTCCCAGTTATAATTTATGCAAGACAACATTTGTGTTAGTTCGTAGAAATTGAGTACGACGGAGCCAAATGTGTTTACACGTCGTTGGACAAATTTTTGAAGCAAGAAAACATTTGTATTATGGTGAAGCATTTGTGTTATGGTGAAGCAAGACAACATTTGTGTTAGTTCGTAGAAACTGAGTAAGACGGAGCCAAATGTGTTTACACGTCGTTGGACAAATTTTTGAACAGTTGTTGTAACATACGTCACTTGTAAAAAAACTCCCTGTGAGGCCCGTAATGAAGATAGATACGCCTCTATCATCGCTAAGCTGTTATTACCGCAAGATTCGAATTTATTGCTACCTAGGTAACATCTGACCCGCCTATTTGTATGTTTAACATTTCAAATTTAATCTTAGGAAGCTGTTTAGAGGTCAGCGACCACTTTTACCTGTTTTTTTTTTCACGTATACGTTACAAAATATATTAATTTAACAATATTGCGACCTTTGTAATGTATGAATAATGTTATTTTATCACCACACCGTCACAATTCGCATACCGTCAATTTTTATTATACAACTTCGGGTTGGGCGACATTAATTTGCGAAATGATCGGGTCATAAAAACTTCAGGCGTCTGCAAAAAAAGTCAATGAACTCGCACGGCAAAAATTCGTTTCCGAATCCTGTATTTCATTAGTAAGTTATTTGTTAGTATTTGCCATAAATCTGAAATATTCGATAAGGTGTTCTATGTGATCGGAACAAATATCATCGTTAGGGGGATCCATACACGTTTAGTCTTACTTTAGTAATTCGGGAAATATGTTTTGTCTCGAGGTAATTCTAAATATAACGGCCAAAAGTAACGCAGGACTTGAATTGTGCGTCATTATCATTCCGAATAGTTGTCAGTGTTACATGTTGTAGTAAAATGTAGTAAAATACGATGGATGAGCCAGTCAAAATTGTGAACATTCATTACAAGTACGGAGAGTGTGTAGCTGAGCGCAAATTACGTGGAATTCAATGACATGGATTTGGATGACATGTGGTTCTAGCAGGATGGTACCACTTTCCATACGGCAATTATTCACTTGTTGCGGCAGAAATTTAATGGATGTATTTCTTTTGGAACACCGTTTACGAACGAAAAATAAAAAAAATTGCGTACATGCTTCGGTTTCAACACGAAATCTGTTGTTAATGAAATGTAACCTAAGCTTTAACTCGCAAAGCGACAGCTGAATCTTTAATTTTGCTAAATATATATCGCAAGTACCAATTTACATAATTATCTCTACAAGNCATCTTCTCTAACTTTGTTTTTTGTTTGTTAAAAGCTTCCTTTGTCGGTTTATTCCTAATAAAATAAAATGTTTGAAAAACGAATAGTGGTCCATATCTCCGCAACCGTTACTTTGCGGACCCATGTTTATTAAGACTTTTCTGCTTATTTTGGTTCATACCATTACCTCCTGAAATATTTTACACTCTTTTTTTAACACCCTGTATATAAAAAATTAAATTCACGACTAAGTACTTGCTTAATAAATACATGACTCACGTAAAAGACAATGGATTGCCCTATTCAAGTCCCAAGACAAATAAAAGCGGTTTCAGCACAGTCGCAGTTTTATGCGCTTTTTGTTGCAAGGAAATAAAAATTACTTGTGTATGAAATTGTCCATCGTAGTATGAAAGCTATTAAAGAATAATCGGACCCTTACGCACTTCAAAACCACCCTGTATAATAAGAATGGGCCCTAATTAAGACGTTTAGTGCCTCTATTTGTCGATTCCACGATAAACAACCTGTCAAAATCGCATTACAGCAGTCGAGACATCGCTTAAGTCATTCCTAAGGCGTAGCTGTCTATTAATTAATAACCTGCGTACCTGATGCATTCGTCTGCATACGCCGCCTTAATTAAAATTCATTTGCAAATACGGGCGTACGAACTACGAGGTAATGAATCGGCGAGTTTGGTGCGTGTGATAAGCCGCTGGCCGCCAAAGCACTAGGAAAACAGAGGGAGGATGGCGCACCGATGCCTGAGTATGAGATTACTAAATACTTACGGAAAATTGGATAGACCCAAAACTCTTCACAATGTATTTGAATGCAGATAAAACATTGAGTGAAAACATGGAGCGTGAGATGGATGAAAAAAATTGTATGATATAAGCTAATGCGATTAAGAAAATGCGAGACGAACCTTTTATTTGGCATTGCCACCTTTATTAATAATCCTAAACTTTAATATAAGAATGCTGGGATGCACATAATAAATATGTTCCAAGAGACGAGAAGGTCCATCGATCACGCAACAAAAAAACCCTGCAAATTTCGGGTTTGTTTGTAAGACAAATCTGGATATTATAAATTCCTCTGACGAAAAATAAAAACCAACAGGAGACCTAGCGGCTGGACCTTATCGATCATCTTTTTAGGGGCCCGTCAGAAATTTTAGACCGCAAAAATAAATTGAAATTCTATATTTAACTCCTATCTCGGGGTCCCACCCACTGACGAATATTGCGGTGGACATCCTACACATGTATACCTGAGGAGGTGTCTAATTTAATGCATTCATAAGTCAGCGTAAAATAAAGCATATTTTTTTTATGTAATGGCGATGCATATAAATATAATTTAAAAGAACAGATTTCTTCTGAATTTTTCATGGAGCCAAAATGTCAATATGTTTCTTTTTTTCGTTTATTATTATATATTTATAGCGTGATAATAGTATATTCTAAACAACAAGTTTAGAAAAACAAAGTTTTACTAAACTAATATAGCTTTTTAGTATGAACAGCGAACGAGTAACTTAAAATTATTTTTTTTGCAACTATTAGCAAAATTGTTGGATATAGTGTGCTGTATTGACTTTTATACTGTTATGACTTCCTCCAATAGATATTTAGAAACCGTTCAGAGCCGTACTAAGGAAATATTTTAAATGATAGCTAAACAAAGCTAAAAACCTTTTTAAGAGATTACAATAGCAATATCATCTAATTGAGAATTAAAAATGACTTTCGATTTTGTCATAAAAACAGCATCGACGTATTTAAAAAAATAACCTGATGATGGCTCCTCGAAGATGAAACGTCGGATTGTAAAAGTGTTGACGCCACTGGATAGAGCGAAAAAAGTGGCAATGTAAATATGCAATTTATTTTAAGACTTTCTAAATGGTATATTGTTAGGTATAAAAAAACACAACTTTTTTCTAATTTGAGCCCCCCGTATCTCTTATCGTTTCCTAGATCCTAATGCTATTACATCCTTATCTTGGACTGACTGTATTTTGTAAAATCCTTATAGTTTCCGAGAAAAAAATTATTGAAGTTGTAGTACATACGACCATTACATAGCTGAACTACTGTAGTCTCTAGCATCATTCGCAATACGCCTGGAGAGCCACGTGGCCTCAGCGACTCCGAATACTGAAATCTGATTTTACAATCGTCATAGCGTTAGTGTTTACCTGTTATCTGTGGTGTTTATAAAAGTTTTAATTTTTGGTGAAGCAAGACATCAGTTGTGTTAGTTCGTAGAAACTGAGTAAGACGGACCCAAATGTGCTCACACGTCGGTGGATAAAGTTTTGAACAGTTGTTATAACATTAAGTATGTCAAATTATTTTATTATTTAAAACCACAAATTAATTTTGTTAATTAATAATAACAAATTTTTTTTTTTGAATAAGTTCTGAATCACGCTTTATAGTAAACTGATATATCATCTGGGAAAGTACCACTTTAGTAAACTATTTTGAATTTAGTAAAATAGTACATATATTATAGTATAATAAGAAAGATATATTGCTTAACAATTTTAGTGGCAAGTAAAAAATCAGCAAAAAAACTAAAATCAAAACTTATTAATATCACATTAAAATTTAGATGCCTAAAAAAATTGCAAACTATCTCGGAGAGAATGGATTTTGTTAGGAATATTGTTATTAACTGTTTTCCCATTTTTAATTGCTACAAGGTATGAGTAAATAGCACATGAAAACATTGCAAATTTCCTCGTAAATAAGAGTCCTTTACTGGGACTGAATAATAACAAATTATTAATTATCATAGTCAGTAATACATGCATATATTAAAAAATTTCGGTGTCTATAGAAAATGACATTTATCATGTAAAATGTTATAACTTTATTTCAATTTCTTTTAAATTTTTTAAATTTTTGTGTTGAGAAAAACTGTTTGTTCTTATTTTCGCAAATAATGATTTAAACAATTGTGTTTTGGTCATCAGCCTTTTTTATTAAGCATTTTATTGCCCATGTCCATATAAAACTTTTTTAAACTAAGACGTCAAGAAAATAATACCTAATACCTTTTCTTTTTAATAACAAAGCCCAATTTTTCCTTTTCTACCTTTCTATAAATGAGACAAACAACTTACTTTCTGCCAATTCACTCAATCAAAAACAATCGTCAAACGTTCGATACCTCCATCCTACTCATTCTTACTTCTTTCATTGCCCCTGCCTACGAATAGATAATGAATTTAAACGCTACGTGAAGCATTTTTCAGTGTCCTTCTCGCCGATTATCGCCGCGTTATAAAATTGGCGTAATGGATTGCCGCCGAATGATGTATTCCAGTCATCCTCATTATCACCGCGTTTTTATATGGGCCGGTGAAAAAAAAAACGAGAAAACCGCTCCGCGTCCATTTGTATTCGTTATTTTGACGCGCGGGCTAATGGACTTTTATTAGCGAGGCCGACTTATCTAGTCGCTAATGCCTGTTGTGGCGGCGGCGAATTTATTAAGCCGATATTTGTAATTGAGTCGTTTGCCGAAAGCTGTTAAAAAAAATGGGGACTATACAAATCGTTACATTGTTCCGGACAGGTATATTGTACTTAGGAACATAATTGGGCACACGGTTTATTTTGTCTTGGTAAAGTAAACAATTTTTTGTACTTCGTGAGCTAAAGTGTTATTTTAGTAATTATTTAGATGACTAAAGGGGCATTTTTAATCTGAAAGATGCACTTTATTTCTTTTTTATATATTACACATCACTCTTGGTATTAAAGTACATATACACTTTAGTTCCCTGGTATAAAATACACTGTTTTACAATTTATAGACTAAAAATATGTCAATTTTAATCTGAAGTCCGTATTTTAGCACTTTTTTTATATAACATGAGCTAAAGTGTTATTTTAGTAATTATTTAGAAGACTAAAGGGGCACTTTTAATCTGGAAGATGCACTTTATTTATTTTTTTATATATTACACATAACCCTTGGTATTAAAGTATACACTTTAGTTCCTTGGTATAAAATACACAGGTTTACAATTTACGGAATAAAAATATGTCACTTTTAATCTGAAGTCCGTATTTTAGTACTTTTTTTATATAACATGAGCTAAAGTGTTATTTTAGTAATTATTTAGAAAATTAAACGGACGCTTTTAATGTGAAAGATACACTTTATGTCACTTTTAATCTGAAGTCCGTATGTTTAGTATTTTTTTTTATATAACATGAGCTAAAGTATTATTTTAGTAATTATTTAGAAGACTAAAGGGGCACTTTTAATCTGAAAGATACACTTTATTTCTTTTTTATATATTATACATCATCCTTGGTATTAAAGTATACACTTTAGTTCATTGGTATAAAATACACTGTTCTACACTTTATGTACTAAAAATATGTTACTTTTAATCTGAAGTCCGTATTTTAGTACTTTTTTTTGTATAACATGAGCTAAAGTATTATTTTAGTAATTATTCAGAAGACTAAAGGGACACCTTTAACCTGAAAGATGCACTTTATTTCTTTTTTTATATATTACACATCACCCTTGGTATTAAAGTATACACTTTAGTTCCTTGGTATAAAATACACTGTTTTACACTCTTAAGAACACACGTTAGTTCTTTTTTGCACAATATACTCGTACGTCACAGGAATTAAAGTATGCACTTTAGTTTAACGGCATAAAATACACTTCATGGACTAGGACTATGGTGCTAATTTCAATTTAAAGAACGTATATTTAAGAACGTCTCTTTTTATATAACACAGGTTTAAAAAATACACTTTAGTTCCTTTGGTATAAAATATACTATTTTACACCCCACAGACCAAAAGTATTGTTTTATTTTTTATATTCGAGGAGTAAAGTGTCAGTTGTTAACAATATGCCTTAGGACTAAAATGATGGGGATGCCCTTTAGTACCTTGGTATAAAATACACCATTACATAGCATGGGCTAAAACTGATGTTTTAATATTCCGTATAGGAGTAAATTCTCACTTTTTCCATATAATGCACCTCAGAACTAATGTGTGAGAAAAACCCTCAGGATTAAAAATGCACTCTAGACTCTTGTGCATGACAAAGTATCACTTAGAGCAAAGCTGATTGAAAGCAAACACAATATTTTCATGCAAATTTTTTTACCATATAAAAATTGCAACACACTGTATAGTATTGCGTGAAACACCTATCTCCACATTCAAGGCTTCTCGCTATCTACTATTCTATCTTCACAGGGATGCTAGCAGAACTATGAGACGCACGCTACTTTATTTATTTTTGTATTTATGCGACATATTCGTTTCCCGCTGAGATTGTGGTGTGTCCCCGCGATATTTATAATATCCGTTAGTTCCATGAATTCAAATTGGACCTGGACACGATCGTTTATGTCTACCTAACAAATTGCAAGAATGTCCATTGGAGCACACAGCGGTTCTTGTATTCAGATTCAGATAAATATTATAAACAGTCTGTTGGAATGTTCCAGACGATTTTATCAGTGATCTCCAGGTGATGAATAACGACAGCAAGAAAAATTTAAGAGTGTGACTGAGATAATTATTTATTATGGCCGGTAAGAATAATATGCAATACTGTTTTGGTGATAGCCTCATTTACATGATTCTAATTGGCATAGTAGGACAATTAGGAATAATTATCTAGAGACAACGCTAAAGAAAAAAAAACAAGCGATGAATAAAAATATATGTTTGATAAATAAATGAATGTTGACATCAGCGTGGGTTGATTGAGAAGTGGTTGATACATTTACTTGGACACTGTAGTGGACCTGTTTTGATAAAACGAAAAAAAACAGTGGCTTAATCTGCATTTTTTACTGTTAGACACCTGTTTTCAATCCGTTTTTTATGTAACATAATTGGCTAATTTATTAAAGCTATCTTACATAATTTACATAAAATTTGGCGGTTGTTAACACGGGAAAAGGTAGAGATATTTTTAGTTATTATGTCGATGTATTGCCACCAAAATGGAAAGATATGATACTAAAAATAGAAAATATCTTATATATAAAATTGAAACATTATCCTTTAATATTTAAGAGTTATTTATTGAATGTGTTTGAAGTAGCATTTTATCACGCAATGTTTAAATGTAGTTCTCGCGTTTAATATTCTTAAGTGGATAAAAGGCAATTAAAACCCGTATGCAATACAACGTTTTATCCATAATCACATCACAATCATATTTGTGGAGTCAGAATCATTGGAATTTAATAAAAAAATATTCGCACGACTTGATATACAGTGTGGTAAAAAAAGTGCTGTAGCAGAAAGTTATGTTGAGGAGTCCAATATCTAACAAACTTAATATTACATGGAACATCCAAGGAAAATATGGCTGTTTCTTACAAGAATAGACATCCGTAACTTGAGCAAATTCTTCACAAACTTCGGCAGATGTTATGCGTTCCGAAAATGTTGGCAAAAATGTTACAAGAGTTGTTATCAACGGAAAGGAAGTTAAATGTGATAAAACAAAAATAGAAATATCTATTACTATAAATGTAAATGTTAATATTAATAAGTTAATAAATTAAAATTGGTTTATTATTTTTTCATTATTAACCTAGTAAAATAAAGTTACTTCATTCCACTTGTGGATAAAGTATCACTTTAGACGGTTCTTATGTGTGGATAAAAGTCCGATTATAAGGTGATGTGGATAAAATTATAAACTAGATATTTTTGTCCAAAATAAGCTTTAATAATGAAGTATTTTTTTATATTTAATGCAAGAAAATAACAACAGTAATAACATCCACTCATCTTTATATAAAAAAAATTAGCTGAAAATTCAAAGTTGTGCGGGGAGGGAGCGGCGTATTATTAATTAGTAGGCCTCATTCGCGATGTAAGGAGAACCGTGACGAATACATTAACCGAAACGAATGGCTGTTGCTCTGTCCAACGGGAGGGATAGATTTTTCTCCGCCTAACCTAGAAAACGCCCCGTGAATCTTTAAGCGGATAACAATCGACATTGGCCTTCTTCCGCGGGGACCGCTAGCCGCGGACCTGACTTTAAATATTCAACCGCGCGGATTTTTTATTGAAATCGTACCGATTTCGAGGCACTCCCCTCTACGCGTAACAGTTCCTACGATTGTCTCGATGGAAAACAATTTTTGCTCGATATGAATAAAACCGGACGATACCGTTCGCGATTGTTGTCGCCTTATCAGATGCGCATTCCACGGCAGGACGACACACACACCTAGTCCCATTTGTTAAATCACAAATATGGAGTGTTAATAATTAATATACGGGGTGTAACAAATTACTGGTGTAAGCCGAAAATCACAGAATTACCTGGACCAAAATAATGGGACCTTCATCGTCTCATTTTTAATTTGGGCGCCCCGTTTTCGAGATACCGGGTGTTTTTGGTGGCCCCTTAGAAAGGTTCACTCTGTATTTTAGAAGACATTGTTAATTCCAAATTCTAAGCCTAAGTTTATATTTTCTTTTTGCGATGTATTCTTACACTTGACGTTGTGTTTTTACATTTTAAAATGTATTATGCCTAATCATTTATGTATTTTTACTATATTTGATGTAAATATACGAATAAAAGTGTGAATTTACATAACTTGATTTGACTCAACCAATCAGATTAATCAGGTGGTCACCTGGTGCGATTATAACGCGCGTGTTGAGATCTGTGCTAGTTGTTCAGTAGACATGTTTAGATTCATTTGTGGCGAAATAATATAGCACAGTGTTTTAATTACCTAAATATAATGTTATAAAATAAATACTGAGATAAATAAATAGTATGCTTTTGAGTAAATTATATAAATATCTCGATATATCTTCATTTAAGTTATTGAAGAGTATGAGAAACATCGATAACAACCATATTGAACTTTCCCGAACCGAACACACAGGCATCCAGATTGTAGCTTACTATTTAAGACGTATTGTTCTTCTTAGACAATATTTTGTTTTCACTTTCACTTTCCTTTCACTATTTTCAAAAAGTTCTTATTGCAAAATAGTTTCAAGCTTTTCGAGGGTAAGAAAACGTATTGAAGGATACATACGTTACTAAATGAAAGATATATAAAATTAAATATATACATTGTCTTTTGAATAAGTAGGGAGACTTTTTACATAGACTGTTTTATTTAGAAGGAGTCGAGTAGTGCAATGGCCACCAAAATCCCCTGATTTGTCCCCTATGGACTTTCATTTTTGGGGTTTAATAAAACAAAAAAATTGTTTATAAAAACAGACCAAGGAATTTGGATGACCTAATGTATAGCATAAGACAAGCTTGTGCAAAGATTACTCCACAACAGCTATGTAAAGTATTTTTAAATTTCAGAAGACGATCGGAAAAGTGTGTTCGACTGGAAGGAGGTTCGGTGGAGAAAACTAAAATTTAATTTAGATTGTTTTACATTTTTTTGTTTAGTATTTATAATTCATTACTTTTTTTATGTTAAAATTAATATTTTCACTGTGTGTATTTTTACTGTGTGTTAAAGAGTGACCGCAAAAACCTGAGATTTTCACCCGTTTTTCACAATTCGCAGGGAATTTTGGTCGCAAATTACTTATCGTATAAAACTGAAATGAGAATAGCTTTTAGTATTTTGAAAATTTTAAAAATCACCCCACTTAGGAGTTGAAAAAGTGCCAAAAATGAAGAATTTGAATATTACCAATTGATATAAAAACTATTTTTTTTTAATTTTTACAATTATTTATGATATTTTTAGGGATGATTCCACCCCCTGAGCGCGCTTAAGGTGGATTTTCTAATTCAACAGGCTTATTTCAGTCATGAGAATAAATCTTTCTTTGTATCAAGAATCATTCGATAGAAAAATTCACATGCTAATAGTTTTTATATTTAGTGGTAATATACAATTCCTCATTTTGGGCGTCTTTTCAACCCCTAAATAGGGGTGATTTTTGAAAATTTTCAAAAAACTAAAAGCTATGCTCATCTTAATTTTTTACGACGAGTAATTTGATACCAAAAACATATTTTTATCTATTTTCTTTAGTTCTCTGCGAATTGTGAAAAAACGAGCGATTTTTGCGGTCACTCTTTATACTGACTGTATTTTTTCTTTTGTTTTTACTTGCATGGCAATCTTTGACATCCTTATTATAATTTTTAGTTGTCTGATTTTTCGAAGTTTGGCACCCCATAAAAAAACACTCAATAGACATTTGTCGAACAAATTTAGTATATGGGTATTTTGATGGGTGTTGAATAGCCTGGTAATATTATCTTTTTGATAAAATATGCGTAATATCACTTTCTGGAAAAACGACCCTTTTAAAAAATGTGGTAGGCCAGGCTCTTGTGGCATCAATAAAATGATTAGTAGAATGTAACTTCCCTTCAGGGTACTAATGACAGGAAAAACTATTGACAGTTACAAACATTTCTTTTGTTTCAATGCCTCCCTAGGATATTTTCACAAAAAATAAAGAAATTGCTAAAAATATCGTAAAATATGATTAACTGATATATAAAACCTATTATGAAAGTTGTCGATTTTGAAAAGGTCTTTCAAATTCCGTTCAAAAATACAGGGTGTTCCATTTGAAAAAAAAACAACATTTTTGCCCTTGAAAACGATAACATTTGGTACGATTTTGTTAACACCCTGTATGACATTTGTAAACAGTGACCACTTCAGAATTTACGGTGAACCTAGTACAATAAGTGTGACGATTGCTCAGATTGTATCTCAAAAAACGAGTATATCAGTCACGATCAAGTGTAACGCTGCTGTCATTTTTTATATTAAAATATTAATAAACGACTGATTTTTGGCACATAGTACCTATTACCAAAAAAGTTGCATAATTCGATGTAAAATATAAATATCCACTCAAATACAGGGTGTTACATTTAAAAAAATAAAACTTCAGCCCTCCGGAAACGGATCACCCTGTATAAGTCAAATTATTTTTAAAATGTGTATTTCTTTCCCCACCACCCGAACCTATTTTGAAATATTTTGCCTCAATTATATTCTAGCGATAAATCAAATTTGCTACAGCTTTGATTCACCCTGTACATATATCGATTTTGTAAATTTACATTTTGGGTGAATCACACAAATAGTGTAAAATTACATGCTTAGTGTAATGTAACGATGTAATTTTACATTACTCACTGTGGCGGCAAAATAACAATTAATGATCTAGTGTGTAATTTTACATAAAATTTTTATGTGTGTATGCTCCATTTTCCCCCCCGTTACTTGTAATACCTAAAATTGTTAATTATGTTCAAAAGTAACACTGCTCCATAAAACAAAAGATTAACGCACACCTTTAATCCGCTGGATACGAAAATATATTTCAGAGCGTACAAATTACGAAGTTCGGACCTCCGAAATCCGTTCTCTGGTCATTCCCTTTGGGCTGTCAAATAATTTAGCTCAAGAGGACCGAGCCACGTAGTTTACTGCTAATAGGTCTTCTTTACAAACACTGCGATATATCTCGGGAGAGAACAAAGCGCTATAAATTTGATCTAAAACCCTAACCCGCCATTGTACTGGTATTTATAAATCACACGGGACTAATCAGATTATCTTCTTGTACGTAGGATGTAAAAAAAAGGAAAAAATTGAAACGAAAATTAAGACTATAAGCATTGTTAGGTTTTAAAATTTGGTAAACTAACTGGAACTAAAATGGACAATGGCAATTGCTCAATTTGATACACCTTGTTAATAAAAATCAAGGCTATTAGATCATAATAAACGCGTAAATATATTGTTTAAAGACCTTTGGGTGTTTTTGTGTTGATTAAATTTACCGGTCGGCTTCTTCTTCATTAAAATTCACCTAGTTAAGCACTTCGTCCGGTATCAGATCATTATTAACGACATATTTCAACATTGACTGAGAGATTGGATCTTACAGTGTATGGATACTTTCAAACCTTTGTTAATTACGATAAAATTTGACGTCAATCTTTTCCCGTCCGACGAGGTGACAATGCGTTGTGGTGTACGGACGCCTTTAGCATTCCTGAAAGACAGAATTATCTGAAACGTTCACCCCTGCGCTTCCACTCGAAAACAAATAATAAAGTCTGACGTTAAACCTTTTATGTACGGCGAGTCTTGCGGACGGAACATTAAACGAGATTGTTTCTTTTTCTCTTTGCGAATATTATAGCAAATCACTTGTCCAGGTACATCTAGTGGATGTACACAGTCACCTAGTTAAGAGCGCCGTAAAAATAAGAAGCGAGTTAATTTGCATTTCAATTCCGCTCGAGCAGAAAGGATAAGTTGAGTAAATTGAGATAAATATAAATTGGATTCGAAATAAGTACAAGTTCCTACGGTATACAGGGTGTCTCATAATTAGCTGCCAACCCTGAACAGGCCGATTCTATCATCAAAACTAAGTAAAAAAGTTCATATGAACATGGGTCCGGAAATGCTTCCTAAGGGCACAGGGACCCATTGAAGAGGGAGGAATGGAAATCATTTTTTTGCAATATCTCTCAATCGCGTTGTGATAAATGAATGAAATTTGGTATACACAGCTAAATTTTGATGAGCAATTTGATGGACTAATCCATTTATTTCCACAAGGTCCATTGGGGTGGGTACGGGGGGGCCCTTGGTACTTTGCGTGTGTAACTTTTTCATCTTTGACTTTTTAACAAATTGGACAGCAAATTCCGTTTTCCCGAACTGTTTTACGTTAAAAAGGTACTCTTGTTTCAAATCGTTATCTTTAACGGTTTCTGAGAAAATCGCTCTTGAATTAATCCCACTTTGGTCAATTTCATAGTAATTTAAACAAAAAATAATAATAATAATTTTCCTTTCCTCTCTTTTCCATTTAAAGGATTAATTTTTATTTAATTTAATTTTTTATTATTATTTTTTTATTAAAACTAGATTAAATTGAAACAAAATATTTTTTTTTGTTTAAATTACTATGAAATTGACCAAAGTGGGATTAATTCAAGAGCGATTTTCTCAGAAACCGTTAAAGATAACGATTTGAAACAAGAGTACCTTTTTAACGTAAAACAGTTCGGGAAAACGGAATTTGCTGTCCAATTTGTTAAAAAGTCAAAGATGAAAAAGTTACACACGCAAAGTACCAAGGGCCCCCCCGTACCCACCCCAATGGACCTTGTGGAAATAAATGGATTAGTCCATCAAATTGCTCATCAAAATTTAGCTGTGTATACCAAATTTCATTCATTTATCACAACGCGATTGAGAGATATTGCAAAAAAATGATTTCCATTCCTCCCTCTTCAATGGGTCCCTGTGCCCTTAGGAAGCATTTCCGGACCCATGTTCATATGAACTTTTTTACTTAGTTTTGATCATAGAATCGGCCTGTTCAGGGTTGGCAGCTAATTATGAGACACCCTGTATTGTCTGGAATTATTTACTTGTGGCGTCCCTTTAGTTTTAATTCTGTCACAAGTGAAACATTATTTCATCTCGTTATATAGAGGGTCAACCTTTAAAATATTGCGATTTAGCCGAACTTACCTTAGTCCAAAAGTTGATAGTTAAAGAGATACAGGGTGTTGTACAAAATTTTGGGGTTTGTGGTTCTTTGGATAGAGGAATTGAAATTTGTTCACATTTTGGTTATAGTTCATAGAGGGCGCTAGCTGCAGTAGATTGAATGTGTTGAAAACGACATAACATTTTTGTACTTTAAGGTATTTCATCTTTGATATCAAATTCTTATTTTCCAACTTTTTTTACAGGGCTATGTATTTATACTATAAAATATAGAGCGTAATATTAAAAAAAATGTCGGTAATGTTATACGTCTGTCAAACATGACTCAAAAAAATAGAAAATATTGCAGAAAAGCGACAATTTCTACTTACTAATTGACCTGTTCCAGCGATTTTTTCAAATTTCAATTGGAAAAAAAAATATGAATTTTATTCCATCATGTTAGGACATAGTTTATATTTTCAACGTAGTAAATATAATATTGTGTTGCGACTGATATAAAATGATAAACACAACGTCATCTGTGTCGATTTGTTACTTCCGCGGACGGCGTTTTTCTTTATCTTTAAGCGTATTTATTCAATATTTTTAGTAAACTACAGTGAAATAGGGCGGTTTAAAAGACTAGTGAAATATGTTAAAAACATATTTTATGTGTAATGAAAGTTCATATATGGAAAAAAATTATATGCGCAGAACGATATGCACGAGAATAAAAGAAATATTAAAAAAGAATTAAGTAATTTGATAAATACGATAAAATTGTTGAATATTTATTACAAATCAATAAGAAAAATCGTGCTAAGTGAACGAGTAAAACAAGAAATGTTAAAGAAATATTTCAAAAGTTGAACAAATTTGGTTTCGGTGTACATATTTTGTTTCAGTAAAAGCTCAATATTTATGTCCATAGAAATAGTTTTAGTGGTTTTAAAGCCTCAGTTAAAAATATATCTTTAACCTGCCATTGTCGTTCTCGAGCTAACCTCTGTAGCGGCGGACCCGCTCAGAACGATCCTGATATTGATTTCGATTCTTTTTGTTAGTTCTAGGATAGTTACGGATGCAACCTGTCCTTAGATAATTTTCTAAGACTTGGTCCCTACAACTGGTCGCATTAAATGTTTCCAACCATTTTTCACTGTCGGCATCTTCAGTGGCGATTCTGCAAAACTTCGTTACGATTGAACTCCTCAGAACCAAAGTCAAAATCACGGCCGGCCTAGAGGTTCTGATAGGGGGTACGCCACCATAGAGCCTTGCCCGAGAACAACAAGGGTATAACGACCAGAAAAACCATGGCATTTTCAATAGAAATACCTTATTAAAAATTTGTATGAAGATATTTTTTTGACATTTCGTCTAAAATGGTGTTTATTTCTATAAACCTTTTTATCTTATTTTACTAAAAAATTATGGGGTTTAAGAAATTCGTACAACACCGGCAACACTGCGTAGTTGATCCACGTTACGTGTCAGCGGTACTCAACAAGTTTTATTTTAAACTTGACTTTTTTCCAATTTTTTCGCAAAAAAACTCTTCACATTTTCTACATACCAAACTGTACCGCTGTTTAAAAATTGTGTACACATTTTCATTTACCTCGTATTTGTTATTAACAAGTTTTTCCCTTGACAACATCTATCAGTTCTATCATATCACTATAAGGTAGTTTTCTGGTTTTGGTCAATGGTTTCGATAATGTAAACAGGCCAATATTTAAATAGCAGAAATCAACATTGATTTCTGAAAAAATTCCATAAAAAAAATAATCTGCAACATCTCTTGATAGCATCTAAGCCAGCTACAGTCACTTCTCCCAGGCACCAGATATATCGCGTCAAAATCAATTACAAGACTAAAAAAATCGGCACCGACAAAGACTCGAAATCATTCAAAGCTTAATACATTTATACCCATCTATTTATAACTGCCACCTAGACCGATCCTGAGCCTGATATTGGCACCCTGATCCGTTGTCAGCGGGACAACTGAGCTTGATACGCGTGGAATGAGAGAACGAGAGTGAACGCCATACAAAAAACTGACTGGCCCTGTTCGGATCGACCGAGCAACGTTGCACCGTAATAATAAGTCAGGACTTTTTTAATCATTCCTTAATTGTACACGCATTTTTCCAGCAGGACAGGAATAACCGCCGAGGGGAGTCGGTTGTACGATTTATCAACTCTCGCTTTTATGCGATTGGTTTCGCTTGATCGGGGCAAGTTTGTAATGTGCTGTGATTATTACTTAATTGTGAGGATATTGGGTGTAAATCATATTTAAATGTTGCTTTTGCGCATTTTTTATGTTATTGAAGATATAGGACATGGCAGATTTCAGTTGTTTATTTTAAAAGGGTTTCCATTAGATAATACTGAATATGGTATCGACTTTGAATAAAAAAAAAGAGCGTGGTGATACACAACAGTCATTTCGTTGCACGAACGACAGACGAAGCGAGTGATCTTAAAAGTCGCTTGAGTGCAATAAATAAACTTTTTGCGCGTGGATCTACAACGTTTTCATTTCGATCGTAAAGTTATCGTAAGAATTGGCCAATTTTTCATGAACATTTGTAGAACTATACCGATCTTTTGTAAATCATTGACGACCAATATTATTCATGATTGTTGGTTGACTGGGTCCCAAGAAAGCAATATTGCAAATAAACAGTTGTAGTTGAAGTCGACTTTGTCGTTCTTAGAAGTTTTAATAAAAATATCAAGTTAAAAATGTTTGATTGTGATTATAGTGATGTGGATGAGTTTGAAGATAACCTCCAGAAATAATAGATGTTTGCAAAATCTGCAGAGAGAACCAGGTATGGAAGAAACTCAAACAATGATGTTCTAGAAACTGTTATTCTGTGTACTGTTAGCTACCTAGAATTCTTATTGAAAATTGTGGTAATTGAAAAGTAGATTTAGGTACATGTTAAAAATAAATGAAGATTGATGAATACTGATATTCTCTTATAACAGCAAATTTTTTTCACTGGAAATCATGCAAAATACTGTTTTTATTTTGCATAAAAAGGGAATCTACCTATAGAGAATGTCTGGAAAAAAGTGTAATACAAGAAGAAGGAAAAGAAAATTAATAAAACAAATTCCCATAACCACATTATGAAAAAAATAAAAATAATGGTACATTTTATTCTACAAATACATAGGGATAGATTTTCATACCTATGGTGGTTTTTCATTAGTTGTTTTGTTTTTACTACTTTTTTGACTCGGTTTTTAAATTTAATTCCATTTTTTTATATATCACACGAGGTCTGTTCAGAAAATAACCGAATTTTTGGATTGTCGATATCTCATTTAGTTTTTGTACAACGTGTTTAAGTGTTAGTGACGATTTTTGGAGTTGCAGAAAAATTTGTTCCTACTTTGAAGAAGACAAGAAACCAAAAATGCATAAAATTAATATTAAAGTTGGGTTGTTTTCTGAACATACCTCGTACTTATTAGTTATTAAGTCATTAATCTAAGAAAAAAATTGATTTCAATATCATTTGATCTAAAGAAATTACGTTCTGTTAGAGATGTCAATGTTTTGGTTGCCTCATTTCAAATTAATTTTCAAATGCTTATATGTCTGTATTTTACTCCATTGAAATTATCAGCAGTTTTGGTATAAATACCAACTTTGGGAGATCATTTTGTATGTCCCGACTGAGGTTATTAACATAGTAAGTTAAAAACAAATTAAGTTAAAATATATTTTACTTAGAACTATAACGTCTTCAAAATTGCAAATCCTAAGCCCGCTGTGACCTTTTTGTAAGTGTTAGTTTATGAAAAACGGTAATTACAATCATTTTTATTCGAAATCTAATAATAGATTAATTTTGTAAAGAAAAGTGTAAATTATTAGGCAAAATGCATATACAAAGTGCTCTTTGCGACATTAATTCAGAAAAAAATTAATGAATAATGTGAATGGAAAAAAAATCTGAAATAAAGAAAATATACCAGGAGCTGTAAAACACATTTTTACATTTCAGGAAACAAATTTGAAAATTAATAGATTTTCATATAAATCAGTATTAGTTTTCGGATAAAAAACACGCAAATGTATTTTTCAAACATTGACACCTCAAAAAAAAATTGTAATAGGATTAGCATTTGCAATTTTGAGCAGATTATACTTTCAAACTATGCTAGGGTTTATTTAAAGAAATATATTTGAACACCTATAAATCGGGACACTATTTATACAGGGTGGGCCATAAACTAACTCCCTTGTTACTCATAATACAGAAAAAAAGTTTATATAAAAGTTATACAGAATCAAGAAACCTAAACTACAAAATTAATTTGGAATATATAGGGTGATGCGTAAAAACGGGACGCCAAATATTACATTTTTTAAATGGAACACCCTGTATATTTTTAAACATATGGATTTCTGAGAAAATTCTGTATATAGCAATATAAACAGTTTATCATTTTAGTACGGGGTTGCCAAGTTTCTTCGAATTTTGGAAGAAACATGACCTTGAAGAAGTTGTATTAACTTTCAGCTACTAGCACTGGGAACAAAATAATTAGACCGAGTTATAGGCTTTTTATAATACGATCATTTTTAGAAAGTTTAAACTTGATTTTCTAAAATTTTTCAAATGGAACACCATGTATTTTATTGTTTTATTTTATTCACATATCAGTCCACTTCAACTTTTATTAAGCATGTTCTATATCTAAAATTCGAGAAAATTCCATATATGGCAATATAAACAGTTTATCATTATAGTGCGGGGTACAAAATTCTTCCAATTTCGGAAAACACCCTTTATTTTATTGTTCTATTCTGTTCACATATCGGTCCACTTCAACTTTTATTAAGCATGTTCCATATCTAAAATTGTTAGTTTTTAAGACAGCAACATTTCTGAAAAATCTTAATTTTTATTATTTTATAGAATACCACAAATAAATATTAACTAATAAAATTAACTCAAAATGGAATAATAAATTATGAACTGACTTGACACAATGTGACAGTTTTTTCCAGTCATTTCGTGCGACCGAAAATAATAAAAATTAGGTTTCTCCAGAAATGTTGCTATATCTTAAAAACTAACAACTTTAGGTGTAGAACATACTTAATATAAGTTGAAGTGGACTGATATGTGAATAAAACAGAACAATAAAATACAGGGTGTTCCATTTGAAAAATTTTAGAAAATCAAATTTGAACTTTTTTGAAATGATCGTATTATAAAAAATGCCCTGTATAAAATATGGATATTAGCTAATATAGGAGTCTTTGCCTAGCATTTGCCTATAATTCTGTCAAATATTTTTACAACTTCTTCGAGGTCATGTTTTTTTCAAAATTCGAGGAATTTTCTATATAACTTGGCAACCCCGCACTGAAATGTAAACTGTTTATATTGCCAAAAATATACAGTGTGTTCCATTTTAAAAATGTAATATTTGGCGTGTCCCGTTTTTACGCATCGCCCTGTGTGTTCCAAATTAATTTTGTTCTTTAGGTTTTTTGATTCTGTACAACTTTTGTATAAACTTTTTTTCTGTATTATGAATAACAAGGGAGTTATTTTACTTTCTCACACTAATGGCCCGCCCTGTATGTGTGTAAATTGAGCTATAAATTAAAAAAAAAATCCGTATCTGGCTAATCACAAAATTATACGATACGTTTCCTGAGTCTGACAAAATTTATACTCATAAAAGCATTTTTAATTATAAAATACCGTTTCCGAGACCTGTTGGTTCTCGGACAAACAAATTAATCCCCGAAATATTTCGCACAGTTATACAATCGTAAAAATCGTAGACCAACCCAAAACCGACCTCAAATGCAAATCGATATTCTCCGGACCCATCACACACGAGCTTGGGTTAAACGAACTCAAATGGGACTTATTTTTTTTTTTTTAGCAGATGCAGATTCTCATAACCACAAACTAAACTGCCAAAAGTTCCCCGCAATAACTGCCGGATTGCAACAGAGGAACTCGTCCAATAAAATAAAGATTATATGATAACCGCAGTTATCTAACTTGCGGCTTAAGTGCGTTGATTTCTGGTATGGTCAGTCGGAATGGTAGAGGAGTCGCACATTACCGTAAGAGATAGATAGCATCTCCGCGGAATGGACGTAATTCCGTTTTTATAGCCGATTTCATGTTTTTTAAATCATTTGTTTAACACGGTGGATCGCTAATTACTCAAGAGAGCGACGCGACGGTTATTGTTTTGTGGAAAAATTTAATTTATTGCCTTTTGGACAGGATGTAGTTTTATGACTGCAGCGCGACTGATTTGGTAGTTAATTTTCTTTGGGCAAAGTTGATTTCTCTAATTAAAAATAATAATAAGAGTCTTTATTTAAATTTATTTAATTACAAGACAAATTCTGCAGTTTACTTAAAAATTTTATCTTGGTGGTAAAATCCTGGGGCATATTCTGTGGCCAAAAATAAAGGTTCCTTGTTTTATAAATGTGGGATCTTAAGATAGCAATTGTCCATCTACAGCGTGTCAAAAATTAAAGAAAAATCAGTTTTTAATTTTTAATTTCTAAACTGCTTGAGATAATTTAACCAAATTCGGTGTGCATATTTAGTATGACAGTAGGTATGAAACAAAAAATTACCAGCTTTACAAACTTACCAGTGGCGGAGGTGTGGGTGAGCCATTATTTGCCAAAAAATATATATCACCCTGTATTATATTACAAACATAATAGGTCATCATATGCGCTATTGTGTTACCTTCACTTTTTGTTACTTTACACTTTTTTGTATTCCAAACCGATTAACAACAAAATTGATTTATTTATTCGATCAAGTGCATTTTTACACAGTTACTTAAATTATTTAAACATATCTTAGGGAGGCCATGCAAAACAATAATAATAATAAGCCGTAATCTTATTTAATATTGTGTATTGTGAAATTAAGCTTATTTTTTAAAAATATGATCTTGCAGATGGAAATGGTACTGAGGCTAGGTAAATATATAAGGAAAGATTTCCAAATTATCTAACTCCAAATCCAATAATGTTCAGAAATGTTTTTCAACGTCTTTCGGAGTCAGGCTCATTTCAGAAAGGTCCAGTTCTTGAAAGACCTTTGAGTGTTAGAGCGCCTGAGTTGGAAGAAGCTATTCTACACGAAATTGCTAGAAGACCTAAATACTAGTATTAGGACGATCCTTGTAAATCTAAATGTGAAACATAAATTAGTTTGGTCCGTTCTGAAGCATCAACCGTTATACCCGTATCACATACAAAGGGTTCAAGCCTTATTGCCGCAAGACTACCTACTTGCTCGCCTACAAATTTGCCACTGGGCTTTGCAAAAAATTTAACAAAATTTTGACTTTACCGCTGGCATATTGTTTAACATTGAAGCTAATTTTTCCAGAGATGCTATTATGAATTTCCACAATAAACACGTTTGGTCTAATGAAACCTCTCATGCCATAATGGAATCTCGATTTCAACATCAGATTTATTTGAATGTATGGGTGGTGGGTATTATTGGAAATTTTCTTGTTGCGCCTTACTTTCTTCGTGAAAACGTTTTACCTGAACTACTTGACGATGTCTCCTACGCGCTAAGAGAAAGAATGTGTGAATCAATTTTTAAATGAAAGATTCGGTAATAACGTGATTGGACGAAGTACTCAAGAACCAGGTCAACCGTGGCCACCCAGATCACCCGATTTGAATCCTATTGATTTTTTTGTTTGGGGACATCTCAAGACATTAGTTTACAAGGTCCATATTGAATTATAGCTGGTTGGCATGTGATAAGAGCTACTCCTGGAATTTTTGTACGTGTTCCAGCTGCAATTTCAAGAAGATCCAAAACATTTATTTTGGCTGAACAAATTCCACAATTTTCTTTTCTCTAATTCACTTTTGTCATTTAAAAATGAATTGACTATTATTTTGGGTCCAAAACATTAATTTTCACATAATCTGTATTTCATTTAAAAAATATACGGGAAAACTAATGGGAAAATCGAAATTTTTCATAGGACCAATTTTGTAGGAAATTTAATTTAACAACTTTTATTTGAAACTTTTTTTTCGAAAAAATGCATTTTCATTGAGATATTGACAGCTTTTGATAAAAAAACGCAAAAAATCATATATAGGGTGTCTCAGAATTAGTGTCCAATAATTTATCGCTTGATTCTATTATGTACATGACATGCCTTCTGACTACAAAACCTACACCGTTCTATAAAAAAATCTCAGAATAAAATAATTCACTCATTTTTCCCTTATTTTCCTGGACTATATCGTCATCGTCGTCGTTAACGTCATAATTTACATTAAACCGTTTTCACATTATTGATACAACTGTCCCATTATCGTTAACATTCTTTATATATCGAGAGTACCGAATACCAAAACACCACCTAAAGTCAAGGAACCATATACTGTACCAACACATAATTTTATACCTTCTACCAAACGCGGCAGAGGTTAACGATTTCGTTATTGGTCAACTTTATGCCTATCGTAAACATTAATGTCCTTGGTAGTATACTCCGCTCCACGCTTAAGACAATGTCATTGCCGAGCTGGGTGGGACACGAAAAAGACTATCAATCAATCACTCTCGAAGGGACGGATCGGGAAGTATGAAAAAACGACGGTTATGGTGTGGGCGAGCGTGGTGTTTTTTCACCGTTTTATGTCGTTGAATTTATCAAATACCGTAACAATAGTTAGTAACTATAAATTTGCGAGATGGGAGCTCCTCAGGAGTCTATTATCGGGCCACTCCTATATTTGTTTCATTTACTAACGATGTTTTTAGATGTCTTGCAATTGATAATGTTGAGTTGTTTACTTTTATCTTTTACAATAGATTAAATAATTTGTAAGTGTCATAAATATCGCCATATTTCTTTAGAAAAATGTCAAGGTTAGATTGAAATAAAGTTTAAAGACCATAAATAATTTTCACTAACGATTATAAAGGATATCTACTTTGATTAGTTCATCCAGAAATGTAGCCGATTTCCAGTATATCGTATAACACACAAGCGAAAGGATATCGCAAATTGCAGAAATCGTAAATTCTTCTTGGAATATGTACGTTTACCATCCTGTGCCTCTTCCATATGTTACATAATGCACTTATCTCGTCACTCTCGTACTAAATGACAATATAAATAATGATAAGGCAGGCTCTCGTCGCGGTTACAAGCGCTGCGAATGGTGGGTACAACAAAAATAAGAGGAGCAACGAACTGGCCTTCTTGGCAATTATCGGTGAAGAAATCTCGCAACAATTTCTTGTTAGTACAGTTTAAATTGTAACACGGCGAGGGGGGATGCATAAATTTTCAGTGAACCAGGCCTAGCTCGCCTACGTGGATTTGGAAGAGGATCGATCCTTTGCTGGCTCGACCAATGCATTTTTAACGGTGTACAAGTATAAAGTCTCGAGGTTATAACTGCATAATCGAGAAAATAGTTATAAAATTGCTAAATTTCTGAAAGTTTCAAAGGGCCCTTCCAAAATTTTAAAATTTAAGGAACAGTAAAAATAAATAAAAATTTACAAAAACCATTGTCCATTCTATTATAAAATCTTAGAATTGGGAGCGGTTACAAGTTGCAATTACAATTCTTCACAGTAAAATACGTTTTAAAAAAAATAATGAATCAGGTTTTTTTGTTTTAAAGAAGCGAGCTTAAAACTATTGTCATTTGAGATTAGAATTTATTTTCAGTTCAGTATTTTATTTATTTTTTTTTGTCAAATTTAACAAAAATTATTAAGATTTTTTTTTATTTAAAATCTAACTACACCCCTGGAAACTGTAACCACATGATAAAAATCGTTATTATTTATTCAACAATTAGCAATGAATATTTTTTAAAGAAATTTGGTATAAACGCAATTGAGTCAGTGTAGAATTAAATCATTGGCATACCTAGTCGGTTTTAAATTAACAAATCGCTATACAGTAGAATTTGTCAAATTTGAAAAAAATAATTAATAACTAGCCTTGAAAAAAATATCATAATTTCATGTAACAAATATTATTGAAACTTTATGCAAAATTTGAAAATTGTTCACTTTCATAGAATTCATGAAAAATACTACTAAACAAATTAAGTTGACAAAATTTTATATAAAATCACTTAAGGAGGTATATTGGGTTTACTCAAATGCACAGATGTACTTGAAATTTATATAGCGTATTACCCAGTGCTCCCTCTGTGCGTCATATTTTTTTGAAATCTTTTTTGAATCTAGATTTTGAGATATTATTGTTGAAAGTTGTTCATTTTAACATAGGTTTATATGGCGAAGATAACTGAGAAAAAAACGTAGAAATTGTGAAACAAAACTTTTCCATAGATAGTATTATCTTGTAAATGTAATGTAAAACTAATGTAAGTTTTGAACATAGTACAGCTGTATTAATTAGAAACAGAAAAAAAATAACTACATTTCTGTCTGACTTGAGGATTAATGTGGCAACGTGGCAACACAGCAAGGAGGGAATACATTTGAAAGATTTGATAAAAACGAAATTGATTTCAAACATACACATTTTTCCCAAATCCCATGTACATTGTTATCAACAATAAATTATCCACAACATATGATTATTTCTAATGTTTTTAAAAAACTAGATTAATTAAAAAAGACTAGGAAGCTGTGATATATTTATTGGAATCAAAAATACAGTTGATAAATCCTTTTAATATATTTAATGGTTTATAAAAACATCGTAATCATTACCCAGCAATATTAGGGGTTACAGTTTTCTTTACTTGATTAATATAATCAGTAATACTTGAGATAAAAGCAATTGTACGGAATAACAAAGGACATAAATATTTCTCAGCAAACTTTATATCTAAAAAATTAGTTATAGTTGCAAAACTTTTGTAACATTACTAAAATAGAGATTAAAAACACGAACAGTGAGTAATAATGTAATTTCTATCACAGAACCTTCAAAATTGCATCCAACATTTTCTTTGACTTGGACGAGAGATGGGCGCGAGTGTCATTTCATTTCTTTAGAACTAAATTAACATAATTCTCGTTGTTTTACCAGTTCACATGATTTACGGATTTTAAATAAAGGATACAAATCTTCGCGAGGATAATACGATATATTTGCTATATATAATAATTATATTGTACATAGTTTACACACAATACATTTTTGAACGCGTACGCATCTTTACCCGAATTTGACGCGCAATATCTCCGATGTCCGAGGTCTGTAGGTTCGCAGTGTGTACAACTGCTAGTCAATTATTAGCGCTGTTGCCACATCTACATAGTCTTTATGCGTTCATTAAATATAATTTAAAACTACTTAAATATGATATTTTTATGTTGTTAATTAGTCAATATGTATGCTATGTGCATATGAGTAGATTTCTTTGCTATATAGATAATGTTTATCGCAAATAATTTCAATAGAATTTAATTTTTTCAAATTGGCAGCGGGTTTTAGTCCCATAAGAAAAGCATAGGACCCCCCTGCGCTCCTCACTTCCCTCGGGCCCCGATATACCCCCTTAAAGCGTGAAACACCAGTTAGTATCTCACACAAATTAAAATCAAATTTGTTTTACATTCCTTCATTATTGGTAATGGCCTATTATAATACCAGATCGGAATCCCATCCCGTGACGTAAAATACGTAAAGTACATACCTAATTCAGCAACATTTTGACCTTATCAATTTGTTTGTTACACGTTCAATTGACAAAACAATATTTTTATATGTTTTTTTAGCGCGACACACGTTAATTGAAATTTTTCGGCAGTTGACCTATTGCGACATTGAGATGGGCAATAATACGAACACATTACAATTGTAAATTATTTCTGTCAGGTACGGTAGTGACGCAACTGAACATCTCTTTCCTTCGTTACACACTATCCTGATAGGCAGGCACCTATATCGTTCACATACTCGTGTTTCCTCAACGTATGTTTATTATTCAGGTCATTGTCGGGCAAGGGATTTTGCTAGTGGACCCGATTTGATAAAATCCGGTGATTCAGCGTTGGTAAATATCTTTGGGTGAAGATAATATTTAATTTGGGATTTCTCGAAAGAAATCCCCTTCCTGTATTCATATTAATAAGAGTTCAATATAATACAGCCTCGTCATTACGTAGGAAGTTTATAGGAAAGAATGTAATTGGACATTGGTGGAAAAATAATATACCATAATTAGAACAAAAAAAAAAAAATTAAAACAAATATTAACAAGTTATGTAGAATGCAGAATTTGCAATTATTTTTATTTTAAGTGTTGGAATGGAACAGGAAACTTTCTTATAAAAAAATGAACGGCACTATTTCCAAATTACTTAAAAAGACCAAGTAAATTTCGTTAAAAAATATTTGTAGAATTTTTTGAATGGAAATACGGAATATTCTGAAAATATTACAAAAAATGTCAGTGGCAACTGGTTCTTACTTTAGACTTTTTTTGGAAACTCAATATTAATTAATATAAAGAGTGTTCGTGAAATAAATGACAAAAATTTAGGAAATTATTACTTACAATTGTATAAAACAATTCTTTTTTATGATTAGAAGATTTTCTAAACTTTTTATTTGCGTAATATACCCTGAATAGATTCTTAATATTTTCTATTATTTTATTTTTAAGTTCAGCTATTTTTTTCAAATTTGATACACTTATTATTGGTAAAAAAACTGAAATTACCAAAAAAATCTACAAAATCTTGAATAGAAATGGCTTTTATTGACAAAAAAATTATAACTTCCCTTTTCAAAGAAATTAAATAATTAATTGATATCAAAATTTACAAAAAATATTCCAAATACTCTTGTTCCAATTTAATAACTTTAACCTCAAAACAAATAAATTTCAGTTGTTTTAAAGGTTGCTCTTTAAGGTTCAGGAATTTTGCCGTAAGTGAAGTTTGTGCCAAATTTGACAAAAATCACGAAACTTAAAAAAAATATATTGTAAAATATTAATTAAAAATACTTTGAAGTAACTTTGTTTGAGTTTTATTTTTTAATCATAAAAAATCTTGTATATTGCATAAACAAAATAACCTACTAGATTGTTTGCCCATAATTTTCGAACACCTTGTATTTTATTTGTTTCTAACTATGTTTATAACTGTACCTGGTGATAAAAGACCACGAAAATAAGAATAGAAGATTAGGTATATATAAGAATATATCTTACAACGTTTCTTTTTCGAGATACAAAATGCTGAAATTACATTTATTTAAATGTTTCTTAAAAATGTTCGATTATAGTCGTAGATAAATTTTGGGGTAGTGACTTAACTAATTATGGGCAAAAAAATAAAAAATTTATGTCAACTAGAAGTGGAGATGTTGGGATATACCGTTAATAAGAACCAGGTTTTCGAGATCATTAAATATTTTGAAAACTGAATGTTTTTTTTTGAAAAATTTGTATTTTTAGTTTAAAATAGGTTTATTGCACAGTTGAATAAATCGAAAATAATTAATTGAATTACAGGAACTTTTTCTTAGAAATACAATTTCGAATACAATGTGATAACTATTTGGCATAGCAATTCTAAATTTTTTAAAGGGTTATTAAACCTTATTTTATATTAAAAATAATTATTTTCCAAAAAAGTTCATTTTCCGAAGAAGATACTGTATCTTACAAAGATTTACTAGAATTAAACACACTTTGCTAATTTCCAAATTTTCTGTGGTGTGAAAATTCTAGGACCCTTACTGACGGATATTCCCCGCCTCTGATTAACAAATTTGTGTATCAACCAAGAGAATTTTTGTTTCATTAGTTGTGTTATTAACCCAAGTTTAATCAGTATACGTTCAACATTTTAATACGTATTTAAATTTAAATATTTAAATGAATGGGATTTTTTTAATTTTAATTTTGTATGCCGAAAACCAAACGATCCACGATCTATATCTATACGAACTTTTTTAAATTATTTCAAATTGTTCTGTCACCAGATTAAGTTTGATGTGTGTAATAATTAGAGACATCCTATAGACACGCTTCCACCATTAGGCGTTTATCTATAGAGTGTTCAAATTTGATATAGATAATTTTTTTATATATACAAGGTGTTGGGTGTCTATAGAACCAAAAACCACAGTGACTGTGCCAATACGCGGCCTGCTATGATTTTATTTTAGGGATGCAATTTCGTGAAATTATATCAAGGACTTTTACTTTATGGAAAATTTGACAACTTTTATAACCCACCCATTTCTCAAGCTTTATTAATTGACAGTCTTCAATAATTTTATTTATGCCTTCTGAAATTTTTCAATAAAATAATTGTAAAAAGGTTATGGTAAATTTTAAAACCTTTCTCACTATACGTACTTTCGAGACATACTAATTTTGGCAGGAACAAACGTTTACACTTTTAAAGATTTCATAAAAAAAATTAGGTATAAATTATTGTAATTTCAGATGAAACATCTTTGTGACAAAGTATTTATTTTTCGATTTAATTCGTTTTCTATTGAAAAATAGAGTTTAAAAAACTATTAGGTACCTTACATGATGTTTGAATTTATTTTCAGTTAACAAAGCCAACTTTTTTTTCGTTGTCAAATTAGGCTAAAATCTGTTAAAGATTTTTTTATGTCTGACAACACCTGAATTGGATTTGTATTGATATTGATATCTTGAAAAAATATGTGTTGCTAATTGTAAAATTAATATTTATAAAATCACAAATAAATTAAATACACATACATATAACATTTTGTCTCTAATTTACTCTTTTTTAGTATTCAGTTCAAAATTAAACAATTATTTTAAGTTTTAATGAATGAACCATTAAATTATAATGAAGAATAACAAATATTAAAGGTTCCAAGTAAAATATTTGAAATTTTTCCGAAATCCTCTTTTTTATTATATGCCTTTATTACATCGCTTTTGCATGTTTCTCACAGGGAGAAGTTTAACATTTAAAAAGAGCAAATTACAGAATATTTTGTTTAATTCATTTTTGATTCCATAGGTTGCTTATCCCGTTTAGAACAGAAGAACAGAAATGATAAAAACAAATATTACGTTTGCCTATTTATCGATCTTGATTAGTTGCCCAAGTCAAGGTCAAGGTTTAGTGGGATAAAGATCAATAAGTAAAAAAAAACACTTTATTTCAGTTCATTACCAACGTTTCGGTGATATTTTACACCATCCTCAGGGCTTTAAAATACAAACAAAAATGTTTTCTACAAAATTCGTTAAAATGTTAAAATAAATTTCAATTCAATTATCTCAAAATTAAAAATAAATTGATTTAAAATTATATATTATTGATCCTGTCACAATTACCACCAAGTGCCAACTAAATTTGATAACATAATAACTCTCTGGTTGAAATTTGGTGTGTCTTTTGGCCAACTCAACGTTCTAACAGTTCTTCTTGAACAAAAGATATCAAATTTCGGTGAGTGAGTATTATGTTATTAAATTTAGAGCTGCCACTTTTGGTGGTAATTGTGACAGGATCAATAATATATAATTTTATAAGTATTTGCTTTTAATTTTGAGATAACTGAATTGTGTTTTTAAAAATATTTATTTTAAAATTTTGACGAATTTTATAGAGAAGATTTTTGTTTGAATTTTAGAGCCCTGAGGATGGTGTAAAATAACACCGAAACGTTGGCAATGAATTGAAATATACTGTTTTCTTTTATTTATTGAACTTTATCCCACTAAAACCTTGACTTGGACATATACATGGTGTTTCAGAAAGACCCCCCGTAAATTCGGGGGGTGATAGTATGACAAAAAATATGATTTTTTTGTCTTATGAACTATATGTCTATCTCCTCTTGTTTTGGAGATACAGAGCGACAAAATAAAATTTTTTAAAAAGAATTTTTACGAACATTTCCAAACGGTGCGAAATATTTTTATGAAATTTGGTATTCCGGGGTTTTTAAGGACGCCAAATACGCTGGACGCATATGACTCATAAACAACGCATAACTTATATCAAAATTTTAGTGACTGTAATTAGTAATTACTAACTACAGTCACTAACAATCACTAACATTTTGATATAAAGTTAGAATTTAAAATATTACTGAGAATGTATGCTTTGTTTATGAGACATCCATCAATAAGTTTTGACATAAGCCTACTTTGAGAAAGTCACTTATTTTCTTCACCGTAACATTGTAAGAGTTCAATTAGAAGCCTTTTTTCTCGAAAACCGTCCACATTAGGAAGTTCCAACAAAAGTACATTATTTTTAGAAAATAAAATTGTACATTAGAAATTGGAGCCTGAATGATAAAAAACCTAACCTTATAGAAATTTGAACCTAAAATGTAATAGGAATGTAGCGTAACTAGCGCCCTCTATGAAATATCCAAAAAATAATTAGACCAGCGTATCTGGCGTCATTAAAAACCCCGGAATATGAAATTTCATAAAAATATTTCGCACCGTTTGGAAATTTTCGTAAAAATTCTATGTAAAAAAATTTATTTTGTCGCTCTGTATCTCGAAAACAACAACAAAACATAAGACAAAAAATTCTTATTTTTTGTCGTACTATCACCCCCTGAATTTACGGGAGGGCTTTCTGAAACACCCTGTATTTAATTTTACAATTAATAATAAATATTTTTTCAGGAAATTTGGTACAAACCTAACTGAGGGGATGCAGATTTCAGTGAGGCAGACAGTTTTTAAATTATAACCAATTTTTCTTAAGTTTGACAGGGAAAAAATTATAAGTTGGCTTTGATAACTGAAAATAAATTCGAATATCTTGTGACAAAATAGTTTTTTAAGGTACATCTTAAAGAAATTAATTAATTGGGTCCATAAATACCCTTTTTACAAGAGTGTAACATTTGAAAACTAAAAAAATAATCGTCGAAATCAAAATTTGACTGGGGGTGTTCCAGATGAAATTTGAACAGCCTGTGAATAATATCAAACTCTGCAAAACCTTTAATTCGTACATTATAAACAATACACGAGTCGGCTCAATTGATAATTTAAAGATACTCGACTACTTACATAACAAATTCTAATAAAAAACCCTCGGTTCGAGTCGAACTGTTACGGCGCACTGTCCTATACACTCGTCGGGGTCTCCCAGTCGCAGCGTGAGTTCGCGTCGTTCGCCCGTCGCTCAGGACGACGCCAGGACAGCCAGGGGATGCAGTGTCTCCCACTCGTGCTCCAGTTTCCGCGAAGTTCCGGAGTTGTCACAGCACTTGCAGTACTTGGTCTTGACCGTGAGACAGGCCGTGTACTTATAGGTTCCCCTCCAACGGTGCTAGGCGGTTTTCGCAAGGAAGATGCGATCATCAGCCGCAGGGGAGGCGCGTGACGCGCGCGTCACCCGGTGGACGGGCGCAGGGACGGGACAGGGCGACGATTCCGGGAATTCCCCGCGCGCCGGCGGCGGCGGTGTCAGGAGGGCCCGTCGCTGCGACAGATGCCATCTGACCCCGCGGGGTCACTTGTGACAGATTTTTTGGGATATAACTAAGTCTACAGGCGATTGTTTTCGTTTTCCAAAGCACTCTTCCAGTGATTTTAATATACTACTGGATCCGTAGATAAAAAAAACGAAACGAAACTTATTCTGACGTTTTAACATACACTTTGCACTTTATATATTAAAAGTGCTGTTTAATATCGAATTAAATGGAGCAAAGTGTCACTTTTAATACTTGGTGATTAAATCGTTATATCACGTGTTAAAAGTGCTGTTTATTCCTCGATTTCAAGAAATAAACTTCCAAAGACGTATGATGTAAAGTGCAATATAGAATTGGATATATAAATGAAAATAAAACAAAACTTTTATTGAGTTGTCATTATAATTCCAGTTTTAATATTAAAGAGCGCAAAGTGTTACTTTTAATCCCTGAGGATAAAATGTTTGCACTTTAGGGATTAAAAGTGTTGTTCATTTATTAATTTTACTGAGTATATTGTTTCAAATAAATTAAAATAAAGGAAGCGAGCAAATGTTCCTATTTTTTAAATACGCTCTAATATGCAACTGAATTTTTTTACACTTTATATATTAAAAGTGTTGCTTTAACGTTGATTTAAAGAGAGCAAAGTGCTATTTCCCTGAGGATAAAATTTTTGCACTTGTGAATTCGTAGGTTAAAAAGTTAGATAAACGACAGCTTTTATTTTTGCACAATACACTAATCCAAAAAAGTAAGAAATAAAGTGCAATGAGGATAACATTTTTGCACTTGTGGATGAAAAGTGCTGTCTACTTATTAATCCCAGGGAGTAAACTGTTACTTTTAATTAAGTTTATTTTAATTCAGTATATGTTAACAAGTAATGTAGATGATAGTTTTTATCTTTTCAGAACACACTAATCCAAAAAATTAAGAAATAAAGTGCAGTGTGCAACTGGATACCTAAATAAAAAAAATATCAAAGGAGGCTACTTGACTTCTCAACGTAGTTTTGTACTTTATATATTAATATTGAATGAAAACGAGTAAAGTGCCCTTTTTAATATTTGGGGATTAAATATTGCACTTTGTGGATTGAAAGTGCCGTTTTTACAGTATACGAAAAATTGCATAGCAAAATATCTTCTAGTTTCTAAGGCATTTTTTGGTGCATGGAAATAAAAGATGCACTTTAGTTACTGATTTAAAGTGCTGTTTTAATCCCCACTTTCAAGAAGCAAACTGCTATTTCTAATCATCTTGGGGGGTAATTAAATATGTACTCTTGATTAGTGAAATTATTCTTATCCGTGAAGCATTTTGTCATATAAATTTCAAGCGGTGTTTTATAAATCTTTGCATGTACGTCGAAACAGTATTTATTATATCACTGTATCGGCATGCTTGAACATGGAAAACAGAACTCATTGTTCCCAACAATAGCCGGCAGTGTTTAAGATTAAAAAAGACATTCTAGATTGTAATTATACATACAAAAATGTTGCGTGGATCAAAATAAGACTGAAGACACGCATCGTGAAGTCAACAATTGGTAGGCTTAAAGAAATACAAGGAATTCTTTATTAAACATTTCCTTAATTGTTAAATACCGAAACTGGTTTCAGCAGAAATATTTTAGATTAAGAAAGAGTATTAGAAAGGAAAAGCTAAAGGAAGCAAGTTAGAGAAATAGAGAAAATACAGAAATAGAGTAATAGAATTTTTGAAATATCTTTGATACGTTTCAATCTCCAGTATACAAAAGAGTTAACATCAGAAAAGCTACATGTTAAACAACAGAATATTATAATACTAAGCTTGAAGGCACCACGAGTGTCATAGGATAATAACACCCTCGATTGATCACGACATGTTATTATCCTTATAACACCCTAGGTACCTTAACTACTATTATTATCCTTTCTTATGCAAACAAACATATCTATTTGTTTAAACAAATGACCACTTGAATAAGAAGCATCGTAAACCTCTAACGCTATTCACGATCACTACAATAGCCCATTCATAGCCAAAGGTAAATATTGAATCAACTACATTCAATACGGTAGTAAAAATTACAATGTGCGCGCGGCATTGTTTGACAAATTAACTCCTACGGACTTAAGCTAGATCAGTGCTCGACGCTAAGGATTACGGACGTACCGAGCGCAGAATCGCTTCTAATGACAGAACCTCGTCTAAATCGCTGTTTAACAAACACTTCAGCGCTTTCCTCTCGAGTCGAGAGGATCACGCGTCGAAGGTTCAGAGATATTGACCGCTAAAAACGTGTTCTAGTTGCAAGGACGAGTTGGATTCGGTTTAATTTCGGAATGCACTTTTTGAGGCGCTGCAACGACAGTAGCGTATTATAATTATTAAAGTACCTAGGGTGTTGTATGAACAATAATGAATCAATGTTGACGGTGCACTTCCTGAGGGGTATACGTTGACCGGGGGTATTATTATCCTATAGCACCCGTGATACATTTGACGTCTAGTGTATGATTTTAATTTGAAATTTTTCTTACACATAGCTAGTATGTATGTTTATTATGATATTTATAATTCTATACGTTCAATGTATCGCAAAATGGGACGATTATTGAAAATTAATAAACTAGTAGGATATTGAGAAAGTTAAGTATATAGGGTGTTAATTAATTTCATAGACAAACTTAACGGGCGATTTTTGAGTGATTTCAGGCCAAGTTATGTAAAGTTTTCGATATACAGGGTATTGTAATTAAAAAAGCACCAATTTTCCTAAAGTATTTCCGAAGATGCTGAATAATAAAACTTAGGATAATGATTTATCTAATTAAAGGCGAAAAAAAGCCCCAAAGAGTTTGAGGCCACATTATTATTCGTTCCGCAAAAAATTCATATATTTTTTTTGTAAATATACAATTTTAAATACAACATATCTATGAAAAGACCGAGAAAATTATTTTTTCCTAGTCTATATTTCTTGCTATCTCTAAAGAAACGCAATGTTCTACGCCACAGATTGACAAATGGTTAGTTTATTTTTAAAATAATTGTACTTCTAGTAAAAAAAAATCTGTGAACCCTTTTTTTGATAAATGTGTTCCATTGTTATTTTACATTTGGTTTGGTAATGTTATCAGAAATTAAAAAATAATGGAAAATAGTTAATTTTCGAATAAAATCATCTTTTTCTTTGTAATAACAAAGAATTACAGGCCTTCATTTAAATAAACCATTAACCTAAGTTTCATCATTCTCCATCAAACATTCTCAGATATATTTTAGAAATAGTGAATTTTATTTATAATCTTCAAAATTCCGTATACGAAACATTTTTGAATTACTCTCTCAGAATTGATTGAACATCTATCAAATAAATACATTAGGAGGCAGGGAAAAGTCTCCTAATCTTAGATGAGCGCGGAATGTATAAAAATCAATTGGGGTCAAATCAGGAATTCCAGAAAGCCATCGCTACGACGATCTAACGTCAAACGTACACCAACCTCACTGCTGTCGCTATTCATCACAAGAGGTGAAGTTCTGCTCATAATTATGCGCGAGAAAACAAATTTCCGACACTCGATGTAAGGAAATAACGCCGATTTTGGTCGCCCGTGGACCAAATTGGAATTCCTTTCGAGATTTGACACGATAAATGTTCAACTTGTACCAGAGGCGATCAAGATAAAAAACGAATGTAAACAATATACGGTATTTCGGTACCACCAACCTATGTCGTTGACACCCATTTTTTGTCGCGCTAACATTAAACATGCCCAGGGTACCAATTGTTTTCCGAATTATTTATTTGAGAAGTGAAATTCGCATTAGATATTCGGGTACCGATGAATGTGGAACCATGAGAATGGCTGTGAACTCGACTAGAAGAATTCCAATGACTTTTTTGCCGACGAGTT
Organism: Anoplophora glabripennis; assembly: GCF_000390285.2. Classification (NCBI taxonomy): domain Eukaryota; kingdom Metazoa; phylum Arthropoda; class Insecta; order Coleoptera; family Cerambycidae; genus Anoplophora; species Anoplophora glabripennis. The sequence continues at coordinate 48,355 of NW_019416488.1, forward strand.
AAATATAGACGGTCAGCGTATGAGATCTTGGAGTGATAAATTTCGTTTTATTTGATATAAAAGGTGAAATTAATGATCTGGTTTCTATGTGTATATTTCCTGACTTTAATATGTCATCATTTACTTTTCTATGCTCGTAAAAGTGCAATCCCATGATTAAAAAATACAATTAGCAAATATACAGGATGGTCCTTACGCATGTTCTGTTATAGTTCTTTCTAGAATACTTTTTACATTTTATTTTATTTTTATTGCCATGGACGTAGACTAAGGGTATGTTACAGAGAAAAAATAGTACGCCAGTTTTTCAAGTCTTGAAAGCAAAATCAACCCGAAAATGCTAGGAAAAGCCATTCTCTAACAAATTACAAATTAACAAAACTCATAAAATTAAAATTCTTATAACTAATGAAATAGAAGGTTCCAAAGGTTAAGAATAGTATTTATTTTAACCAACGGCCCAATAATTGCCTTAGTTTGTACTATTACTATTATTTATTATTATGCATTAAAAAAAAACAGGACAACTAAATAATCCAAGATATAGAAAGACAGAAGAATATTATGTTAGACATGATCCAAAGGAGATTTCATTTCACAGAACAACGGTGCTGTATAAGTAGAATAAAAACACTTATTGCGAAATATAAGGAAAATAAGGATGCAAAAAGTGGAATTATAATGGATGTTTTTGTATTTAAAAAAGATTAATGTAAATGTCTTTATGAGTAGGGTTGTCAGAGACAGCCACAATTAAATGGCGTACTAAGGGGGTCAACCGAGACACAACCGCTGCCTCGGAATGCTTTTCACGTTCACGTCACGCTAGTATACTGTTGCTTTGTTATTGTGCGGATGTTGCGTAATTAATTCCTATCCGTTGGTGTTTATGGTGCTGTATTGTAGACAATTTAATTTGTTGCTTTTTAATAAATAATGCGTACGCCTATGTCCCGCGGCTCAGTTCTGACAGCCCTATTTATGAGTAAATGTATAATTTATTGCTTTTTCGGGACCATTGTTAAATAAATTACACAGGTCAACATTTAGTTTAAAAAAAAAATCACAAGTTGGTCATTGGAAGGTCAAACTAAGAAAAGGTGGTTGAAAAAATTCATATATAGATTTCATCTCATGAGTTTTGTTAACTTTTGCAGGTACTTATTATTACGTACTATACCTACACAGGGTGATTCAGAACTTATTAAAAAAAAATATTTTGGTTGTATAGGAGACCCTTACAAATACAATTTTCTAAAGAAAAAATCAAAAAGGGCAGTTCGAAAATGATTTAAAAATACACTTCTGTACGGCACTGGAAAGTGGTCCACTGTAAAACCTGACCTTGCCCAATGCGACCGGCAAGGCAGCAAAGTGATAAAACGGACAAAAACTTTCGCAAGGAAATAAATAAATAGAATTTTATAGCACTTATTTTATATCAGCAAACTCAACAGCATTTGCCGCTATTATTATTATTAATTAATAAAATTAATTTGTGGTTCTAAATAATAAAATAATTTGACATATCTAATGTTACAACAACTGTTAAAAATTTTATCCACCGACGTGTAAACACATTTGGGTCCGTACTCAGTTTCTACGAACTAACACAAACGTTGTCTTGCTTCGCCATAAATTAAAACGATATCCATTAACTCTGAATTGCTATACACGTAAGTCATTTTTGACACTAACTACTAAAAAACTATTGTAAACACCACAGATAACAGGTAAACACTAACGCAACGACAATTGTAAAATCGGATTTCAGTATTCGCTGAGGCCACGTGGGTCTCCACGCGTATTGCGAATGGCATTACAGTTGTCCAGCTATGTAATGGTTGAATGTACTACGACTTCAATAATCTTTTTACTCAGAAACTATAAGGATTTTACAAAACATTTTTTTAAGATACCTACAGCCAACCCTGTACCACATTGCAGCTGAACTAACATTTTCCATACCTAATAATCACTAAGTTTACAAATTTAAAAATGGCAGATATGCATTTTGTTTATAGCCTTGCTGACGGTAATGCAACCAAAGCATGTCGACTTTATCAGCATTGATATCCTCAATGAGTTTTACCTTGCGGAAAAACTTCCTTAAGCATGCAGCAGCGGCTCCAAGAGACTGGAGCTTTTATAAAATGCGCTGATATCGAAAACCTAACAGTCACAACACGTATTTTAAAAGACGCCATACTTAATGACTCCGGAAGTATACTCGAAAAATGAGTGCTTTTACTTCAAAGCTTTTGAAATATTATCAAGTTTTGTACCATATACAGAAAGCAGTTGAATATTCCTTGTTTCTATATCGCAGTCTTTTAACTGACGAGGCCAATTTCAGGATTAGATCCGTACAAAATTTTCACAACAATCGTTAGTGGAAATATGAAAATCCCCATGCAAGAAGAGAAGTTAATTATCATATCAACATCAGTTCCCATAAACACATAGATAGGTATTATTGGAGATTACATTATTGGGCCGTTCTTTCTTCCACTAAGAGTAGATGGCGCCACATACCATTTAATCTGTGATACCGTTTATGACGGAGCGCCACCTCTTTTCAGTTTAGTATCTAGAATATCTGAACAAAGTGTGTCAAAATAGATGGATAGTGCGATGCGCAGTTCAACCAAACCAACCCTGGCCCCCTAGTTCACCAGAATTATATCCTCTAGAATATTTACTTTGGAAGTTTTTGGGCCTCTTATAGAATTTTGATTAAATGCGACCCATATTACAGTACTTAACAAAGTACTAGTAGTCACTGATTTTGTAGGTTGACTATAATTTCAGTTTGATCTTTAAGTCATTGTACCTACCTGCCAATTCTTAATGAGTGTCTACAACGATAAGATATACCACGTTACTTTATTTTTCAATATGGATACACACTTACGACCAATTAAGGGTTTTTTTACAACGTTCCTAATTTAATTGAAATAATTCGTAAAAACAATAAAATAAAATATAAAATGCTGGAGATAAAAGTAGCAAAGTTAAATTTAGTACAACTTATTATGAAAACTGTCCAAAATGACCGCCTTCTGCAGTTCTTAAGGGCTATTTTTTAAAACATTTACGTCATTTCGGATATGCCTCCACAACTCTTCTTCAGTGTTAGATGTGGAAGCATGCACTGTTGTCTTCAGAGTGCCCTAAAGATAATAGTCGCAAGGTGTTAAGTCTGGTGAACGTACAGGCCTGTTAACAGAAACATTATCCCCCTAACGATCCACCGACGAGGGAATCTTTGGTTCATATATTGCCGCACATTTACAGTGAAATGTGGTGGAGCGCCATCATGCATAAACCACATGTTAGCTCTGAGTAATAAAATTTGTAGATTGAAAGGAAAGCTCCACACCTTAAAAATAATCAAAATCGAATAATATGTTCGAGTTCTTTACAAAATTCAAAAAATTTTCGCGAGCTTTGAGGCCATCTAGTGGTCAAACAAAGCAATTTCGGATATAGATGAATTAGCTTAAATCTGCATATTTTGAGTCCACGAATTTGTGGTGTTCCGTTGTACACGTTATTCTGGGACACCCTGTGTAATAGAATCATGTAATTCTATTCATAACACTATATTCTAGAATCTAGAAGGTGTACGGCAGTCAACAGTTTCAACATTTTTCAATTAAATTTTGCTTTTAATTTTTAAAATATCACATAAATAGTGTTCGTCAAGTCCCACAGTGTTTTTACACTGAATATATCACGGGAAACAACTACTCTGCTGTCTAATGCACCGACCAGCACTTATTATATCGACTATATCTAGTAGTCGGTTTGCTATTTTCAAAGCCTTCTTCATTAAACATAAGAATTTTAATTTTACGACTATCGAAGGAAGTCATTGAGTTTTGGTAGCGATCGTCCATTACCAAAAGCCGTCTTGGCAATATTAAGGAATATTTTTGAGGATTTTTTGTTACTGTCGTCTGGAAAATAAATCACGTACAATTATTTTAACAAACGTCCCATTACTTACGGATTTGCATCCGATGCTGTAGACGAATATTTGAATCTGTTACAACGGAGTATCTGTTAAGCCCGAGTTGACATTGCATTAATATATTTAGCGGCGAAGGCGTGCCGAAATTTGCATAAAAAAGATGCAAATCAAACACTTGTATTTATTAAATATAAACTGATATTGAACAGTTAGAGAATCTGAATTTTAAATTAACACCGATAGGACAATTTGCTGACAATATAAAACTATTTATTTTCATTGAGGTCATCTAACTTGTGCTGATATCTCCACAATCGCTTGTTTGTCAGCTTGGACGGAGAATTTTTGCGCCGCGCGTAACTGTATCTAATCATTTAAAATTCAAATTTTGTAATTTATTTGGCAGGTATTCCGCTTAAATAATACGCAGTGCTATCATAAAGCACTGGATTAAGATTTTTATGGTCGTTTCGGTGTGGACTGACTCATCTGAAATGTAGTTTTGTTCTGATCGATTCTGCATGGGTGTATGTACCAGAATGCAAGCCCAGAAAACCCATGTTAGAAGAAGTATGTTAATAGATCGATGGCGTTTTAATTCGTTTGCGAAATGTGAGCTTTGTTCCACAAAGAAAAACAATTCTTTTAACGTACAAGGTTATTTTAGTGGCAAATAAGATGAGGATTATTATGTCCCATATAAGAGGCATTAGTACCATCATTTTGGAACGAAGAATCTGATACCTAATAGAAATTTGCTCGGCATTTTCAAACCTTTAATTCCTAAACCTAAAATTCTGATCGAAGAACGCTTACATTTCTCAAAAACGGAGCATGGTGGATAACTACAAAAATTATTTTTTATTTTAAATGGCGAAGTATCACTAGAGACGATCTTCTGTCACAATTATAGCTGATTCTGTGTAGACGTTACTTCCATCGAAAGATATGGTGGTTAGATTTGTAAAAAATTTCCTTGCTTCCATCTTTGAGTCGCAAAATTTGTTCAATTGAAAAAAATAGATTTTCAAAAATAAATAATCATATTATGGAAACAATTTATCTAATTAAATTAATAGATGAACGAACAAAGAAGACTTTTGCGCTGCCGCTCCTAGAAAATGTTTTTTGTTCATCTCTTTTTAGTTCGGAATAAAGTGCCTCGTAGTAAAGTAAAAGCTCTTGTGTCAAAACTTGCATTAAAAACAAAATAAGTGTGTAGCACAGCTGTCTGTTAGAAGAAGTCGACGTTTATATCTCGTTTAAAGATATTCCATTCGATATTAAACAAGCGTCTGCTGCAGTCAGTAATGAATTATTACCGATGATATTCGGAAAAAGGTACAAAAAAGCATATGAATATTTCAAAGAATGTTGCGAAAAGAAAAAAGTAATAGTAAATGAAGACGTTTTGTTAGCTTAAGTCATCAAATGTATGGAGTATGTATTAAATGCTCAAATTAATGTTAATACACAAGAAGAACATTGATATTAACAAATTTCCGAATTTAATACCTGTTCTAAAGAAAAAAATCTATAGGATATAAAGTAAAGAGATTAAAGAGATAAAGTTTTTAATAGGCAACAAGTAAACAAATTTTATCTGCTTCCACTATAGTAAATATACTATTAATACATTATTTTTAAGGAGGAAAGTGGATTTTACCGTAGAAGTGGAAGTCTCTTAATTGCTAATACATAAACTCCTGTATTAGCCAGTAACGTTACCGATGTTCTTCGGAATGAATGGCCTTGTATATGTTTCAGGATGTTCTAGTTTCAAAAACTGTGCAATCTTATTAGAAATCATAGAACGGGTATTCTTGGTGACTGGTTGGTTGTAACATCTACCTACTTGATAGTTCATAAAAAAGCGTGAAATTTCAGTTTTAATTTCCAATCTAATCTTGTTATATTTCTTGAGAATTTCTAGGTGAAAAACAGAATACGAGATGTAATTGAAAACGTACGTGACATACCATTTTTAGAATCTGGAATTGTAACTACAATAATGTCATCGAAATTTTTGAAATTGACGTTGTCCAAAGTAAGTTTGCATAACTCATCAGAACGGCATGCTCCAGAAAACATCATACATCGCAGATTATTCCTATTATTTAAAAACAATAAATATAATACTTAATCTATTGGAATGCATTTAATAGACCCAATGTATCAAAAGAAGCTGATATTCAACAAAAGGATACATAAACTGCAGCTAAAAAAGTTAATATTGTTTTGTTTGTAAAGATTCCTTGGCATTCATCTATACATAATGCGCTTACCTATGTTGTTGACAGATTTATTTCTAAAGATTTTGTATCTTTAACCAGATTATATGTCTGAACATTTTCGGTCCGTGAATTTTGCAAAGATCAGTAAAATTGACAACATAAAGGTTAGGTGTCCCCTGAATCAGTCTTACCTGGAATTATTTTTAATAAATCTACCCATCAATATTAATACGTTCCTTGTTTTTTTTTAAATATATATTTCAAAACAAGGATCAAATTTCTCCTTTCAAAAAATGTACACATCAAAAGGAAATTAGTTTTATTTGGATTGTCTCAAGATTTTTTATTAACACATACCAACTTTACTTAAATTGACCTGCATTAAATATAGTTATAAATTTTTTTATATTTTAAAGTAAATACCTCGATGGCAAACTTCAAACCGCAATTCTCACGATAACAATTTATTTTAAACTTTTCCTAGGTCATTAACTTTTCCCGAAAACGATCTCGAATGTCAACCGGTAGCAATAAATCGACAGCTAAAAATTTATCATAGATATTTTCTGTAGCATCCGAGGCTCGGTCACGGTCAGTTGAAGAAATCCTCTAACTCGATTTCAGGCGATTAGAATTCAGTGTACGCGTGCGAAAATATTACAATTTGGTTCATTTAAATTTGGCACACGGTGTGTGGTCAAGGTTAGAGGAAGTCGGAGATTTGTTACATTTGCATTTCGGTTTTTAATAGTGGAAATGGTTTAGTAATTCATATCCCTTAGTTACGGTAATATAATCGTACAAATTACTCAATCTACCTCGTTATTTATTAAAAAATGGACGCGATGACTTCACAGCCTACAGTTATGTACATAGTATGGATTTAAGGAACTAGGTTTGTCTCCTTTAGTGAAGAGATAAAGTCAGCAAATAGCATAATTACTTATTTTGAAAACTGTAATAAAATGTTGACATTTTCATTCTATTCTAAATGTTGATAGTTGATAGTATATTAAATATAATAGCATTAAATTTATTCTAATTGATTATAACACAAAAATGGCAGTGTTTTTGTGGTATGTTTTTGCAGTGGCAAAAAACAATTTTTTTGCAATAAAAGAAAAAATGTATGCAAAAATACCGTTATCGTTAATAAACAATTTTAAAAAAGCAAATAAGATTTTTTTCTTTTTTTTACTTTTTTTACCTTCAAATTAAAAAAGAATGGTATGTTCTTTTGAGCAAAACCTTGTTATCGTTATGTTTTCGTACCCACTGAACACGAATTTGAAGTTGGTTTAGTGCCAACCTCACGATTTTCAAGAAAATGCTCTCAAATCCTCGAAAAATTGGGTATTTGGAAATACACTTAAAGATTGTAACATTGTGGGACGTAGCAAATTTGGAAACGAGAAGAAATACAGAGGAAGACTATGACAGTGAATTGGACATACCTTGGGATGGCAAGAAACATTCGTAAATGTTTAATCAAAGCGAAGTGATTTTATTCACAGACTAGGTTTACCAAAAAACGGAACTGAAAAAGAAATACCTTCTTTCTAAAGGAACTAAGCTTTTGTGCGTAGATCACGTGAATCAAGAAATATTTTTCTTCAATTGAAGAGGGTACGTTGGTGTATTGTTCAGACATTAAATAAAAGAGTTAAAATACAACGTTTATAAAGACAACGAGTGGTTGTTATTCATTAACTCCTCAGAATAAAGTTGAAGGCAGTCTACTACATAATAATATGTAATTATAATTCGCTGATGTTTCTCAAGACAGTATACAAACATTTAACGTTACAACTAAATATATCACAGAAATGACATATAAAATTATAATTGTGGGTCATGCAGAAAAAGATTTTAATCCTACATTATTATTGATGTATGTATGTATGTATGTATGTATGTATGTATGTATGTATGTATGTATGTATGTATGTATGTATGTATGTATGTATGTATGTCGGGGGGTGGTGGAAAATTGTTTTTCCACCGCTGCACTTAGGCCTTTCATTAACTCGAGTACTTTTCTTCAAACCATCCTATTTTACTACAGGGGTTGCTTGGTGGCAAAGTCTCGTACAATTTTTTATGTACTCGTATGATAGCATGGTCTTGAGTTACAGAGATTTATTGCTCTATTCTCATTACCATTTTATCGGGGACCACACGCAAGCGGAAGATGTTGAGCGACCCAGGTCTCTGGTAGGCTGCCACAGCCACGTCCCGAGCCTGCCTTAGGTCACCCATCCAAGTTACAGCCTGCGTCCGTGATGCTTACCTTGGTCGACCGAAATCCATCGGCCAAGACACCCGGCTAGGCGGTTCCCACATTGTTGATGGTATCCAAAGGATAAAATGTAACAGGAACGCAATTGGTAGGTCTTGCTGTTAAAAAATCTAGTTGGTTTAAAACATTAGGACAGTCAACATTGTTATGCAAGACAGCATGTAAAAACTGCAGACATATATTGACTGTCCAGACTGCTTCCAAACGTTTCGTCGTTCTTCCCTGCCGGCATCTTCAGTGGTGATCCTACAAATGCCTCGCCCCCAGAGAACCTAGTCCGAGAACATGGGCAGGCCAAGGCTAACGAAATTTTAGCACAAAATTCATAAAAAATAATATTAAAATGATAACGTACTGTGTGAATAGAGGTAAAATTAATAAATATCATTGAATATCTGGGTAATCACCTTCCTCTGCGGTCTAAACGGTAGTGCCAATAACGGTCAATAGTAAAATAGCAGTGAACGTAAATGGACCCTATTTTAATAATAATTCATTAATTCCAAGATTGTTCAGTTGTTAGATACATTCATAGTTGCGCCAAAACGTTATTCTCTTCTTGAAAACAGTTGCAAACCCACGACCACAGGATTTTTTCTTTTTTTTGGACACCTGGAATTTAGTACCGATATTAACGATAACAGTCCGAAAACTTCTTATTTGGCGTGTCGTCGACGTCGAAATTTTTTTAAATTTAATTAACGTAAGACACATACGAGCATTTGTACAGTAATTACCTTGTTTACTCGCGGAAATCTCTGCTAGTGATTTATCACTGTAATCTGGTGAATTTTGAATAAGTTCGTGGGAAGCCGCTTCGGCAAACGGTACACGGGCGGTCCTTGAAATTGACCCACTGAACTTTTTAACGATTCGAAATAATTGCGCAAAAAAGTATCGGAATTTTTTCTATGGCGTCGTCGCTACCCACGCAGGGGATGTTTACGATGACATATTGAGCGCAAATTCTATAATTCGACATAGAATGACGGTCAGAGATCGGCATCAGCATAAGAACTGGGTACTATCTTCAGTATGACTAGGACAATCAAAGAAAGTGACACCCAAAAACCATACTTTGGTTGATTATTAAAATGTAACAACCGTTTATTAAAGTGTAATAATTATTTATTAAAATATAATAAATGTTTATTAAAGTGTAATAACTTCTTATTAAAATGTAAAAGAAAACCAATACATAGATTTTGTTAAATATAACTGTCAATAAAATTATTACTTCTACAAAATATACAGAGGTGATAACTTCAGGAGATTGTTGCTTGGATTATAGTTTGCATCAAAAACCTTAATATATCTCGTGACTAGCCATGTACGATATTTTTACGAAATGATATTGAGCACAAACTCTATAATTCAGTACAGAATATCGTCGCAGGAATCTGTGTCAACATAAAAGGTGGGTGTCTCCAATATTACCAGGACAATAATTCAAAGAATGTGACGGAAACAGGTTGTATAATAAAAAGTGGAAAAATAAATAACTTATGGAAAAATAAAGCTGGGGAAGAGATTTTCAAAGAAATTATTGAAAAATGTATACTATATTAAAAATTACTGTTTATTAAAATATAATAACCGTTTACTAAAGAGTAATAAATGTTTATTAAAATATAATAAGTGTTTATTAGGGTGTACTAATTATTTATTAAACGTATAAATTTCTATTAATGAATAAATTTGATTAAATGCTAATCAAAATTGTGAATCTTATTTTTATAAAATATACATGGTATCTTCTATAAGTCTATTAGAAGATTCTTCATACTTCAGAAGATTGTTCCTTGAATTATTTTAGAATCATAAAGCTTTACTGAAATGACCCACTGATCGTTTAAAGATTTTGACTAATTACACCAACAATATCGGAATTGCTATGGCATATTGAACACAGATTCCATAATTGAATATACAAACACGTCACAGGGATCGGTGTCAGTATAAGAGGTAGATGCTGCCCTCAATATTACTAGGATATTGCAAAGAATGACATTCAGGGGTCGACAAACATTGACACTGAAAAATTAAAGCTGGTTTTCAAATAAATTTTTGGAAAACTTAAATATAGTGCACTTAAAATTATATTAACATGTAATGATCGATTATTAAAGTGTAATAGCGGATATTATTTTATAAGATGCAATAAATGCTTATTAAAATGCAAAAGTAGGTACCAAAAAGGAAATTTTACTAGTAAATTATATTTATGTCATCCTGCTTCTACAAAATATACAGGGTGTTTTCTAAATAACTGTCATAATTTCAGGGGGTTGTTCCTTGTATTACTTTAGATGATAAGGCCTTATTAAAATTGAACCGTACGGCTTTTTTAAATTAAAAAATAACTGTGCGAAAAATATCAGAATTGTTTTGCAGTTTCGTTACTAACCATGTAAGTGTGTTTACGACAAAAAATTGGGCACAAATTCTATAATTCAGTATACGTGTCAACATAAAAATAGGTAGTCTCTTCAATATTACTAGGACAATAATTCAAAGAATATGAGGAAAATAGATTGTAAAATTAAAAGCAGAAATCGGAATATAGGTTTTCAAAGAAATTCTTGAAAAATTTAACTATAGGAGACTTGAAATTGTTGTTTATTAAAGAGTAATAGTCGTTTATTAAGGCGTAATAATTGTTTATTAAAATTTAATAAATGTTTGTTAGGATGTAGTAATTATTAAAATGCAAAAAGTAGATATATTAATAATCAAATTTGACTAAACATGACAAATTACCGATTAAATTTGTGACCTGAATTTTTACAAAAGGTGTTTGCTAAGTCTATGTCATACCATCAGAAGATTGTAGTTATTATTTTAAATCAAAAGGCCTTAGGACTAAAATTACTGATATTTGGGATTACAGGGAATTGAAACTAAAACATATATAGTTATTATTTCAATAACTAGTAAAGTATTTGTCACAGATTGAGAAATTTTGAGCTAATGAGTTAACTATACACAGCCGCTAAACCAGTAACAGATATATTAGAAAATATTGTCACTGAAAACCACAGAATTTTTATGCCGCCGCTCAATATTTTATGTGATAATTTTTTTTCAAAATTACATACATTCTATTATTAGCTCCTTTTTACGGTATTCAGATAATTCACACAAATTCAAGAGAATATATTTATTTTTAAATTAAATGAACTCACGATGTTTTTCGACAAATATGCCAGTAAAAAATTATTTTATAAGTACTTACTATAATTATTCCAAATTTCGTTTACTTAAATTCGACAGTTTTTGAGAAAAATTGAAAAAAAAAACAGTTTACACCCTCTTTAATAGACTGTAACTTTTTAGTAGAGGCTCCAATTAAAAAAAAATGTATGAAAGACCCCCTTAAAATTTTCTAAGGAATGCAGTCCTGAATTTTTTGCAGACACTTATACAACACCCTGTATATAAATCGTTTTATTGAACCTATTTTTTTATTTTCAAATTCCAGAAAGCCTCACCACTTAAGAGGACAATGCGACTATCTGAATCACCGCCGGGTACATACCATTATTACCAACAAATTCGTTTCCTCCTCGTCGAACACTGTCGTTAAATAAAACTCAAACAAGTCCGTTGCGTCACCACTCCAAAAATCTTGACGTCGCCTTCCCAACATCGCCAAAATCGAAAAAAAAGAGAAGCAGAATCAGCCATTAGGCATTCCTTAAACAGTCATAAAGCGTACCTTGAAATCACAGGCCGGAGTCAAGTTCGAAATAAGAAGTCAAGTTTACGATTATGTAACATCGTACATAAGGCGAGAGAACGGCAGAAGTGAAATTTATCACATAATTTCTATAGTTACCGCATATGCGTGTGGCTTTCGCTTTTAGCAACACTGAGTTATTTTAACTATATCTGTTTAATTTTTGAAAAATATTAATGTCCAGACTTTTAAATCAAGAAAGATAGGTATGGCATAATAATAAATTGCTTATCGTCGACTGTATATATTTTTACAAATTACTATAAAATAAGTTTATTTATGTTACTTAAAAAAAAACTAAAATTTACGCAAAATATTTCTTTACTTTTTTCCATAACAGCCTAACCCTAAATATTTGCTTGATAGGCACCTCCTAAAACTACCCCTTATTCAACATGCGAGATTTGAATAAATCACGTGATTTACTGTCCGGATGCTGGAATCCAAGATTAAAATGTTGTAGTTGTGAATAAAATATCTACAAAGTCTTTTAAGGTAAAAAAATATCCAGTATCCTCCTATAAAGGGCACATTCCTTTTCGACTCAAAAGTCAAAAGTCTATTGATCTGTTAGAGGGTGCCACTTATACTCGTAGTACATTACATACAGGATTCCCCATATTAGACTATGCAGTTTGAAAGTCGAATAAAAACTTTCTGATCAAAGTAAATTAACTTTTTAATGGACTAATATGTAGCTAATTTTATGGGATTTATAACGAAAATAAACAATAAGTCAATTTTTAAAGATCATGTCTTCCAAATGCCCTCCTTCGACTTCAATGCAATTTTGAATTCTAAGTTCAAAATTTTGCATCACTCGACGCAGCAAATCTCCATTTATTTCTGCAATTTTATTTTGAATCTGCTCTTTCAACTCCAGAATTGTTGCTGGACGACTTGCATAAACTTTTTGCTTCAGGTATCCCCAGAGAAAAAAATCTGGGGCCGTTAAATCGGGAGATCTCGGGGGCCAATTCAAATTTCCAAATCGGGAAATTATACGGCCATCAAAAAAATCTCGCAAAATCCTCATAGTGTTTCTGGCTGTGTGAGCTGTAGCTCCATCTTGTTGGAATAATATGGCACCATTTAGTAGTCCCCGTCTAGTTAGTTCGGGGATAAGAAACGTTTGCAACATGTTTATGTAGCGCTCGGAATTAACTGTAACAGGACGGTTATTTTCATCCTCAAAAAAATAAGGACCGATAATTCCAAATGATGCTACACCACACCACACAACGACTTTTAGACTGTGGAGGTTTTTGGTAAACAGTTCGTGAGGATTTTCTGCTCCCCAGTACCTAAAGTTTTGCTTGTTAACAACACCGTCCAAATGAAAATTTGCTTCGTCGCTCATTAGCAAATTATGTATTCCTCCATGGTGCTGATTTAAAAATTCTTGACAAAATGTCAACCTCGCTTCTTTATCTGTATCACTGAGGTGATGCGCCATTTGGTATTTATAGGGGTGAAATTTTAAATCTTCATGCAGAATTCTGTGGAGGCTTTCCTTGGATATTCCTAGGGCAAGTGATTGCCGATTAGCAGATCTCTTAGGGCTTCTTGTGAAGGCAGCTCTCACTCGTTCAATATTTGCAGGCGTACGCACCGTTCTTCGACGTCCAGGTTTTTCAATGTTTTGCACAGAGCCATTTTCACGCCAATGACGAACCCATGCCGAAATTGTAACGCGTGTTTGTGCATCGCCCCTATTATTATTTCCAAACTGCCGTCGAAATGCACGCCGAACTTCTTCCACTGAACCAGTTCTAATGTAGACTTCCACGGAAAACACACGCTCTTGAATTGAATAATTCATAACGCAATGAAAATTGTTAAAAAATGAAAATTAAATTAAGTTGTGACATTTGTGACTAAAACAATGAAGTGTTTACTTTTGTCGTTGCTTAGAGACAGGCGCCTACTTGTTAAAATGTGATCCTAATGGTGTAGCATCATTTGGTAATATTGGTTTGATTTGCTTCGTCGAGTAATGCGAAATTTTAAACTTAGAATTCAAAATTGCATTGAAGTCGAAGGAGGGCATTTGGAAGATATGATCTTTAAAAATTGAATTATTATTTATTTCAGTCATAAATCCCATAAAATTAGCTACATGTCAGTCCATTAAAAAGTTAATTTACTTTGATCAGAAAGTTTTTATTCGACTTTTAAACTGCATAGTCTAATATGGGGAACCCTGTACATTTAATTTGTCATAACTTTTTTGTGACATGGTGTATTGAATTTTTAATAAAATATTCTTATTCTCCGACGGATGTTCTTAGAAAAATGAATACCTGTTAGATGTTCTGAACAACTGTCTCTTGAATATATGGATTTACTGACATCCGCAATTTTTTTTATACGTCCCAAATATATCGTGAGTCAATTTACGGTCATCCTGTACACTTATCCTTTGTAAAAAAAATATTAATTCCTTGGTAAAAAAACTTTAATTAAGATAAACGTTTATGATATTTGACCATTAACATCTATAAACGGGTTACTTTAACCGGTACATTTACCTGGTTTCTTATTAACCCGGCTAATTATAAAAAATATATGTGAGATTGCCGCCCGTTCTCTTCTGGGAAAACGACAGTGTAAATGAAAAAAAATATGTGCATAATATCCCATGAAACAATAGCCATTTTTTACTAATGGATACTGAATGTGCCATTTCCTCTATTAACCAAATTAATTTGCAAGGATATCTCACAGGAAAGAATACAGAAGCATATTAATACAATTAGAACTGTTGCCGGCGCGTCATTTTTTTACATTTGGATCATAATTGGTGTTGTTTGAAGGTGGCTTTGAAATTTTACAATTCTATCTGTCATTCTAACGGCAAGAATATGCGTAGGAAAAGGAGACCGTAGATTGGTGTTAACATCAACATATTCCTAAAAATTCAGATTCTTAAAAATTAACGTCATCTTTGATACCAAATACGAGGGATGCATGATAAGTGCCTGGCCTAAGCAAGAGATGGCGCTGCTAGTATTTAAAAATTGACATTTTTCGTAAATATAACCTTTCACAACAATACTGTCAAACTGTCAAGTCCCTGCATTGTTTAGTTTGTGAGTGCCAACCAGTCGGCAAGAATACCCTTTCTATGATTCCACAGTTTTTGAAACTAGAACATCCTGAAACATATACAGGTCAGTCATTCCGAAGAACATCGGCTACGTTACTGGCTAATGCAGGAGTTGATGTATTAGCAATCAAGAGACATGGTGGGTGGAAATCAGTTACAGTTGCAGAAAGTTATGTTGCTGACGGTTTAAGTAACAAAAATGAAATAGCCAACAGGATTCTTTACAATGACACTTCAACTCCAGGTTCTAATAGTACGTCGCATCATGCTGGATCGGTCAGATAATTCATTTTTAAAATTCTACATTTATTACATTACTTACCGCCTATTGATTGGTCCGATCACTTACCCATCGCTAATTTGTAATTGTCACTTACAAATGTCTCAACAAATTCAGGAGACAATTTTCCAGAGCGTGCGAAAATGTTAGTTATGCCAGTTCGTTATTTTTATGGCCACACATATAACAAGTCGTGTTTTAGAAAAAAAATATTATTTAAATATTTATATTTCCGTGCACTAATAAAATTATACATTATGTATAATGTTATAATCGTTACACTACCTACTAGCTTATTTAATTATTATCGACATTTTCTCATCAGTACCGCTTTTATGTTTCATTTAACGCAATGCATTCAAGTTTCCATTACGAAGGATTTTTCAAAAACTAACGAAATGACGTGAACTCCTAAAATTGTGCTTCAAATTCACCAAATTCCTCGGATCGACTCCTTGCAGTTTAAAGAAAACTTTTTTCCAAAAATTTTACTTCGCAATCGTTATCTTAACTGCCATCGTTCGTTTGACCTTCTACATATACATCGGCATGAAGTCGGTAGCATTTGCAATGGCAGAGATACCAGGCCAGATCCTACAGTATGTTAGAGCGATACCAAGAAGATCCACAATTTTTGCAACATATTATATGGACAGACGAGTCAAATTTTACGAGAGAAGGTACTTTAATAGACATAATACTCATTTGTGCTCATCTGAAAATCCTCATGTTATCCGGGAAAGAAACTTTCAAAATAAATTTTGCTTCTAAAGAGGATTTGATTGCTCGAATACGAAGAGCGTTCTATGAATTGTAGCTGAAATAGCAAAGGCGATAGAATCCATAATTGCTTAGCTGTTATTGGGGGTTGTATTCAACACTTATGACTTTTTTAATCTTAGTGCATTATTATTATCAGCATACGTAATTAAAATTGTGTATTACTATGTACGAAGTTGATTTTTTAGAATTCTTCTTAACTTTATTCTGCTCATTGGTGGAAAATTGGGATATGTCTCATCAAAAACTGTAAATGTTCTGCTTAGAATCTCATTGTAACGTCTGTGAATAAATAATAATAAATAATTGGTGATAGTTTAGTTGTTTGTTTTGAAGTTTTGCTAAAAATTCAACAGCTATCCTCACAAGAAATTACTTGATTTTAGTTGATTACACAAAAAATAGTAGATAACTTAAAAACTAGAAGAGATAGGTATAGGGAACCCTGATACCATTCGAAAGAGAATAAAATTGTGTATCAGAATATAGAAAAATATACAGGATGTTCCATTAAAAAAAAAACGACTTATGAAGGTTTGAAGTTAATTAGATTTCTAGCACCCTGTATGCAATTAAGCCACTTTAAAAGTATGGATGGGAAGCTTAGGGGTATAGCTATCCTCCCTATATATATTGTTGTTTTATCTTTCTTACTATAAAATACACATGGTTTGAAGCTAGTCACTGTTTCTCTCCATTTTTTTGAAAAAAAATTAAATATCTCGAACGGTTAATTTTAGGAATATGGAAACTACATAAAAGTCCACCTAAAATAACACGTAGAATCCAAAATTGCAATAATATATAGGGTGTTCCATTTAAAATAAGCAAGTTGATGGGGACTTCCGATATAACCGGAAGTGGTCGGCATTATTTTAGTTGAGAAAACCCGAAAACCCAAATTTTCAAAATTCAAATCGAAATAATTCTAATGGGCGGTCACCGTGAGACACCCTGTAGAATCCCAAAATTGAAAAAATTTATTCTATGCAGCGATTGATGACAATTTCAAAAAGTCAAAAGAGGATGGTTTTTAAATGATTTATGTGAGTTCAAATGCGTTCCATGTTTTTTTTAAAGCCCACTGTTCGTCCAAAAATGGACCAAATAACAACTTTTTTTTCAGTTTCTTTGTTTTTGGAAGCAGTTTTCGAAAAAAAATACAAAAAAGTTATTCAAAACTATCTTCTATTTTTTTCTCAACTTTTTTTAAAAAATCGATATATTTTTCATGTTTACACTTTCAATTATTTCTTTCAATTTTGGGATTCTGTATACATTTTCAAAAATTTTCAAAATGGTGTTATGTGAAATAAGCTAATTAAAAAAAAATTCAATCAATAAAAAAATAGAAAACGGAAAAACACCACAATCTGAGGATTTATAAAAAATGTAAAAGTTTTTTTATAAGAAAAGAAAAAAAAATTCAAAAATGGTAATCGAAAAATTTTCTTTTTTTTTAAGATTGAAAAAAAATAGTGTAGATAATGTGTAGACAATTTTGATCAATTTTTTTCCAAAAAGCACTTTTAAAAACAAAAATTTTGAAAAAAAAACGTCCGGATAACTCAATTTTTGAAAAAGTTATGGTTATTTAAAAAAAAGCCATTTTCTTCAAAAATTCATAACTATTTTTGAGTTGGGTGAAAAAATTTGAAAAAATTCTCAGAGATGTTTTCAATAGGGTAGAAAACAATAAAAAAGTTCCAGCCAAATCAAAAGTGGTCGATTTGGCGCGGAAAGCCCCTATATTATATCATTATTATAGGTATTGTTACATTATTATAATGATATAATATTTTATTATTATAATTTTAGACAATACACCTAAACGGAATTTAGCCGGCGACCATGTTTGTGACGTCATAACGTTACTACGCTACCGAATTTTACAAAGTATCATGCCAAACATTCATGATGAATCTAAATTGATAGGCTACATTTCCTCCCGCGGAAGGAAACCGCACATGCTCTGTGGCTCAACGTCGACATATTAAATATTAACAACTTGAACAGAAAAAGCGGTGATTTAGAAAATACTACTGGCCTTATTTACTCATGTTGACATGCAGCACTGTTAGTTTTATACTTAATAAACAAGCTCATATAATTATCAGTTGATTTTTCACCAGCAGTGCAGTAAATAACCCTTACTTATCAATATGGAGGCGTCGTTCTACTATGAGGAATATTTTAGAAACCAACAAAATGACATAAAACTTCTAAAATTTTGTTTCAAATTTACCAAATTCCTTGGACTGACTCCTTACAATTTAAAGAAAACGTCAATCCAAAAATTTTACTTCGCAATCGTTATCTTCACCGCTATCAGTCTTTTGATCTTCTATGAGTACATCGGCATGAAGTCGGTACCATTTGCAAAGACAGAGCTACCAGACCTGATTCTGCTGTATGTGAGTTACTTTAACGAATTTTCTTTCATGGCAGCGAGTTTGTGCAGGGGGAACGTATTTTTTGAAAAAAATTGGAACAGACTCTTCACCTCCTTGAACCAAACAGAGATACTGGTCAAGGAATTTGGAGTGAAACTCAATTCCGCCAAGAGTCTCAAGACGCTGTACTTGAAGCTTTTTATAATTTTTATCACTTGCTTGCCTTTCCATTTGGTCCAAGTTCTTTTTCTTCTAATGGAAAAGAATTATGGGTTAGCTGTTTCCTTCTTTGGATGGTTCGTTACAGATTCGTACTGCGTGGCGATTCAGATTTTACTCATGTCGTTGAACCAAATGTTGGACGGAAGGTATCAGTTTCTTAACCGGCGCCTGCAAGGGATTAATGAAATGAATAAAGAAATGATGGATGTGGTGTTGAACATGGACAAGCTTTGTCACAGCGTGATGAACGAAGTGAACGAAATATTTGGATGGCACGTATTTTTCTATATAAATCTGAACGTGATTTTCCTCATACGTGTGATAGAGCATAGCCTTTTGACACAGATGGGGATAAGATCTTTTGACATCTATACTGCTCAAAGTATTGTTTATTGCACTGGCTATACGGTGAATGAACTTTTTTCTTTTTAATAAAATTCTAATTCGTACTCTTTTCAGATCTCTACAGTACTGTTAAGTTTGTCATTCGATTCAGTAGAATGCAGTGGCAAAGAAGTGATCAAGACCTGCTTCTTGCTCCGTGAAAGCTCCGAGAGTAAACTAATGAAAGTTCAACTCCTCCGAATGGCCAAATTTGCAGAAGAGTGGAGACCAAGATTTACAGCAGGATTCTACAAAGTCAACCAGTTGACTTTAGCCTCCATATTCAATGTTACCATGAAGTACATACTAGCTATAATGCAGCTATATTTTGGTCTTAACTACAACCAGAAATGATCAGTTTCGTTCGCTGTCTTTATCTTTACTAGGATGACCCACTCACATTTTATCTATACACATATTGGACGTCGATTGGACACTGGAGCTACCAGACCAAATTCTACTGTTTTTTATCTACTCAAACGATTACAATTTCTTCGGCGGAAACATGCTTTTTGGTCAAATTTGGAACAAGCTGACTCAAAATCAAAGTTTGAAACTGCTGTACTTTTCCGTAACCTCTTTGCCTTTTCATTTGTTTCAAATTTTCTACTTTTTAAATTAAATATTGTATGACACAACTGTAATGAACCAGTTTTAAGTTTGATTTTTATACTATGGATTTTGCCGTATATTTTTGAATAGATTATTTTACTCCGGTAGTTTATTATCAAAAATTATAGACGGTGTTCCATTTTAAATAAACTTTCTAGACAGAAGTTGTAGGGTTCTGAAGGGGACATTCGATGGTGACCTTGACACAAAGGTCAACCGTAGAGGTCATTTAAAGGTCAACTTGGAGTTTTAGATAAGACATATATTTCTGACAGCGGAAATGAATAGAGCGGAAATTTTTACGTTCATATATGTCCTTATGTTATTGGTCAAAGTTACGCTAAATTTTAGGGTCAAATAAATAAGGTTTTGAATAAGATTTTTCGGGAAAGTACTTACAACGAATGAATCTGGTTGAAAGTTTTTTGGTTTGATGAGATCATACAATGATGACCTTGACCTTGACCTAGAGGTCAAGCTTGAAGGATATTTGAAGGTCAAATCATGTTACGAAATAGGAGAACCCTGGTTACAGCCCCAGTAAGAAACAATAGATAGCGTTTTCTCAGTTTCTGCAACAGGAACCAATAATTGCATTTCTGTCTGACTTGAGGATTAATATGGCAACGTCGCAATCAGCTGACAGCAAGGAGGGAATACATTTGAAAGACCTGATAAAAACGAAATTGATTTCAAACATATACATTTTTCCTAAATCCCATGTACATTGTTATCAACAATAAATTATCCACAACAGATGATTTTTTCTAATGTTTTTAAAAAGTAGATTAATTAAAAAAAAAACAGGAAGCTGTGATATATTTATTGGAATAAAAAATACAGTTGATAAATCCTTTTAATATGGATTATAAAAACATCGTAATCATTACCCAGCAATATTTAGGGTTACATAAAGTTGATTAATATAATTAGTAATACTTGAAATAAAAGCATTTGTACGGAATTCCGTACAAATTCCGTTCAGAGAACCTTCAAAATTGCATCCAACATTTTCTTTGAATTGGACGAGAGATGGGCGCTAGTGTCATTTAATTTCTTTAGAACTAAATTAACATAATTCTCCTTGTTTTACCAATTCACATGATTTACGGATTTTAAATGAAGGATACAAATCTTCGCGAGGATAATACGATATATTTGTCATATATAATAATTGTATTGTACATAGTTTACACACAATACATTTTTGAACGCGTACGCATCTTTACCCGAATTTGAGCGCAATATCTCCGATGTCCGAGGTCTATAGGTTCGCACAACTGCTAGTCAATTATTAGCGCTGTTCCACATCTACATAGTCTTTTCTTTATGCGTTCATTAAATATAATTTAAAACTACTTAAATATGATATTTTTATGTTGTTAATTAGTCAACATGTATGCTATGTGCATATGAGTAGATTTTTTGCTATTTAGATAACGTTTATCGCAAATAATTTCAATAGAATTTAGTTTTTTCAAATTGGCAGCGGGCTTTAGTCCCATAAGAAAAGCATATGACCCCCCTGCCCTCCTCACTTCCCTCAGCCCCCAAAATGTACCTCCTTAAATATTGATAACAGTCGTGTTCTAGGAAAAATTACATATTACTTTTATTTACCTACTAGCGTTGTCATGCATTTGTCATATATGTTAATGTTATACTCCGTAGTCTCATGCATATAATTATCAATCGATTTTCACGAGCAATGGTGCAAATCCCTCTTATTTATCAAAATGGACGCGACTTTCTACTACGAGGAATTTTTCAGAAGCCAACAAAGTGACGTAAAGTTCCTACAATTATGTTTTAAATGCTCCAGATTCCTGGGCTTGACTCCGTACAGATTAGACAAAACACCAGTACAAAAGTTTTACTTCACGATCATTATTTTAATTGCAATATCATTTCTTCTGTTCTACATACATAGTGACCTCAGTTTGGCGCTGAAGATGGGAGATGTACCAGACCAGATCCTGATGGTAATGATGCACTTGACTGAGTTGCTCTTTATGGTTATCGTATTCTTTACCGGTAACTTACTTTCTGATAAGAACTGGAACAGACTCTTCACCTTTTTGTACCAGACAGAGGTACTAGTAAAAAAACTTAGTTCGACATCCAATTTCACGAAGAGTTTGTATTGGTTATATTTTGAGTTGTTCACAATCTTTACCACCTGTTTACCCCTTCACATGTATCAGATTTCCGTTTTTTTGAAGGCAAAAATGTACATATTGGCATTTAACTATTTTGGATGGTTCGTGACAGATGTGTACTGTGTAGCGATTTTATTCTTGCTCATAACCTTGAATACAGTTATGAATAGAAGGTACCAATTTCTTTGCCAATGTCTTCGGATAATAACAAAAGCAAGCGAAGAAGGAGCAGGTCTTACAGATATAAAAATTGTCTTGAAGATGTACAGGATATGCCATCGTGTAACGCAAGAAATAAACGCTATTTTTGGTTGGCACGTGTATATTTACATCATTAAAATCCTGAGCTTCTTCATATGTTTGGTGGAATTTAATCTTTTGGCACAGATGGGTGAGAGACATATTCCAGAACAAGTTGTCCAGAATTCAATATATTGTGGTTCCTATGCGGTGAGTATACTATTTTGGAGTTTAGATCAAAAGACGAAATTATATTTGAATATACAATTCTTTAAAAATATCACTGTCAACAGAAGTTTATCATTCTTCTCCCTGTTATTGCCGAGGATTTTGTCTTCGATATAATAAATTCTGTTTTAGAATCACTTTGTCTATGAATAACAATTTCTTTTCAATATAATTTTCACAGCTAGAGCATGTACCGTCGGTAAATAGTGTCAAAATTTCTAAATTAATAACACTGGAATTCTCATTTATGAAAATAAAAAACAACAAAGGTCCAAGGACAGAACCTTGAGGTACTCCGTATTCTAAACTTAGCTTCATATTTACGATTATTCATTTCTACAATTTGTCACAGCTGAATGATATCATTTACCCTTTAAGCTATAAGTTTGTCAAGTAATAAGTCATGGTTTCAACATGATGGGGCTCCTCCACATTTTGGAGGTGTGGTACGGGCAAACTTTTCTTGATAAATGCATTGGACGCAGAGGGGAAATTGAATGGCCAGCTAGGTCTCTCGATATGACCCCGCTCGACTTTTTTCTGTGGGGTCACATAAAACATGTAGTTTACAAAAATAAGCCGCAAAATATCGAAGGATAAGGCATGACATTTCAACTATTCCTCCCAACACCCTTATAGACTCACTACAAAATTTTGTTCAGCAAATTCATTACTGACAAGAGGTAAATGATGAACACTTTGAGCACCTTATGAAATAGAATTCCAAGGAAAATATCTGTTGTTTATTAAAACTTGTTTTCTCTCTTTTTTTATTCTGGCATAACTATTGTTTTTATAAGATTTAAAATATCCAGGGCCTTCATTAAAAAATACATGCATTTTTATTAACTTTGAACTATTATAAGCTTGTTTTTAACTTGCTTTGTTAGTATGGGTCAAATCTTGCAACTGAATTTTAAAACAGTTATTCCCAACTGATTGAGCTGAAATTTTGCATACACGTTCAGTTTGGATGACAATGCATGGTTAGCGAAGTGACGTCATTCTAAATCCAGTATGGCGGACTCCCAAAGATGGCGGACCAGTTATTTTTTATGCACCCCCATAATACGGGTATCAAATGAAAGGGTTTGCTGAGAAGAATGCGAAAATAAAATGACGTCACTAAAAAAATTGTTATACATGAACTTATTAAAAAACCCTAAAACGTTTGTCTTATAATTTTTTCGATAGCTATCTTACTTTAGGAGATAATTGACCGTTTTCATACATATCAGCGACCCAGTATAATCACGTATAATTTAGAATTTTATTATAAACGCAAGCACGTGGTTTAATTTGACATTTCCATGATCCAGAAACAATTCATTACATATTCATGCAGTTATGCGGTATACTATAATACGTTATTGAAATTACACAGATTCATATATGTAATTATTAATCGACTTTCCACCAGCAATGTAGAAAACCGTCTATTTAACAAAATGGATGCGGCTTACTTCTACGAAGAGTTGTTCAAAAGTCAACAAAGTGATATAAAACTTTTCAAACTATGGTGTAAACGCACAAAATTCCTGGGGCTGACTCCTTACAGTTTAAAGACAACGAAACTCCAAAAATTCGTCTCTTGCGTCATTATCTCTCCCGCACTAGCCTTTTTGATATTCTTCATGTATACGGATTCGAGGTTAGCAATAGAAGCTTTAGAGGTGCAGGACCAGTTTATACAGATTTTGCTCCACTTGAGCGAATTGTTCTTCATGATTGCCATCTTCCTCAGCGGCAATTTGCTTTTTGATAAGAACTGGAGGAAACTTTTCACCTCTTTGTACCAAACGGAATTACTGGTCAAAAAACTAAACTCGAAATACACCTCCAAGAGCTTATGCTTCCTATATCTTGAGCTATTCATAATTTTTGCCATCTGCCTACCTCTTCACGTGGTCCAAATTTTCTTTTTACTGAAAGCAAAGCAATTCGCGATAGCGTTTATAAACTTTGGATGGTTCACCATAGACATATACAGCGTGATAACCTTGCTGTTACTGCTACCACTGAACAAAATATTAAGCGGGCGGTATCAGTTCCTATGCCAGTGCCTTGAGACAGCAAGCCAGTATAAACGGGAAGAGAAACGTGGTCTTGTTGAGGTAAAGTTGGTCCTGAAGGTGTACAGATTATGTCATTGTGTGGTGAAGGAAGTTAACACGATATTTGGCTGGCACGTATACTTTTACATAATTAAGAACCAGAATTTCCTCATAACTCTTATTCAACACAATCTTTTGGCGCAGATGGGCGAGAGAACCATTAGTGAACAATTTGGGCAGAATGTAGTATATTGTCTGTCATATGTGGTGAGTACAGTTCTTCGAAAATATAGATAGGCAAGTGACGCCAAGGAACCTGTTCACAAAGCGTTCGCATTCGCTTCTTAACCGTCAAACGTCACACTTGGAGTGGGCCACCTTAGAGGCCACACTAGTGTGAATTGGGATTGTGCCAACTTTCAACCTTTATGTTTTCTTTATATGTTAACGAAAACGTATTTTTTTAATCAAAACTGGGATTCAATTTTCCGAGAAATCGAATGATGCAATTAGTTTTGAAAAAAAATTGTTAATAAAAATGCGATTCAAAAAAATCGTTTTCCAAAAAATGATTTTTTTTTAATTCGTATTTTTTCTATAAATAATGGTTAGAGAAAAAGTAAAAAAAAGGATTTTGAAGTTCAAAGTCCATATTTTTAAGAAAAAAATATCCCATATTTCCTGGTGTCTCGAATACAGGGTGTTTCTCCACGAACTCCATCGATGGATATCTGGGAAACCGCTCGAAGGATTTTTTTGAAACTGTGGTGGTGTGATGCGGTCCGTAGGGCCTATCAAGCTAAAATATTTTCGTATTTCCGATTATACCGGAAGTCGATACCAACTTTCTTATTTTAAGTGGAACCCCCTGTATATTAATGCATTTTTGGAAAGAGCATTTATTTCTAAGTTGAAAACATATAGCACATTCCATACTTAGGATTGATCGTTTCCGAGATATTTAGATTTTTAGGTAAAAATTGACAGACGGAGACTGTCAGCAAAATTTTGTTTTCCCGGAAACACAAGTTTATTTTTTTGTGCGAATTGGACATTTTGTAGAGAAAGATCTAATTTATCGGATTTGACATGAAAATTTTCCAATTATACAAGGTGGTCAAAAAAAATGATTGAATATGAAGTTCAGGAAATGTAGAAAACTCGAAATTTTTAAATGGAAACCACCAATTTTTTTTAACATATTCGCATTCTACATTAAAATTGAGTGTAACTTTGTTAAAGTTTCCCTATACCTAAACCCAATCGTTTTCACTTTATTTACGAATAAACATTGCCCTTTTCCGATTATTTTTTTTTGGCCACCTTGCATAAAAATTGGAAAATGTCAAATCTGATAAATTAGATCTTCCTCTACAAAATGTCCAGTTCGCACAAAAAAATAAATCTGTTTCAAAAATTAAATTTTGCTGACAGTGCATCTGTCAATTTTTACCTAAAAATCAAGATATCTCGGAAACGGTCAATCCCAAGTACGAAGTGTGCTATATGTTTTAAACTAAAAAATAAATGTTCTTTCCAAAAATGCAATAATATACAGGGGTTTCCATTTAAAATAAGAAAGTTGGTATCGACTTCTGGTATAACCGGAAGTACGATGACCTTGAAAATATTTTTAACTTGGTAGGCCCGTATCACACCATCGCAATTTCCAAAATATCCTTAAAGCGGTTTCCCAGATATCCATTTATGAAGTTCGTGGTGGGACACCCTGTATATAGTCATTTTTTGAAGTTGTGATTTTTGGCTCTTTTCCTGTAAATTGATGTTTATGTTGCACTGTTTTGCATAAAAATATTAGACAATATTAATCACAAATATCGACAAATACATGTAATCCGTTAAATTTATTAAACCATTTATGAAAAAAAATGTTTGAAAATTTTATTAAAAATAACTAAATAAAAAACGTTCTCTCCATTCGACACGTAAAATGAGGTGAAAAAATGGGAAATTTGCATTTCAATTTACTTTATTTCTAGATTACATGATATAAATTCAGCTACACTTTTGCGCACACTAAAGTCACACTAGTGCGAATTCGCACCGATCGGCCATTTAACCGACAATAACAAACCGAAACCAACC
Source organism: Anoplophora glabripennis (assembly GCF_000390285.2). Lineage (NCBI taxonomy): Eukaryota > Metazoa > Arthropoda > Insecta > Coleoptera > Cerambycidae > Anoplophora > Anoplophora glabripennis. Next base: position 75,170 of record NW_019416488.1, read on the forward strand.
GTGATAAGGCTCGACTGTTTGGGCTGTAGAAGGAATTATCGTGGTGGGGGGGAACCCTCGGCAGCTGCTACCTGAGAAATGCCAGCTGTTCAAATTAAAAAAAAAACGGTGGTGCGAATTCGCACTAGTGTGACCTTTCAGAGTTAACACACCCTTATATCAAAATTACTGGTCAATTTTTCGCAATAACTCATATGTTTCGTGATATTGAATTCCTTAACATTGTTCCAGATCTGTATGATACTGCTGATCATGTCATTCGACTCAGTCGAGACAAGCGGGAAGAAACTGATTATGACTTGCTACTTGCTTCATGAAAGCTCCGAGAGTCCACTAATAAAAGAGCATCTCCTTCAACTGGCTAAATTCGCAGAAGAATGGAAACCAACGTTTTCAGCTGCTGGATTCTATACTGTCAACAAACTGACTCTGTCTTCTATTTTTAAGGCTACTATCAAGTATTTAGTGGCCTTGATGCAACTCAATCTTGCTATGGCAGATTCATCATCATCGCGAGAGAATTAAGCACTCGCGGATTCTTTCAAATTAAAATTGATGAAGTACTTCAATTTTATTAATTTTGCAGTCAATAAAAATTTAATTGTGCAATAGTAACAATATTCATCATTGTGCTATAGTAAACCATATTCAAATAATGTGTTGTACTTTATATTAGAGAAAATGAAGAAATTAATATTGTCAATAAAAATATCATTTAATTTACTAATAACTTATCAGACCACTTATAAGCTCGGGAGGCAAAAATAATCAGCATCATATGAACACTTGAAAGTACCGTTGTTTAAATATTTTGTGCAATGCAGTCAGCCGTTAATAGCTGTCATCTTGAAGCATCGGCTCTTGGTCATGAAAATATTTGCCCATGCAAATTAATGCTTTAAATAATGAGGTATGGGATCGTCCTTTTATTTTTCATTTTTGGATGACTAATGATCGTAAGTGCATTTCAAAGTATTAAATTAATTGTACTCAAGAAGTAAATAAATAAAATCGCGATAATTATAAAAGATATATGTTAATTGCACAAAAAAAAAACATACACATTAACAAATTAGACATATATCCATTTTACGCACAATTAAATACTATTATTTTTTGGAACTGAACATTTGAATTTATCTATCACGATGCAAAAGAGAAAAATACTGTTCGCTTCACAAGAGTCGTTTAAAGAAACAGATAAAAACGACTTAAAAGCACTGAAACTATGCATTGATATCTGTAGAATTTTCGGCCTGATTCCACTCAAACAACCAGGACACAACTAAAACCACCCACACTTGGATTGTATTAATGACAACTGGTGACTTATATTCCTTCAAATCATCATTTCTTATACAAATAAAGGGACCAGGTCGCATTAAAAACCTTGCGAACATGATGGCAGACAAACTCCTCTTCGTTACTTATCTTGTGATCAGAAATATATGCTTGATGAAGAACTGGCAGATATTCCTCCAAGCCATCATCGAATTAGAAGCAGTTTCGGATAAATTCGATTTCAGTGTTACCAAAATTAAGCTAATTTTCCATTTGAAGTAGTCGTGCTTATAAAATGATGTACTCGCAACTGTACTTAGTACTGCTATAGCTGGATATCTCATAAAAAGTATACTATAATGCTTACTTTGATCAGTTTTACACATAAGCGTTATGGCGTTTTGTGAAGAGAAGATTTATGTATCTTAACCAACAAATCCAGCGATTTCAGTGCAAAGGTTCCACTAGACATGATAGAGCAACTACCTCGATTCTAGAAAAGGATGAATGGAGTCATGGAACAATTAGATTAGTCTTACAAGTTAGACTACAATCGCTGCCAACGATGTAATGCCAAGGGATTCGTTGTAGTTAGACTGGCATCTATGATTTATTCAGTATAGCACCCAGAATATTTTTATAGAAAATTCAAGTGCACAAAAATTACTTTTTGAAGAACAAAATAAGAATTACAGCAATTGAAGTACTGACAATAAAGAAAAAGGGATAATTTAGGTATTATTGCAACTTTACAGTAATTAGGTTTATCAAAAATATTTTCCAAGACCGCATACACCCCGTACACTTAATTTCATGGAAAATTTATCTTCTGCGCATCAAACTATCTTGAATCGATTATGATTTTACTTTCCCGATAAAATATTCATTACGTAAACAAAGTTCATGCTACATTTAATGGATTGGTTTGTTAAAATTTCCATTAGTACGGAAAAGCAGTCGACAACATTTACATCACTGCATACAAATAAAGGGTTTATTAAAAAATATGAGCAGTAGAGTCAGGGATAACCTTTCCTCAAAAGTCGCATCAAAATCAACGCACATATCTGTTAACCTACAAAACGATATAGAAGTGTTTAGAGTTCTGCTCAAATATACCAGATGCATCGGAGTGACTCCTCTTAGCATGAAAGCAAACAGTCCGAGACGTGTCATCACAAAATGCGTCGTTTCTTCATTGGTGATGGCTTATTTCCTTTTCAACTTCATCACCTTCATACTGAAGGTGAAATACGACAGATTCGACAACACATTTTTCGTTTTCATAAAAACTTTGTTCTACGTATCCAGGACTCTATTCGTCACCACGTCTCTGGCAAAAGCAAATTTGTTCCATTGCACAAACTGGAAGAAGATTTTCGCCACTTTGAAACAAATAGATCTGATGATGGTAAAATTTAACTTCAGAGTAACACGTACTCGTCCTCTGCTCTACTTTGACACATTCGCCGGTATCATTGTCTGTGTATTCTCCCGTATATTCCATTCAGTTGTTTTGATATACTTTGGAAGACCGCATGAGATTTTGACGTTACTCGGATGGGCTGTGTTTCCAGTTTACATGACTTCCGTCACAACGTTTCTCTACATCTTGGCGAAAATACTGCACAGCAGGTACGACCACATGGACGCTGTTGTGGTAAAACTACAAGAAATAACAGACATAAACGTCCTTAGGTCGAGAATAGGGGGTATTTTGAAAGTGTACAAGAATTTGCACTTGCTGGTAGAAGAATATAACTATGTATTTGGGTTGCAGATATTTCTCTGCGTATTCTCTACTTTTGTGATCATTGTGAGGTTGCTGAGTAGAGTTGTGATAGATACTTTGCTGATAGGAATCAACATGACAATTGTAATGATTTTATATACTGCAATATACTTGGTAGGTATCGTACAATTGTATACCAACGCGATTTTTCAATGACTAATTAAAGAAATCTTAAGCTTTGCTGATGTAAAGGGTGACTTTAGAATTTTAACTAAAATTTATTTCGATTATAATGTGCCACCGAAAATCTCAGACTCTTAAAGTTAGATTTCCAAAATCCTAAAATTAGAACTTTATTGTTAATTCAAAGGTTCAGCAGAAAAACAGTAAGTAAACAATTGACCTCTTTATTTTAGTATTCCTTGGTTCTGTTAACGATGGCTTGCGAATCTGTCGAAAAAAGCGGTAGAAGCGTCGTCAAAAATTGTTATAACCTGCATGGTACTGAAGAAGACTACCAAATAAAAGAGCAGATACTACTTTTGGTTACTTATCTCAAACGATGGTCCCCTACTTTTTCGGCAGCTGGATTCTTCAACGTCAACCAGAGAACATTACCAGCATTGGTCTCCGCCATTGTTTCTTATCTGGTGTTGGTGGAACAGTTTGATTTATCCTTACAAGAAGAGAAGAAAAAACATTCCAGATTAGTCTAATTGTAAGATTCTAAATTATGTTTTAATCTTAGATAGAAGTTGATAGTGTCTATATTTCACCATTCTTTTTTCGTTTAGTAAATAAAGAATAACTTAAGTTTCGCATCGAAAAGGTACATTTAATCAAATAGCAACATACTGCGGAACTCAAGTCAGTGGCACGAAAATCACCCACTTTTCGAATGTCCCGCCCCATCGTCTTCTGACAAAGCAGCAATACGCAGAGGGTCAAAATTGACAGTCTTAGCAGCGTAGGACGATTGAGAGAAATTTCACCCACCTTTTGAGAGACCAGGACTTGCACATCCAAGCGACAGAATATGATAAAGAAAAGTTGCAACGTATTTTCGAACTTTCGGCCTCGAGAATAGCTCCACATTGACCAGAAATATGCAACCACGTCTACATACCACCAGGAGGACAACAGCTATAGTCTGTTTAGAAATGAAAGAGAGTAATAAAAGCTTATTATGTATGCAAATCGTAAATAAATGTAGTACTGGTGGTTATATTCAATATTTTTATATTATGTATTATCGGTATAGATGAGGTGTACTTTTAAAAAAACTTTGTGTGACCGGGTTGTACTAAATTGTAGCAGGTAGCTAAAATTTAATCCCCGACAATCCGTCTTTGTCTATGCCGCTTCAATTTCTCGGTCCATTTCTCTTATAAGTAAACAATATAAAAACAGCATTTCAAAACATGAGGCTACTTTAAGCATCATAACCGGGTTAAGAGGGTTTTTAGTAATTCAAATAAAATTATTCAATATTATTATCAAAATATTTATTTAAATTTAATGAATAGACTTTTATTCCACACAAAAATATATGTATTTTGAAAATTCAAATTATGGTGAGTAAATGTAGTGTTGTATAAATGTACAATAAAGAAAATAAAAAAGTAGGTATATTAAAATTCATCCTCTGAATATTCTGATGAATTATCTTCGTCTCCTAGATTGATAACGATAGGTTCCACAGTAACGTCAATTAAATTATCGAGTTCCCACATTTTCTCCTCTTCTTTTTGTACATGATGTATACATCTTTGCCAGTTATCTGCAGTTACTCGTTCCAAGGAATTTTTTAACAAAATTTTCACGTCACTTAATTTAAACGTCGTATTATTTCGCGCTACATCTCCTTTTACCTGCGCCCAGACTAATTCGATTGGGTTAAGTTCACAGTGATAAGGTGGTAACCGTAGTACCGTTATTTGGCGATTTGTTGCCATTTCATCGATAACATATTTTTTCTGATCTTTATTAAGATTGACAAGTGTCAAAAGTTCCTTTTTCACCATATTTGTTTCAAAAGAAATGTTTTTTCCGGATAACCATTGAATTATATCGGCTTTCCTCCAAGCAGTCGTAGGCGTCCGCTCGGTCTGCCGTGAATGGTAACTGGCATTATCCATGACAATTACAGACCCCGGAGGAATAAGATCCAACATCTGTGTAAAATACTCTTCGAAAACATCTGCGTTCATGTCTTCGTGATAGTCACCTGTATTTTTAGATTCAAATAAAAGTAAACCGCCATCTACAAAACCACTGGCACTACCTATATGTGTCACTATTAATCTTCGCCCTTTACCTGAAGGTGCCTTGAACCCTGTTGAAAGTCCATCCAAAAATGCTTGTCGAAAACTTTTTACATTTTTATCTTGCCATACTTTTGTTACAGTATATCCCTCGTTGACCCAAGTTTCGTCTAGATAATAAATATTCCTCCCTTCGTCACGGAATTTTCTAATTGATCTTAAGTAGGATCTTCGCCAACAAATAATTTCATCTTTATCGATAAGAACTGACTTCCTGTTCTGCTTTTCCCAGCAAAAATTCAACTCTCGTAAGACGGCCCATAATTTGCTTCTACTGATTTTTGGCAAATCGTTGTCCTCTGAAAGTTCACTTAAAATTTTGTTTAGCGTTGGTATTTCTTTTTTAAAATAAAATGAGTGTACTTTTCTGCGAATGACATTTTTGAAGAAATCATCTATAACGACTTTTGACCTCCCTGTAGATGATTTTGGGGGATTTACAGTATCTTGTTCATTTTTTGTTTCCTTTAAAAGTCTGTAGATAGTCGATTTTCCAATCCCTGTCATTTTTGTTAGCATTAGTGTTACCCGATAATTACCTGAAACGAAATATTACCACGCCCATGGCCGGTTCTTATCTCGGGGTTTTATTACTCTCTTTCATTTCCAAACAGACTATAGAAGGAGAACGATGTTGTTATTAAAATGTTTCCCACCTTTTCAATTCAACCGGCGTTGCTCCACGTTGAGAAATCTGCGGTGTTAGCAAGGACCGCGTTCGACCCTCACAACCCTCAGCATGGGCAGTTGCGGGCTTCAACTATTATCAATCAGAACCCTTTATAACAAGCACGTTCTATATGTCTTGGTTAACATTTTCTGCACGATTTAATTACAAATTCTTGTATTTGGATGAGGTTCGGTTGACAAATCCACTTTCTGCTTGTCATATTCTGTCAGTTACTGCACGTTTTTACTGTAATATATATTTTTTAAACATAAAACACACCACAGAAATGAGACAACCCCCAAATCCAAAGCCAAAGGCTGTGCGAAATGAGGCTTGGCATAAATTACTCTATCTTGTCATCTGTGACCAGAACGTGTACGTTGTTCAGACAAAAACAATTGATTATCTCGACAATGGTAAGTTTTAAACACCATGTACATTTAATAAATTCTACCTAATATTAACCAAGGAATTCAAAAAGTTCAATAATATACAGGGTGTTCCATTTAAAATAACAAAGATATTTTCTTTGCTTGGCCCACATGATTCCAGACAACTTTTATTAAAACCATTTCTCTTTATAAATTTTACAGTTGCAGTTACAGAAGAATCCCTCTTAGGTGGAACACCCTGTATATTTTACAGGGTGTCCAAAAGTGGGTAACCGAGTTATAGCTTATAATCAAACGGACTGTACCTATATCAACTATTAAGTATGATTTTTTGTTTAGAATTCACTTGAATATTAATATTAGTTAAAGGTTTCATTGAAAATACATGTTCCGTTTCACAAGAAAAACAAGTATTTGCTGTGCTATTATATCAGTTACGACTTGCTATTTAAACAGACACCACAAAAGCACTAATTTGCTTATTAAAAATGCATGTAAATCTAAGCGGTAACACTGAGTTGACCTAATCGTCCACTAGTTCGATTCGCATTGAACAAAATGAAAGGTAGACACGCAAAAGTGCACCCGAGGAATTTCTCTCGGTTTCCAGACAAACTTTCCCTTCAGCACGTCCAAAAAGGGATGAGTTTAGGTCCCTACACCTTCTATTTACCTTGGGACGATACATATGCGTTATACCTTTTAATTTAAATAGCGGGTTATGTGCAAGGTGCATTGCCGTCCTGTTAGTCGCTGTGAGTACTTTTAACCTAGTTATCTCGACGATAAAGTTTTTTCAGGGAATGGATGTACCGATTACAGAAATGATAACGTATTGCCTATCGTTTTTGATGTACTATTTTCATGTAACAACCTGCCTATTGGTATCAAACGTATTCCGAAGACGGCATTGGACCAGATTCTTCAAACTCATGGTCCACCTGGAAAAACTTGTGATTAAATGTAAATTTGACGTGACCCGAAACGTCTGCTTTGTATACGTTGAATTATTAATGATTTACGTCATTTTCACGGCTACCATCGCCTATGAGGTACTGCACTGGATGGAGTACGACTTTTGCCAACTCTGCATCAGGTTTTGTGGATGGAGACTGGCAGACTACTATACGCTGTTTGTCTGCATTTTGATGGTCAATATTACGCTTCTGCTGAAAAGGATTTACAGTAAAGTAAACTTTAGAATAATTGGAACTGTCAAGAATGGGGAAAACAACCAGAAAAAGATTATCTGTGACTTGGAGTACGTTGTAAAATGTTTGAAAAGTTTGGGGGGTCTGGTGACCGAGCTTAATTCTATTTTTGGTTGGCACGTGTTTTTCTTCATAAACATAAATCTGATGTATTTGTTGAATGGTTGTTTGTACATGCTGAAGAAAAATGAAGAAACTGATGATACAGAAAGAAATACATACTCATTGCTGATTCTCATACATATAGTAAGTTTATGTACAGATTGGTGTACCATTCCCTATTTTTTGTTAAGGGAATTGAAGTTACGGGATTGATTTTATTACAGAAATGGGCCCTCCTGAAGGTCAAAGTTTTCTGAAAAATTGGCAGGTTTTCTGACATTCCAAATCCCCATCGCTCAAAAAAAACACCCTGTATATATTTGTACTTGCAAAAATGTACTAGGTGTTCTATTTCTGACTCATCTATATCTATAAAACAGTCCCCAACTGCTATTGTATTAATCTATAATGATTACTACAACTTTCGTCATTATTTATCAAAATTATATATTTTTATGAAGTAATAAAAATATGGGTTTCCATTTAAAAAATCAAGGTTGACCTTGAAATGACCTTGATAATTGGCTTTAAGGTGAATTTCAGGGTCACGAGAATTGATCCCCCCGAAACCTGACTACTTTTGTTGGAAATATTTTTCATGATCCTGCTTATTTCTTGAGATATTAGCCTGAGAATTAAAATGGAAAGTAAAACTATAGCGCACTCTGGCGGGGGAAAAGCATTTTAAAGAAATGTTGCATACAAAAGTTACGTATTTTTTTCCGCGGAATACAAAACTGTAATAAAAATATGGGTTTCCACTTAAAAAATCAAGGTAGACCTTGAAATGATCTTGATAATTGACTTCAAGGTCAAATTCAAGATAATCATAATTTGAATCCCTAGAAACGTGATAACTTATGTTCGAAATATTTTATTATGAAAATCGAATTAAAAAAAATTATGAGGGCTGGTACATTAAAATGGAACACTCTGTATATGGCCCCCATCGAAAGTTACACCCTGTATAAGCATGTTTAGTTATCTTAAAGGCTCCGCTGTGCTAACTAACTCAATAGTAAATATATAGGGTGGTCCAAAAAAAACGAATATTTTTTTTGCGTCTCTCTTGTGAAAATATGTTAGTTTATCATGTTTTAAGAGCCCCCTGAAAAAATCAGCTCAAAAAAAAATTTTTTGGAGGTTGCCCAAGATTTTTAAAAATTTCCAAAATCGTCAAAAATTGAATATCTTTTTTTAATTTTTTTCTCGTTATTTTATCATTTTCTAGATTGAAAAAAATCTCGATTCTGAAAATTTCAAATCAATATTTTAATTTCTAAAGGTCACTCATAATAATTATTTTAACTTCTTTTTAACCTCTAAAAATAAATATCAACGAACTAATAATTTGTTTCATTTAATTTGATGAACAAAAGAATAGAAATAAATCACGAGGCACTTAAATTTAAAAAAATTNATAAAATTTCTAAGGTCGTATTTAAAAAAATGAAGTTGATGATGGTCCTGGAGAGACGAAACGTTACATATAAAAATTGATTATGCCATTCGATAGAGGGCAAAAGGTGGCCATGAGAAAGTGTTTTTTTTAATTTCACCTCAAACAAGGCTGAAATGAAACAAACACGGATTTCCAAAATTTCGTTTTTTTTCAAATATTTCGAAAACTGATCATGTTAGCCTTGATTTTTTAGGGGCATAATGTTGGTCCCCTGATTACGTAACTTTGCCCCCATTTAAGCTACTTCGTACCTCTTACCATTTCCGAGATTTCGGTAGTGAGAAGCGAATTTGTACAGCCTGCATATGATATAAATTTAAGTGAGGATCAGTTTCTTAAGGGTAAAAGTACTATAGTAGGATCATATTCGATGCAAAGTAATAAATCATTGCCTGTCAAGGGAACCAATGAAGTACGCTTTTAAGGGTTTTACAAATTGAATGATTTCTTTATACATTATGAAGGGACGAGGTGATCAGTTCAGGTCTGGCACCCTTGTTCCTACAAAAATTCCTTTATTCTCATAAACTATTGATTTATTAATAAATATTAACTAATATTGGTAAGTATGTAATTGTGAATATCTAAATCAATGAACGTTTTAAAATATAATCAAAAAAAAACGTATATAAAAAAATAAATAAAAAATATTAATCCGATTGATACCAAATATTTTTTTAAATAGTTGCAAGTTTTTAAAATAATTATGTGTTACTATTTTTTAAGCAGTGTAAGTTGTGAATCTCGAAGTCAATGACATCTGACATTAGCCTAATTTAGTTGAACTATATTACTGTCATTACGTAAAGTAAAAATATTCTAAAGTTATAAAATTCTAAACACAATACGGTATGTTGTGCCACTTTAACGGCTAATAGGTGCTAGACATATTAAATTAATCCAAATTAAACAAAACAGTAAGGAAATTAAACCCTGAACAGTTTATATTTAAGCAGAATCCGATCCTGTTCCGAACGCTTACGAAGAACAACGCTGTTCAGTTCAAATACCGTACTTCCGCCTCTGAAAATCCACTACTGACAGTTAACTTCACACTTGGTGTGATATGATGGGATGGTAAACGGGTACAAAACAAACTGATACGTTAACTGAGCGAAACGGGAATGGTCGAAGACGGCGGCACCGCTTCATTTTGTTACATTTTTAATTTAGTGTGGTGCGGTGTTTTCGATTTCATGGCGGGTGGTGTAGAAATACGGTTTTTAATAAAATTTGCTTTTTAATCCATAACTTTTCCATTAAATTACGAGATTTGACATCACTGCATACCGCAGATCTGGAGTGTGTATGTGCTGCGGCTAACGCGTGCTGTTGTTTGAAGTCACACTAGCTTGGTAGCGGCGGTGTATGAAAATTTCTAAAAAGAAGTTTAAAAAATCAATTTTCATCATCAATAGAATTTGAGAAAACAAGCTTATGATACGTGTTTCTGAAAGCCAAAGGCACCCTCAGTATATACAGGGTGTAATATTTTAATATACCAGGCCACATATTTTTTTAAATTTTATTTTTATAAAAAAATATTTCGAACAAAAGTTATCATGTTTCAAGGAGGTCAACCTTGATTTTTTAAACGGAAACCCATAATTTTTATTGCAGATTCGTAATACGTAACTTTTGTTTGAAATATTTTTTTAGAAGTTGCTCAAGATTTTTAAAAATTTCCAAAATCGTCAAAAATAATTTTTTTTTTAATTTTTTTCTCTTTATTTTATCATTTTCTAGGCTGAAAAAAATCTCGATTCTGAAAATTTCAAATCGATATTTTAATTTCTAAAGGTCACTCATAATTATTTTAACTTTCAAAGTAAATAGTGTACCTACCTATGTTTTCGAGCGACCTCTAAAAATATATATCAACGGACTAATAATTTTTTTAATTTAATTTGATGAACAAAAGAATAGAAATAAATCACGAGACACTTAAATTTTAAAAAATTATAAATATTTGATACTCACAGTGCGGTAGTAAATTTTGCCTCGATAAATTTTTTAAGTGTCTCGTAATTTCTTTCTATTCTTTTGTTCATCAAATTCAATAAAAAAAATTATTAGTTCGTTCATATTTATTTTTGGAGGTCGCTCGAAAACGTTTTAGGTACACTACTTTTAAAGTTAAAATAATTTTGAGTGACCTTTAGAAATTAAAATATCGATTTGAAATTTTCAGAATCGAGATTTTTTTCAACCTAGAAACTGATAAAATAACGAGAAAAATAAATCTGTGACGATTTTGGAAATTTATAAAAATCGTGAGCGACCTCTAAAAAAATGTTTTTGAGCTGATTTTTTGAGGGGGCTCTTAAAACATGACAAACTAACATACTTTCACAAGAGACACGGAAAAAAATATTCGTTTTTTTTGAGCCATCCTAATATACAGGGTATTGCATATGAAAATAAAACCGGTCTATATTTCCGGAATGCGACGCCCAATTTTTTTAAATAGAATCGAATTCTGAGTAAATATCTCACTGGAATGATCCAATCATAGTGTTGACGAAAATTAACTCACAATCAGATCATATCAGTGAACTAACATTTCGAACTATTCGCTGTCACGCCGTCAATACTAAATTAATTATAAACTACCCTATGAAAATCAAGTGACACCGATCGGTATCGTACACGCAAACACGATACGGTAAGCTGTAACGATTTCCATTTGAATAGCCACCTCACCTCGACCAGCATGGCGTTGTACTTCGTGGACGCCCCCCTGGAGAAAAATGCCTCCAAAAACAAATTCAACATGTACAAACGGGCCTTCCTGAGGACAGACCAGTATGACGTGAAGGTGATAATAGGGTTGCTCCGTTGCTACAAGTTCTTCTTCGTGACGCCCTTCAACTTCGAAGACGAGAGCAATCGGAAGCTCGGGAAGTACCTCTCGATCATCCTGTCGCTGCTATGCGTCGTTTACATGTATTTTTCCATCACGGATTCCTACGGTCTTCTGAAAGACTCGCCCATAACTCGCTTTTTGCTGGCGGACCTGTGGTGCATCATGAACATGCTCTACCTCATGAGCTGCTTCCTGAACGCCAACGCTTTCAAGGAGGAAACCTGGAAGACGGCGCTGAGATCTGTCGACCAAGCGGAGTACATGCTTCGCAAGATGAGTTTCCAATCGCCCAAGAAGGATCTGATTTTGTTGCTCCAAGTAGTTTTAATTTTCGTACCCTACGTTGTTCTGACAAGCTTCCAGGTCTTTTTATGGATCAGTGGGGGCAACATGATCGCTTTATATTCCTTCGTTGGTTCCTATGTTGCGTACTTATACATGTGCCTGTTCTTATTCTTCGTCCTAAGGCTTACGGGCATCCTGAAGGCGAGGTATGAGTTTGTGGAGGACAACTTAAAAAATATTGCGGGTAGTAAAATGGACGACCAGGAAAAGGTTAGAAAGTTGACTGAGATTGTACGGTTGTACAAAACCTTCATGTTTCTGATGGATAGCATTAATGGAATATTCGGACCGCACTTGTTCTTCTTCATCAGCGTCACGATCAGCTATATGCTGTGTGCCATTTCTTACAATATGGATATAGACGCGGAAAACGAGACGGCGAAGGATTCGTCTATTTTGTCTATTACCGTTACAGTCGTCTACACTGTAAGTAGCGTAGTTTTCACTTATACAGCGTGGCGAGAACACAGGACTTTTTATGCCATTTTTACCTTTTTTTTCACGTAGTGTGAAATTCTGCATATCTATATCTAATGCCGGCACAATTTTTGTACATTTACACCCATTACCTTTATGCACACATTTACGATTCGAATTAAATATAGGTACTATATTTGGGTCAAGTGTCCCTTTTATTTATTTACACTTATGAAAGTTTGATTTAGAACTTGGTTTGCCACATATTGCAATAATTTTAAATACTTACTATCCTATTACTTGCTGCTTAATTTCCTAATATCCCTTAAGCAGGAAGTTTTACTTGGACATTTTTTGATGTATTAAGGAGGTATATCGAGGTCCGAGGGAAGTGAAGATCGCAGGGGGGGCCTATGCCTTTCTTATGGGACTAAAACCCGCTGCCAGTTTGAGAAAATTAAATTCTATTGAAATTATTTGAGATAAACATTATCTATATAGCAAAGAAATCTACTCACATGCACGTAGCATACATATAGAAAATTAACAACATAATAATATCATATTTAAGTAGTTTTAAATTATATTTGATGAATGCATAAACACTATGTAGATGTGGCAACAGCGCTAATAATCGAGTGCAGTTGAAAACACACTGCGAACCTACAGACCTCGGACATCGAAGATATTGCGCGTCAAATTCGGGTAAACATGCGTGCGTGTTCAAAAATGTATTGTGTGTAAACTATGTACAATATAATTATTACATATAGCAAATATATCGTATTATCCTCGCGAAGATTTGTATCCTTTATTTAAAATCCGTAAATCATGTGAACTGGTAAAACAACGAGAATTATGTTAATTTAGTTCTAAAGAAATGAAATGACACTCGCGCCCATCTCTCGTCCAAGTCAAAGAAAATGTTGGATGCAATTTTGAAGGTTCTGTGATAGAAATTACATTATTACTCACTGTTCGTGTTTTTAATCTCTATTTTAGTAATGTTACAAAAGTTTTGCAACTATAACTAATTTTTTAGATATAAAGTTTGCTGAGAAATATTTATGTTCCTTTGTTATTCCGTACAAATGCTTTTATCTCAAGTATTACTAATTATATTAATCAAGTAAAGAAAACTTTATGTAACCCTAAATATTGCTGGGTAATGATTACGATGTTTTTATAAACCATTAAATATATTAAAAGGATTTATCAACTGTATTTTTTATTCCAATAAATATATCACAGCTTCCTAGTCTTTTTTAATTAATCTAGTTTTTTAAAAACATTACAAAAAATCATCTGTTGTGGATAATTTATTGTTGATAACAATGTACATGGGATTTAGGAAAAATGTATATGTTTGAAATCAATTTCGTTTTTATCAAGTCTTTCAAATGTATTCCCTCCTTGCTGTCAGCTGATTGCGACGTTGCCACATTAATCCTCAAGTCAGACAGAAATGCAATTATTGGTTTCTGTTTCTAATTAATACAGCTGTACTATGTTCAAAACTTACATTAGTTTTACATCAAAAATAAGATAATACTGTGTACTATCTATGGAAAAGTTTTGTTTCACAATTTCTACATTTTTTTCTCAGTTATGGGCAAAAAAAGAGCCGCACCGTCCATCTTCGCCATATAAACCTATGTTAAAATGAACAACTTTCAACAACAACATCTCAAAATCTAGATTAAAAAAAAATTCAAAAAAATATGACGCACAGAGGGAGTACTGGCTAATACGCTATATAAATTTCAAGTACATCTGTGCATTTGAGTAAACCCGATATACAAACAAAACAAGCTAATTCAAACAAATTCAATTTAAGAATTTAAAAATCTTGTCAAATGAAATCAAACAATGTTCTTCGATAACAGAAGTTCATTCTAATAGATAAATCCTGGATAAAAAAATGCGTAATGTCATAATGTCATAAATTTTAAGTAGAATACGAATACGCGATAAAAAAAAATATATATATTTACGCTGAAAAAAATATTTTCAAATCATTACATAAATCTCTTTTCGGACCGCTCCTACCGCTAACCCATAAAGGTTTATCGAGAGTGAATCTTGACCTATCATATTATTCGGTCTTTTACTGTTAGGATATTACAATTTAGTATTTTTAATATTATTAACGTTTTCACTAATTAATTAATCAATAAATTAATTATTCAGTTTGTAGTACGTATACTTATAGTCCGGATGAATTAGTTTTTTTTTTCGAACATCGGGCCTAACTCAAACTTTATGGGCTTAAAATTAAGTAAAAAATATATAGAAATACAAAAGAAAAAATTGTTCTCTTCAGTTTTTTTGGGGGTCCGGATTGCGGGTATTTGTTGAGCACCCCAACTGTTATTTTTTTCTTTAGTTTCATTCATTTTCAATCAAATTCGTTCTTTTTATTTAATGCTGAAATTTTTGCACATTTTTTCTTCACCGCTAATTTTGCAATAGCCCATCCTTGTAGCAAATTTTCTTAGGGTCAAAATCGATAGGTATAGCTCATGTCGATTAGAGGCTTATTTTCGGAGATATAAACGAAAAACTTAAAGAAGAGCAATATATTTTTTTCTTTTGTTATAAGCAATATGACGCTCTACAAACACACAGATTTAAGCTTTTATTCTGTGTATTTTTTACTTAATTTTAAGCCCATAAAGCTGTTTTGCTTCAACATTCGAACGTTTTGTAGTCTACCAGAGCGATCCTTGTAATAAAATGTGTTCTGAGTAGGGCGTCGTATTAACGGGGGTAATTTGCTTATTTTTTAAAAGGTCGAGTAAATTTTTTTTTCAATTTTCTACTTTTATAACTGAATTAACTTGTATACGCAAATAAATATGTCCGATATTTCAATATATTCCGGAAGGGGTAGACATATTGAACATTTAATTGAATTTTGAAAAATATATCAAGCAAATTAAGACGTTTAACCTTGCCAAAGTCGATATTTTAAAAGAGACTTATTTTTTAAAGAATGCCAAGTCCTAACTTACAGTTCTCATTACATGTCCAAATAGTTTGAAATGCTTCGTAAAACGTCAAAATTTTACGTTAATCACGTCAAATTTACGGCAAAATTTTACATGTATGAAAGTAATTAAGGAAAGAAGAGTTTTGTATTAGCCTGTACGGATAAGCCCTCATAATTTGACACCTATATTACACCCTACATAAAAAATGCATTACTGATAAAAATTAACTGCTGATGAATCTATAAAAAAGCGACGCTTGAATTGTTCCAGTAAATGATTTGAAGCGTGAATAGGTTGATAATATAATTTTATCCATACAGACAGATGTGTGTGATATGAATAATTTAAATAGGTACACACGCAACTGAGTAATTTAACACCAATTAATAGAAAATTGTTTACAATAATTTTTTTTTCCAACTAAGAATCGACTAAGTTATAGGGATGAATGCAAAAATATAATTTATACAAATATACAATTTTTAATATACCGGGTATACAAATAAAAATACGTTTTTGACGTTGCTGAATCCGAATCCGGTGTCCGTTTGACGACATTAGTTCATACTCAAAATTATTTGAAGGTCAATTCTTGTTTTTTTATGGTAATTCAATTTTTATTCCCGGATTCTGAAAAAACGAGAAATTTTCAGTTCGAAGACGTGGTTGAGTTACTTTTTTAATTTCAAGGCCATTTGAAGGTCAAATTCCCCTCCCGAACTTCTCAGGTTTTTATATCATCAGGATAGATAGATATCAGGGACATAATATCAACAAAAATTGTTGTGCCATTGGAAACCACCATCTCATCTTGGAGTTGACCTTGAAGGCCATCTTCAAGGTTATTTCAAGGTCAGCTCTAGTTTTATTTTAAAGTAATACCTTTGAATACTATAGAATGAATTATGCACATGCCTTTTCAGAGCAAACAACATTTGCAAATGTCATTTTACCAATATCTCGTTATCCTGACGGAATACCAAACTGAGAAGTTCGAAAGGGGAATTTGACCTTCAATTTTGACAACGAAAAAGACTCAACCACGTCCTAGAACTTAAAGTTTCCCACTTTCTCAGAATCCGGGTCAGGAATTGTATTAACATAAAAAAACAAGAGTTGACCTTCAAATAACCTTAAACATGAACTAACTTCGTTAAACGGACACTGAATTAAAATTCGTGTAAAAACGTATGCGTATGGTACTCTAGTCTATTACACATTGGCTTTTTTTGTTGTAAGGCTGTGTAACAAATTAATTGCATTAAATTTTTTTCAGCTGTCTCTGATAGTATTGATCATATCCTGCGACGGGTTGGAAGCCAGCGGCAAGAAAGTGATAAAGACCTGTTACATCATGCACGAAAGCACTGAGAGTAGACTGGTTAAGGACCATCTGCTGCAAATGGCCCAGTACGCGGAGCAGTGGAGACCCACCCTTTCGGCTGCAGGTTTCTACAACGTCAACCAGTCCACTTTATCCGCCATATTCGAAGCTATCATCACCTACTTGGTGATAATAATACAGTTTAATCTCGCTCTAGCGTAATGAAGACGGCGTGAAAACGTCGAAACATCGTTTTGAATGTGTCACTCAACTGATTTTAACAAATAAGCACTTTTCAACTTTTTTTTTAAATTCATAATAAATATTTAATACCTATGGAATGATATTTATAACACAAGTACATAGTTTTTTAGGCAATATCATTTTGATCTTGGTATGTCTCTTTCTATAATCTTTGTAAAGTCCGTAAGATATTTGTTGAGACAAACTTCCAAGAAGACCCCTGCGTCACTTTCTTGGAATTATCCGCATTGGACACCCCAGGTAGAAAGACAATGACGGCGTGGCATTCACCGTAGCAGCTTGCAGTGGATACTACGTTTTGCAATTAGGGAAGTGTGTTTATTCGTAAGTGTATCGTCCTGTGCACTTTCAATGTAATTTCTTATTAAAATAAATCAATGGAGGTGAAAAATAAAAACACATTTTAATTCAAAAAATTTGCCTATTTATAATATTCTGAAAATAACGCGGCATTTCAAGGCACGCCCCTACCATGGTAAATTGTTACAGTAGTTCCGATAACAGAACTTTATTGGCTTATTCTCTTCTTGGATATCTATCACAACAAATATTGTCCGGACTGTAATTAGATTTTGTATATAAATATTGTTTGAGATGTTATACATAGATAAAATAAAAATTAACAATTATTAAAAACTATAAATTGAAATCTGATTTTAACCTCTAAAAACCAACCTTTAAAACACCTACAAAACTGCAACTGTTGGACAAAATAATATTAATTGTGTCAACTATTTTTGCTGTTGTTGGTTTTAGGCAATATTCTGGTTGTGTCTACCTATTTCATTGTGTTGTGATTAGTTATATCTTTAATATGATAAACTAATGATAATGATTAATAAAAACATTTGACAAAAACGACGTCATCAATTATATTTTTTCAAAAAAATTTCTCTAATAACCTCGCGACGAAATGAAGATGCATTTTCTGTTCGGAAAAATCAAATAATTGATTGAAGGTTAAAAAACAATGTTAATACAGCTAGACTGTTACAGTATTTCGAACAAAATCTACGAAATTCTATACGGCAGGCTAGCCGGGAATTGAATTTGGATAAATCAACCGTTCAAGGAATTTTAAAGACCAATGGTTATCATGACTACAAATTCACAATTTGGAGTATTTGCCTGAGCGTCACATTGAAAACAAACTTAATTGTACAGCTCAAATTGTAGTAAATGTAGAAACTGTTGATCATAACCATTTTCGGCACGTTCTTTGGACGGACGAAAGTCGATTTGTCAGTAATGGTTTGACAAATAGTCGCAACGAACATTACTGGTCCATTGAAAATCCCCACAATCCAGTCCAAAACCAAGGCCATTTTGGAGTAAATGTATGGTGCGGCATTATTTTTATGAATATACATTGAACAACGTGAGTTACCTAAATTTCTTACAAGAAGAACTTCCTGCATTTCTGAAGAATGCGCCTTTGCAGCTAAGGAGAAACCTATGGTTTCAGCACGACAGAGCTTCACACAAGGCCAGGACTGTGCGGCAATATTTAGAATTTAGATAACACTTTCCCAGAAAAATTGATTGGGCTTAATGGACCTATTCAGTGGCCCGGAAAGTCACCAGATCTAACACCCCTCGATTTTTTTTTATGGGGCTTTTAAAAAGTAAGGTTTACAAAACACGTTCGCGAGATATTAATCATTTGAAAGAAAATCACAAACGCTTGTAATGAGTTAAACGGCGAAATGTTAATAAACGCAGACCACAAAGAAGTCAGGCGAAGATTGGATATGTGTCTTGAAATGAGAGGAGGTTATATAGAGAATAGATTGTAATATGTATGTAGTATTTGAAACCGTTTGCCGCATTTTTTTAGTTTATTTATTGTTATCATCACCTTTTGTTTTAACTGTATTAAAGAATTATCGAGTTTAATCCTTTTATTTTTCCTTTTTCCGGTAATACTGCTTCTAACTCTATACTTTGTTTTTCTGTAAAATTTTTAAAATCCCATTCTAAGGGTAAGTCTATAAGCTACATTTTATAATAAAGATCTGTGAAATAAAACAGGTTTATAATACTTTGCACTTAAGAAAGACATTAAGAAAATTATACATCTTTTGTTAAAAGTTTACACAACCCCGTAATACATGTTACATTTCCCCCTCAATTATCCTATTTCGATAAATATAATTCCAAAACTTTACCACTCATAAGCAATTACGCTCCATTACAGAACTCAACACTTTGTCCATATTCTGAGTACATCCATTAATATTTAATGAAGTTCACAAATGTTTCAAATTGCCTAATATCCTTTCGAAGGTAAGACAGAATGGAAGACTATAACACGGTTAAAAATTTAAAAAGTGAGCTTGCCATAAACTGGCAAAGAAATCCCGTTAACAAAAAGGAAGAGGAAAAAACTGATACCAAATTTGTAAAAATGCTGTTCGCTTTTGGTAAATACATAGGAGTAGCTCCACTGAATCTTGATGCAGGTAAACTAGCTGGAGTCTGCATTAAAATTATGATCCTACTGATACTTTTGGCGATGTTCACCTATCAGTACATTTCCATTTTATATAAATCAGCAGTGTATAGCAGGAGGCACTACATCATAACACACGCGCTGACTAGTGGCTTGTGGGCTCTCTCAGAGTACACCTTCATTGCTGTTTGCTTCTTGAGCTCCAACATCTACAGGAGAGAGAACTGGAAGATTTCCTTTCAGCTCTTCGCCCAGACGGAGACGCTTCTACACCAGTACAAATTCGAAGTAAAAAAGAAGCTATACATCTACTACATAGAGCTGGTCTTCATGTACCTGTTATGCGCTTCCTTGCACTGTTTCCAGAGTTACAACTTGACAAATTTGGGATGGAATCCGCTGTATTTCATTGGTTGGAGGACTGCACACTTCTACATGATCTTCCTACTGGTTCTGTTCGTCAATCTCACTCATTTATTAAAGAGGAGATACAACGTGCTCAACAAGCAAGTTGAAGGTTTACTAAACAACAAGAACGACTTCGTAATCAGACTGAAGGAAGTGGTGAAGTTGTATAAACTCCTGGGGAACTTGGTGGAGCAGATCAACACCATTTTCGGAACGCATTTGTTCCTGTTCGTGGAGGTCTCCGTTGTCTTCATCTTATTCGCAGTCATAGATATCCTAGCTGGAAAGGATAACGATCTCGCGGGGAGCCAGGCCGCCAGGAAGCAGTTCGCCATGACTATAATCCTTCCTCTCATCTATACGGTAAGTAGAGCTGTCGCTATAATTTCTAAAATTTCTTCTCCTGACTATAAGTTAAAAAATGGTCCTTTCACGAAATTTTTGTATAAAACCATATTTGGAAATGTTTTGCATAATGACGCGCGATGTCTTTGCAGCGTTTTGGTGATATTCACTATCGTCATATATGTGTGACATTTTGTAATAAACATCGCTTAATTTAAGTACCGTTTATCTATTCTTTTGAATGGATGTGTCTTGGTTACTAACAAGAAGTGTTTATTTTGAAAATTATTTATACAAGGTGATTCACAAACGGTGACCAAAAATGACCCATCTTATTATTTAGTGAATTTTAAGGGGAATCTGTCGTATAAAGTTTTTATCTAGGACGGTTCGTTAAAAAGATACAGGGTGTTAAACTTAAAAAAAATGTTTTTAATTTGTTTAAATAATTTAAAAACTAGTAAGTGAAATAATTTGAAATTGGGCACAAGTATTTATGTAAACATTGTCAAAAATTTGATGCGTTCTCTTAAAATTTAGTTGCTCCAGCGGCGGAGATACAGGGTAATATGTCGTCACTGATTTACGGTAACAATCATGATATTCTCGGATTCGTCTTTCAATTTTCTACAAATTACTACCCTCTTATGTTTTTCGAAAAAAAGCCTGATTTTTTAAAGTCACGAAAGAATACGAGGTTTCATTTTTGGTCACCATTTGTGAATCACCCTGTATATGTTCCATTTAAAAAATCTTACTTGTTTTCATATTCAAAAACGTGATAGTTTATAAGAATTCGATGAATGCCATGATAAACTACATACAAAAATACTAAAATTCTCGTTTTTACCCTTTTTTTCTATATATCTATAAAGGAGTTAGATGGGGGGAGGACAATTATTATAACGGACCACCCGGTACTAAATAAAAAAAACTTAGGCTGTCCCTTGAGATAAATTCTCCAAAAGTGCATAATTTGTAGAAAAATAATGGTTACACACAAAAACTATAACCATTCACATCTAAACAAATAAAACATGAAACTTTACCAATTATTATAATATTCGCTTGCGTTTTGATGGATAACATACAACTAGCAGTCACAAAGAAAATTTTTAAAACGCAGTCATGCATGCAAAGTGAAAAAGTTACAGAAAAACGAACAAAGCGATATGAAAATGGTCAAATTTGTTTACTGGTTTTTACGATATTCATTTTGTCATCGAATTTTCGGATCAAGAAGTGGAGGGCTTTCGTGAAATCGCTTGAGAAGTTGGAAAAAGTCGTCATTCGAAGTGGTTTTCGACTAGAACAAAAGCCAATCGCAACCTACGTGCAAGCTGTTGCTTCTCTTTTTGTTTTTCTATGCGAAAACCTTGCTCAGAACTGGATATGGATAAAAGACGGCACATTCTACAACGACGCCGTTTTAAACTGCTGGATGTTATTCTATTTGTACAGGGTGTTCGTAGCAATCTACATAATGTGCTTGATGCATTATTTGAAGAGGCGATATGTCTAAGTTGAAGTCTTGCCCACGTCACAAGGAAACTTTACAGAAATACTAAAGATATGCAATTTAATTGAACATACGATGAAAGACATCAACCAAATATTCGGCGTTCATATATTTTTCTTTGTGGGAAGTTACGTTTTGGATATGTTGTACGTTGTATCCAATGCCGTCAATACCAGAGATCTTATAAAATCTGATGCACTGTTTATTCCAGGAGTACTGAAAATGTTATAAATTTGGATACAAGGGGTATTGTAAAACTTTTCGTTCTAACAAAGAAACAAAAGTCTTACGATTTTTTTGATAATTTTATTTTCCAACACAATCTGCCTTAGTCTTGCGCTACGTGCCCCGAAATTCATTTAAAATTTAGGGGTTTGTTTTTTGGAAGAACGCTCGGACACGTCGATTTTTCTGATGGTAAATTCTTAACAGTTATCGAGAAATTTACGATTTATTTATTAATAAAACATATTTTTTAATTAATATTTTTTAAATAACCACAAGTACCTATACAAATAAATTGTTGAGCAGTGTATTATCGACTTGATTTCTGAGTTCTTTTTTTTGTAAATCGAGCAAAATATTCAACTGTGTGTTTATTTTGTTTTTTTTTCAATTCTGGTAATTCTGATTGTTGACTTGCTACCTACACAATATTTTCCCAAATAGATGGATCCGAAGGACAGGTTTTATCGAAAAGCCAGCTGGGTCTCCAAATCTAAGCCCATTAGATTTTTATCTGAAATCCAAAGTCCACTTCAATAAACCGGAAAATATTGAAGAATAGTATTAGTGCAGAAATCCAGTGTTACGAGAATTTGAAGTCCGACTTGCCTATTTTCAAGAAGTTAATGGTCAACAATTTGAACATTTAATTCGATTTTTTGTTCTGTTTTATTAAAAAATAAATAATTAAATAAATAAATAAATCGTAAATTTCTCAATAACTGTTGAGTTTAGGTTATGGTACATGAAACTTATTTAGAATTCGATGCAGAATTCAAAAATGAAATAAAAATAGGTATTTCCATTTGAAAAATAAAGTTGATTGTTGTAACTTATTTTTGGGCCACCCTGTACATGAATTTACCATTAGAAAAACCGCAGCCAAAAATAAAAATCGACGTGTTCGAACGTTTTTCCAAAAAACAAACCCCTGAATTTTAAATGAATACAGGGTGTTCCACTAAGGTCGACGAGGTACGAAATTAATCAAAATATAGGCCCTAGAGCTTAGGGAGTAAGTCAACCAAGAGAAATCGCTGGAAATAGTTTTCAAGTTCATAGCTTGGTCGCTAGGGGCGCAATCTAAATCAGTGAGTCAATAACAGCCTTGAAAATAATAACAAAAACAATTACAGATATTGATATTATCTAAAAAATTGTTTACCTTATGATACTAAAAGTAGGTATACTCTTTACTGATGATACCAATATAACTAGAACCAACTTAAACTTTGAACAGTTAATGACAACAACTTATGACCAACATGCATCTGTAGAAAACTGGTTTACTAGTAATCAACTCAGTTTGAATACTTCGAAGACCGAAACTATGATTTTTAGTCTCCGGAATATGGAAAACTGGGATACTCCAGCACGTGTAAAATTCTTGGGAGTTCATCTTGACCCTAAACTGACATGGGATGAACATGTTAATTATGTTTGCTCCAAGATATCAAAACATACTTATTTACTCCGGAGTCTCAAACGAAGAGTCTCAATATCAAGCTTGCTGATAGTTTATCATGGCTATATCCATTCCATCATAACATATGCTATTTTAGTATGGGGTCATGCTCCCTCTTTGAAAAAAGTTTTTACTCTTCAGAGAAAAATTGTTAGAATCATATCTGACCTTGGATTTAGAGATGACTGTAGAGAGCAGTTTTCTAAATTGAACATTCTAACTGTACCCTGTGCATATATACTTCATTGTCTTATTTATGTCAAAAAACACATAAATATCTTTGAAATCAGAAGTGAGACTCACTCTTATAATACCCGAAAGAGGACATACTTATGTAATAAATTTCTAAGACTCACTAAAACGCGGGTCGGTACTAATTATTGGGCCATCAAATTTTTTAACATAATACCTCAACAAATTCAAAATTTTAATGAAAATAATTTTAAATCAAGGATAAAAAAATACTTGATAAAAAATGCCTTTTATAGTTTTGAAGATTTTATTGACAGTAATGTAGCTCGAATATGAATGTTATCATTATTTTAGTAAGTCGTTTATCCTATTTATTTTAATTATATGTTGTTTATGTTTATTTGTATAACAGTTAGTTGATTGCTATCATTATGTGTATTGTTATTTATTACTTTCTTTTTTTTTTTTGGACGCGTGTAAACACTTTTATGTGTATGTAACACTAGCCTTTATAAATAAATAAAATATAAATAAAGAAAGAACAATTAAATTTTAACAAAAGTAAAGATGTTCATAAATGCTCGTAATGTATACCATTATTTTCAATGCAGGAATTTAACTTTCGCTGCGTGTTTAGGTAGGTTCTTTTATAAACGCATTTTCTTTTGGTAATTAAATGTCT
Source organism: Anoplophora glabripennis (assembly GCF_000390285.2). Lineage (NCBI taxonomy): Eukaryota > Metazoa > Arthropoda > Insecta > Coleoptera > Cerambycidae > Anoplophora > Anoplophora glabripennis. The sequence continues at coordinate 99,841 of NW_019416488.1, forward strand.
TTTCGTTAGCGTCGTGTTCCTCAATAGCAAAAAGATATCGAACCCTTTTTGGCGGCAAAATGTAGTTATTTTTATGCTCTTCAAACTAGCCTATAAATTGTTTTATCCTGCTATTTCACTTTTTAAGAAAACATTTAACAACCCAAACTTGTATAAATAGCGCCAATAAATAAAAGACACTTTCGTTAGAAATTTCTAACTTATACTATATTCATCAAATTTTTGTGCTGAATTCATTTATGTAAAGCAATCTATATCATTACATTTAACATTTTTGAGAAAAATCCATAAAACGGCATTCTTTTGAAATAACGCCACCTATAGGCTTCCATACTGAGGTAAATGACATTACGCGTTCACCACGAGATAAAGCATGAAAATACCTTTCCAACGAGGTATAACACTATGGGCTTCTGATGTGCCAATTCTTAAAAAAGGCATTTTTCTGATCAGACATTAGGGGCTTCCTTCACTCTGTCGAAAGATAGAACAAAATGCCAATGACAAAAGTTATGCGCAATGAATCCGAGTATCCATATTTATACTATTTATACTATTTAATATACCTGAATAGGAAACATTTCTGAGAAAAATTCAATTATATGTTTTGGTATGTAGATTGCGCCCCCTAGCGGCAGAGCTACGAAGTTCAAAACTATTTCCAGCGATTTCTCTTGGTCGATTTATTAACTAAATTCATTAAATCAATAATACTTTCCCTAGTACCGTACCTCGCCGACCTTAGTAAGACGCCCAGTATATGTTTTATTTTAACTTTTATATTTTGCTGAACGATTACATTGTTTAATTATTGTGGCAAAGCTTTAGTCCGCAGAGTAGTTATTTCCTACAATGTCATTAAGGGCTTGCTGAGGTTGCTTTTTGCATAACTAGATGTTGGGGAAAAAGAGGATATAAGACTTCATTAGTTGAGATTTTTAGAAAAATGTACTTATTTTGCTTAAAATATTAATAACTACAAGATCTGTGTCGTTTTTCTTCCGTGTTGTTTCATTTCCGAAAAATTATCCCAACAACTTTGAACATAATTACGTAAAAATGCATGGCATGTTAAATTCTCCCGAAGCATTTGTTGTATTTACAACAAATGAATAAAATATGCCAACTAGCTATTAGCGTAAACGTATTGATCTATTAATTACGTACGTTTATATATTAACACACGATATAACCGTTACAATAGACAACTCACAACAAACAATCATGCCCTGCGAAGCAAAAAATGTGTCGAAGAAAGAACAAAATGATACGACTATGCTAAAATTCGTTTACGCATGTTTGAGATTTTCGGGCATAACGCCATTTTTAGTGGCAAATCACCGTACGAGGGTACAGTTTTTGGTCGTTCTTTTCTATGTGACAGTTTTAGCACATGCTTTATATTCGATATATACTAGTCAAATCTACCTGGAACAAATATTAACAGTTCAGATTTTATACAACGTCGAATTCGTGCTCAGCTTGCCCTTCATGACGTTCTGTATCTTGCCTGCGAACTTTAGGATTGAAAAATGGAGACATTTCGTCAAGTCGATGGAAGATTTAGAGAAAATAGTCACCCAGTGTGGTTTCCGACTTAAGGAGAAGCCAATTTCGACATATATACAGTGCGCTGCTGTCCTTTTGATTTTTATTACTGAGAACGTTATCCAATATTATCTTTGGATAAAAGACGACATACCTCTGGAACTATTCGTTGCAAATTGTTGGCTACTCTTCTACTTCTACAGAATTCTTGTGATAATATATATCACCTGCTTGATGCACTGGCTGCGGAGAAGATATTTATACGTAAAGAACGTGTTAATGTTACGAAGACACGACAAAGAAACCGTGAGAAAAGCACTAAGGATTTGTAAAATGGTTAGCTGCACAGTCCAACTTGCTAACCAAATTTTTGGGGGGCACATATTTTTTTTCGTAGCCGTTTACGTGATTGACACGTTGTGTGTTGTGTCCAACGCCATCAATACTAGGGATTTAATTATTTCTGGTGCTTTGTTCACGCCAGGATTTACGGTAAGTATTGATTTCCGTTTCTGGATCGCTGCCAGTGCTTGTGACCTCACGATCCGACACTCCAAATTCCAAATTTAAAATTACAAAAATCGGTTTCAATTTTTTTAACAGATTATTATTTTGACAGAGTTGGTATGAATTGGGTAATTTTTAACACCCACTGGGTGTCATTCTAAAAAATGGTTGAAACAAATTTGAGATTAGATCAAGCAGAAACGAATTCCATAAGACAAATCCTAGCGTAAATGTTTTGCCTTCGTTAACTTGAAAGATGTTGGATTTTGTAGTAATTTTTCGCAAGGAATTCATTTATGTTATTAAAAAAAACAATTGAAAGTTTTACTCCAAAGACACGAGGCCTGTTACGCGCTAATGGAGACATTTAGTGATATGCGATTGGCAGTATTGCGTTACGCATAACCTCTTCAGGAATCACATGTTCTTGTATTGTTGATATTTCATTTAGTTTTCGTGATATTGTTATTTGAGTGCAACATGTTCAAGTGTTGCGTAAAACTGGGGAAAACTTTCAAGGAAATGTTTCAACTTCTGAAATAAACTTACGAAGATGATGCTCAAGGTCGTAGGCAATGTTACGAATGGTTTCCATGATTTAAAAGTGATCGTAACTCAATTGAAGGTAATCCTCGACCAGGAAGACCTTTGACTTCAACTGTCCGAATACAGGGTGATTCACAACTTATCCAAAAAAATTTGGGAATAGATGCGGCATGAGAAATGGAGTCATTATCGTAAAAAAATTTTTTGTAAAATCCTTATAGTTTCCGAGAAAAAAATTATTGAAGTTATAGTACATTCAACCACTACATAGCTGGACAACTGTAGTCTCTAGCGTCATTCGCAATCAGCGACTCCGAATACTGAAATCCGCTTTTGCAATCGTCGCTGCGAGAGTGTTTACCTGATATCTGTAGTGTTTACAATAGTTTTTTAGTAGTTAGTGTCAAAAATGGTTTGTGTGTATAGCAACTCGGAGTTGATGGATATCGTTTTAATTTATGGTGAA
>NW_019416488.1:103884-208909 GCF_000390285.2 Anoplophora glabripennis
TAGCTTTATAGTTGCCCACTCACAAAACTGTACTCGCTTCTGAAAATCTTGCTGTGTTAAGAATTGGTGATGCTCAGAATGATAGGGGTGGAAGTTGTTTTTCTTTAACGTTCTATTAACCACACTTTTGGAAATACTAATTTCATCACTAATTTCTCTGACACTTGTAGATGGATTTTGGACTGCACATTCCAAAATGTCAATTTGACTATCCTGATTACCACATGCGTGTGTTCTTGTTGTCTTCTCATAATATGCATTTGCCGTTCTTTCAAACCTCTCCTTCAGTTTTACAAAACACTTTGTACGAGGATATCTTTGTAAATCTGGATTATTAGCTTGGTAAATACGACTTGCCAATAAACAGTTACCATGAGCTTCTCCTACGGCGTACACCATATTTACTAATTCTTCTTTAGAGTAATTCATTTCACAATTATTACTGTTGCTTTTCTATTAAACCTTATGGAAATCGAAAATTTTCCAGATTATCCTTTGACAGGAGCCTACTACGTTATTTTACATATAAGCTACTTGTAAATTTCGTATTTTTTCATAAAAATGAGATTTCATGAAAAACTAATGGATTTTGGTATGGGAGTAGGTATAGCAAAGTTGTAGAGGATTTAATTTTCCATCTCATGGTATGAAAATATACAGGGTGTTGCATTTAAAAAATTCGAGATTTTTCAATTTTTCAATTGGCAATTTTGACATGATATTTTGGTCACCCTGTATAACGCAGGCCAGTTTTTGGAGCATGATTCGGAAGAGTCATCCTTACTAAACNTTTCTGATTTTTTCTTTACAAAATTGTATTTGTAAGGGCCCCCTGTACATCCAGATTTTTTTTTTAGTTCTGAATCACCCTGTATAGCTGGTGATGACAAAAAAGGAACTTATGATAATGTTTAGAATCTTACGATTACATTAAGTTGAGAAGATTCGAAAGTGAAGATTTCCAAAGAAAATATTTACAACTTGCATCAAAATTATTATTCCAATCTTACCTGGATATTTGGTGTTGCTGGTGCATGTCGCCACGATGAACTGTATCAATTAAATTTGGCTCATTGGACCACATTTTCTTGAAGGAAACTTAACTGGTAATGGGTATTTGCAATTTTTACAAAACGACTTGCTCCAGTTGCAGGGATAGATTCATCCGGATGACTTAAACAGTCAGTGGTTCCAACATTATGGTGCCCCTGCACATTCCATGCAAGTTTTCTCAGTATGTAAATTATGTAAATTCATAGAAAAACTGTTTCAGGTTAGAGAATACTTAAATGGTTTGTATCCAGATAAGTGGATAGGTAGAGGCGGTCCAATTCCATGGCCTCCCCGATCCCCAGACCTGTCGTCTTGATTTTTTTTATGGGGCTATATAAAAGACAGGGTGTATAAAACTCCTCCGACAGATGTAGAAGATTTACGGGCAAAGATAAGAAATGCTTTTTTGACCGTAACTCCGGAAATGCTGCGAAATGTGTCAAGCAATTTTCGTCGTAGAATTGCTCAATGTCTAGAGAAAAATGGCAGACATTTTGAGCGGTTACCTGTTAATTACTAATTTAACTAGGTCTTTATTACTTTTGTTAGAAATGCACGATGTTAATTTACTGTTTTGGATACTGCATGCGTGTGTTCTTGTTGTCTTCTCATAATTTGCATTTGTTGTTCTTTCAAACCTCTCCTTCAGTTTTACAAAACACTTTGTACGAGGATATCTTTGTAAATCTGGATTATTAGTTTGGTAAATACGACTTGCCAATAAACAGTTACCATGAGTTTTACTAATTATTCTATTATTTATTTACTAATTCTTCTTTAGAGTAATTCATTTCACAATTATTACTGTCGCTTTTCTATTAAACCTTATGTGAATCGAAAATTTTCCAGATTATCCTTTGACAGGAGCCTACTACGTTATTTTACATATAAGCTATTTGTAAACTTCGCATTTTTCCATAGAAATGAGATTTCATGAAAAACTAATGAATTTTGGTATAGGAGCAGGTATAGCAAAGTTGTAGAGAATTTAATTCGGCATCTCATGCTATGAAAATATACAGGGCGTTGCATTTAAAAAAATCGAGATTTTTCAATTTTTCAATTGGCAATTTTGTCATGATATTTTGGTCACCCTGTATAACGCAGGCCAGTTTTTGGAGCATGATTCGGAAGAGTCATCCTTACTAAACATCTGATAAAAAAATGGGCTTAGTAGCTATTAGTATAACCTGTCAGTATCAGGAAATGTAAGCAACCAATATCGACTAGAAAAACCTTTCAAGCGAGATATGTCAAAAACTGTGATTATTTGAATATAACTATTCTACACAAAGTACCCTTTATTTTTTATGTAGAATCCGAAAAAAATATAAAAAATGTGTGTTCCATTTAAAAAACCAAAGTTGGTGTCTGGCCAGGAATAATGGAACACCCTGTAGAGTTGGATATATTTTTAATTTGTACATTCCGAGAAATGTGGCAACACAGTAAAAAGAAAAATTCATATATTCCTCATTTTAACATAGATATTGGACTTTCCCGCACTAGTGGGACACGCTGTATTTGTTAATGGATGCACAATTAAATCACGAAATTAACACTTCACCCTATAGATATTTCACCGGAATGTGTTCCAACTTTTACGTGCCCAATGTATAATTACTGCGTTTAACCTAATCACTGGCATTAAAATGTATTAAACATGCACAGGAACTTGACAAATTAATTTTTATTTTAATATTCGTCGATTAGTACACAGTAGTAATGTTTATTCCGAAAGACATGAAACAAAAAGACTCCGTACTTTTCGATAAACATTTTGGGAACCGATTGAGCCGGCCTAGAGTACGGAAGAATGAAGAAAGTGACATGAATTTGCTAAAATTCGCTAACCGTTGGTTGAAATTCACTGGACTAACGCCCTTCTTGACGACACACAACCGCGTGTGCATAAAATTTTGGATTATACTCATAAACGTGACTGTCATCGCGTATATTTTTGTCTCATATTTGAACATCGACCTGGAAAATGCGCCTATCGAAAGGGTGTTATTGGCCGTCGATGCCATATTCAGTGTGCCATTTCTCGGTATGTGCATTTCGTCCGCGAACTTTCGAATAAAAAAGTGGAGGGTGTTCGTTAAATCGGTTGAAGATCTGGAGGAAATCGTCGTCGGTTATGGTTTTCGACTCGAGGCGAAGCCAATTTTGACCTACGCGCAAATCGCCGTTCCCCTTTTAGCTTTCATCGGAGAAAATTCTATCCAATACTACGTCTTGATAAAAAATTACAAGTTTCTCAAGGGGCTGGTTTCAAACGGCTGGACAATGCTCCATATTTACAGGGCCCTTTTGGTAATCTACATGTCTTGCCTGACGCACTACTTGAAAGCGAGATATATCTACGTTAAGAACTTGCTTTTGTCGGAAGGAGACCACAAAGAAAATCTGGCGAAAGCGCTAGAAATCTACAAGAAGCTTAACCACATAGTCAAGCAGGTGAATCGACTATTTGGAGTGCATATATTTCTCTTCGTTGCCATGTACGTCTTAGCTACGGTAACAGTTACATCTTACGCTATAACTATCACAGATGTAGTACAGACTGGCGCGGTATTCCTCCCAGGACATACGGTGAGTACCGGGTATGTTCAAACATCGGGCGAATCACTACTACAATGCGTTCACTTTACATATTCCAATGAAGTAAACAACGATCACAGGTTTGATAAGCACGTGGCTGCGAAACTATTGGTAGAAATGATCGAACCACATCTCCACCAAAGGACAAACACAGATTCATATTTCACATTGGATAATAGCTTTCATTTCATGCGTATCAATCGCGGTTTAATTTTGTTCCGGATGATATTAAGATGTATTAACTGATGAGGTAGCTGGTACAAATACCCCTAATAAGCTGATATCGAATGTAATTTATTTATTAGTTTTTTGATTGTTGCAAATATACATTTTCGACTTTTATACCCCGGGTATATTCTCCAAATGCCTCCTTGTCTATATTTGCGATCAACTGTAGCTGCGTGCAATTGTTTACTTCGTTGGAATATGTAAAGTGACCATAATATAATGCTTGTTATTATGTTTGAATAGGAAAACAAATTTTGTTNGAGGCGAAGCCAATTTTGACCTACGCGCAAATCGCCGTTCCCCTTTTAGCTTTCATCGGAGAAAATTCTATCCAATACTACGTCTTGATAAAAAATTACAAGTTTCTCAAGGGGCTGGTTTCAAACGGCTGGACAATGCTCCATATTTACAGGGCCCTTTTGGTAATCTACATGTCTTGCCTGACGCACTACTTGAAAGCGAGATATATCTACGTTAAGAACTTGCTTTTGTCGGAAGGAGACCACAAAGAAAATCTGGCGAAAGCGCTAGAAATCTACAAGAAGCTTAACCACATAGTCAAGCAGGTGAATCGACTATTTGGAGTGCATATATTTCTCTTCGTCGCCATGTACGTCTTAGCTACGGTAACAGTTACATCTTACGCTATAACTATCACAGATGTAGTACAGACTGGCGCGGTATTCCTCCCAGGACATACGGTGAGTACCGGATATGTTCAAACATCGGGCGAATCACTACTACAATGCGTTCACTTTACATATTCCAATGAAGTAAACAACGATCACAGGTTTGATAAGCACGTGGCTGCGAAACTATTGGTCGAAATGATCGAACCACATCTCCACCAAAGGACAAACACAGATTCATATTTCACATTGGATAATAGCTTTCATTTCATGCGTATCAATCGCGGTTTAATTTTGTTCCGGATGATATTAAGATGTATTAACTGATGAGGTAGCTGGTACAAATACCCCTAATAAGCTGATATCGAATGTAATTTATTTATTAGTTTTTTGATTGTTGTAAATATACATTTTCGACTTTTATACCCCGGGTATATTCTCCAAATGCCTCCTTGTCTATATTCGCGATCAACTGTAGCTGCGTGCAATTGTTTACTTCGTTGGAATATGTAAAGTGACCATAATATAATGCTTGTTATTATGTTTGAATAGGAAATAGTATATTACGTAATAAGTGTTGTAAAAAGCATTTTACGCACGAATGGAAAAGTTACGCACGACGCCGCGTAGTAGTATTCGAAAAAATAAATTAATAACGGTAGTCATCATTTTAATGATCTTATTTGAGTAAAATACTCCATTTTCACAACACAGGCCCGACATATTTTTAGTAACGAAAATGTAATTTGTTCGAAACTTATTGTTGCTTGAATCTGATGAAAAGCATTATTTATCTTTCTTCTAACCGAGAATGTCAAAGTTGCTATCGCAGCCTACTATGTAATTTTAAATAGAATTTTATTCGAACATCGAAGTGCGTGGTTTTTAAGGTATTTACTGTTTTTCGTGTAGTCAACCGATATCGCATAATTTCTTGCGAGGATGGCTGTGAAATTTTTAGTGGAACTTCAAAGCAAGCACTTAATCTGTCACCAGTTTATTGTTGTCAATTTAACACATTCAGTGAATGTTTATTTGAGTATTATTTATTGTTAAAGAATGGAAACGTTAACAATTATTCAAATGCTGACATTCTAAATTTATTATTTATTCATGGAGAGTGTCACAAGATAATAAATAGGACTTGCGGGGTATTTAATGAGAGATATCCTCATTTACCACCAATGAGTAGACACATTTTACGAAGAATTTTAAGAAATCATAGAATTTTGCCAAAGCCGATAACTTTAGATGAAGGTAACAACGTCAATGTTTTGGCATATTTTCATGGTTACCCTGAATCATCAGTTCGTGCTGCTGAACAGAATTTAGACATTTCAAAAACCTCCATCCAAAGATTTTGAAAACTAATGGTCAGCTTCCATTTAAATTCAATTTTGTAAAGACGAACCCAATTCTGTGAAATGATTTTAACGCGATATCCGTTGACTGCACGAGAAACAGTAAATACCTTAAAACCAGAAAAGATAGGGAACCATTATACCATTCGAAAGAGAACAAAATTCTGCAATAGATTGCGCAAATATATACAGGGTAATCCATTAAAAAAAAATAAGTTAAGACGCTTTAAAGTAAATTCGTCAGTTAATTTCTACCACCCTGTATGAAATTAAGTCATTTTGAAATTGTGGCACGGAAGTTTTAGTTATGTCCCCTATAAATGTTATCGCTCTAACTTTATTATTGTAAAATACACATCTTTATGAATCACGCAGTGCTTTTTTAATTTTTTTTTTTTTTTTGAAAAAAAATTAAATATATCAAAAACGGTTATCTTTAAGAAATCTGCATGGAAGTTCACCTAAAAATTGACGTAGAATTCAAAATTGCAATAATATACAGGGTGTTCCATTTAAAATAACGAAGATGACGTCAAGTTCCGGTATAACCGGAAGCGTTAGGTGGACGCCATGATTTTAGTTGAGAAGGGCATGCACGAAAACAGTGTTGCCCAAATTTTCATAATTAAAATCGAAGTAGTCTCTGAAATATGTCTATGGTCTCGTGTCATCGTGAATATATTTGTCATACCCATTGGTTTCCGTGATGTCTACTCGTATCCTTTTTAGTTACTGAGCTGAGAATTGAATGCTGCCAGTTTCACCATTTGAAGTTTATTTAAAAAACTAAACATTTTATATTTAACACACCAAACCTTTTAGGCATAAGTATATATGATTTCTCTTTTTTGAAAATGAACCAAGGAACTTAAATTAAATATATTAATTTTTTTATTTTGAATTTAATTATATTAAATATAAGTATTAAAACAAATTGAATAAACGGCAAAAGTAAAAAGTTTATCCATGGTACTGAGAAAGAAAACAATGCATAATTATGTGTGGCTACATTTGGAAAATCGAAATTTATGAATTCTAAATCATTGAATGTCGTGCTTAGATACGGCAATCAACGTTTATAATGTTTACGTTCTAAATCTGCTTATAACAAACATATTAAATATTAATTCACTAAAACGGAACATATGCCGCAAACTGGGAATTGTTCAATTTAAAATAATTGAACATATTTATATAAATTAAACGCTGCAACCACAATGCACGTATTTGGAATAGTTTGTTATCATAAGTACTTGCTTTAACAAGAATGAACGCTTGGCGGGATCGAAACGCAAGAAAAGTGGCTGACGCTAACCAATACAGGCTGAAGAAAGCGACAAGTGAACAGAATGACACGAAAGTGCTGATGTGTCTCTACGAGCTCTTAAGATTTACCGGGCTAACGCCGTTTTCGCTCGACCATTCCTACGTCTGCATCAAACTAGTATTCTTAACAATACTTTTGGCAGTTGTAGGACACACCTACTACTGCTTCAGCATTTGGAGCACAATAATAACGGACATATCGACAGACATCATCTTCAAGCTCACTTTCGCGTTCAATATCCCATTCGCGTTCTTTTGTTTGATGGTTGCCAATTTTCGCATAGATTTATGGAAAGAGTTCACCAAGTCCATTCGGAGTCTGGAGAATTTCGTCACCGAGTGTGGTTTTTAGTGTTCGGTGAAACAAAGCGTCATCTACGCCCAAATCTTAGCTATTTTCAGCGTTATGGTTATTGAGCATATCGTCTACTTCCAATACCGCGTAGAGGAAGGTGTATGGAACCGCTTCAAGCAAACGATCGTTTGGACGTTGTTTTACTCTTACAGGAACTTCTTGGTGGCGTATATAACCGTTTTGACGCAGATTTTGAGGAGGAGGTACATCTACATAAACAGAATGATTACCGTCGAGAAAGGAGACGCGGGAAAGGCGTTGGTGATTTGCGAATTTATTCAGAAGGTAGTGAGTTGCACGAATCAAATATTCGGGTGGCATTTGTTTTGGCATGTCGGCATATACGTGCTACAACTGTTAGGCATCGTGTCCAATGTGATCATCACTGGGGATATAAGAAAGTCCGGTATATATTTTCTTATAGGAAACAGTGTAAGTAACTAAAAGGGTGTATCCACATCCCTCAGGAAATTTGACAACTTTTCTGAATTTGTTGTTGTTGTAAGTGACTTTAACTCTTCCACTATAGTAAATACATTGTTTTTAAAGGAGGTTCAGGTAAGTGGATTTTACCTTAGAAGTGGAAGTTGCTATGGACAACGGGAGGTACCTAAGTGAGGTAACTTACGTCCCTAAGGAATAAAGCGATTTCGTGTTATAAATGCATATTTTATGAACAAATAATAGCCCAGGAAAATAAGCTGGGAAATGCTATATATGCTAAATATTATGTACAATAGGTAACATATTAGTTTCCACAGTCAAAAAAATGGGGGGAAGATTGTTTACAGGGTGGTTAATTGTATAATTTTTACGTAAATTCACGTTTTTCGCTTATAACTTTTTCCGTTCATTTCCACGAGAAAACAGTAAAGTACTTTTTTTTCGTCTTCAAAAGACCTACAAAACTAGCCCTCGAGCGTAAAAAAATATTGATTACATTAAAAGTTATAAACAGAAGAAGTTTATTTATGACTTGAATTAAACATTAAACAAACTGCGTTATTATTATCAGAACGTTTTGGCATCACATCCTCTCATTCCTTATCACTGCCTAATAACTCACACGAAATCTGGAATCGGTAAGTTGAATAGTTTACAAGTTATGGCCTTATAAATAAATTAGCTAATTATTAGTCTGGACGATCCCGAGCATCTTCCACAATCGCACTGATTTTTTTCAAGGTAGATTTCATAATAATACGTTGAAATATATCATTTTTTTTTAATTTCAAATTTGCAACCTGGATTTTTTTTTATTTTTTAGCCTTAGTTGAAAAATAAATATACGACGCACGAGCGTGATATAGTTATAATATTATTACATATTCGGAGAGCTTATGAAAAGAGCTTTAAGTTAAAAAAAAAATCGTCCAGATTCGTTGAAAAACAACGGAGTTACAGACTCTCAAAGTCGACGGCCGATTGTTAAACAAATTAAGTTGGTCGCTCAAATTCGCATGCAAATAATATATTTGACAGTCTGTAACTCCGTTGTTTTCCACATGACAGTGGTAATAAAATATAACAAAGAAATAAAATTAATGAATAAAATAATTAATAAAAACAATAAATAAATTAAAACCCAATTGTATGTTATGCATAAAACAATCTGGAGTCAATTTTGAACATTTATTCTAGTTCATTAATAAAATTTCTCATATTTCATCTACATACAGGGTGGGCTCTTGAAAATGAAACAGCGAATAACTCTCAGGAAAATTATTTTTTCGAAAAAAAAAAAAAATTGTAAGTTATTTTTTTATTAGCAACTTGCATTTCCCAAATATAATCGATCAAATTCAAAACATGGTTGTGTATCTTTCAAACGATGTGTCACTTAACCCTCCTTTCCCATTAAGATTTGCCCTCCCACCCCCCTCCATAGGGGGTAGACCCTGTAACAAGAAATTTATGTGAAAAGTTGCCTCCTTCGATCAAAAATCGACATATCTCGGCGTTTTTTGGAAAAATAATTTGCTCTGTTTCGTTTTTAAGAGCCCAGAGTATATTTTTTATGTTGAAAAGGAAGAAAAACCGTGCGAGTGTTTACATCTATATTTCATAAAGTGTTATACTAAACATCCAATGTTGAAATTAGCAAGGAGCGCGGATTTCAAAAATATACAAGACGTTCCACTAAAAAAGACATAAGTTTGGTTTGTTAAGCTTTTTGAGGACACTCTGTATAAAGCCTAACATCATCATAAAAAACTTCTAGTTAATAACTACTATTTTTTATTTACCTTTTCTTAACTTAAAAATAAAAAAGTTAAGGAGGTTGACCTTTATAAACGTCCCTGTACATTTTCTGTCTTTATTTTAGATTTCGCTGGTGGTGCTAGTAATGTCCTGCGACGCCTTAGAGAAGAGCGGCAAGAAAATCATCAAAACCTGCTACATGCTTCACGAGAGTGTGGGAAATGAACACATCAAGGAAGAACTATTCCTGCTGGCGACATACGCTGAACAATGGAAACCTGCCTTATCGGCGGCTGGGTTCTACGATCTCAATCAGACTACCCTGTCGACTCTATTCGAAGCCATCATAACTTATTTGGTTATAATAATACAGTTCAATCTGGCCCTAGTCTAATCTGTCAAAGTAGTAGTGTCGTTAACGACAGAATAATCACTAGATTTCGGGAGACGCGGCTCGTGACAGAGTCGTACTAGGTGCAATTTCCCAGTGGTCATTTCAGTTGTTTACTAGATGTTCATAGCGGTTTGCTGGCGTTTATTTTGTACGTTATAATGAACAATTTCATGATATTGTCCGAAGTTATTTATTGTGTCATAATTTTCGCCTTTTTTCTTTATTTGAATAATAATTAATAAAATAAAACTTTGCGCCAAAAGGATCAGTTAAGGGTTATTTTTGAGGAAATAGTTATGCCCAAGAAAAAATCTCACACTAAAAAGAGCATTTACAAAATATAAAAATTCCAAATATTATGAAGAATAAGAATCCCAGTTTGCCTATTCCAAAAAACCATTGCTAAATTCAGGGGAACAACAAACATACAAAGAACGAAAAATGACTCGTTTTTCGACATATTTTTCCCTGTAACATTGAAAGTAAGCTCTAAATAAAAAAAAAGTCAATCTTTATTTTTTATTTATTTGACGATTTTCTATAAACTTACAACTGCGAATCAAAAAAGTTGAACTTTGCATTAACAATGGGCGAAAAATAGTAGAAAATTTATTATCTCTAAAAAATTGTGTGCCCTTTCTAAACCTTAATTTAAACCCACGGTATGCGATAAGCTTTTTGGAATTTTCTTAATTAACAATCCTGTCAATCGAAAACCACGCAATCGATCGTTGCAAAATTTTTAGGGCAGAATTGACATATGTTTTACTATTTGTTCACAAAATTTCATTAATATTTATAAATATTTACTTATTTTAAAAATTGCTCCAAATATACATACGATGTTCTACTATTTGTCGCGCATTATTAATGCAAAATTCAACTTTTTTTATTAGCAGTTGTTGTATTTCATAGAAAATCGTCAAATAAACAAAAAAATAAAGAGTGACTTTTTTATTTAGGTCTTACTTTCAATGTTACTATGTTGAAAAACGGGTAATTTTTCGTTCTTTTTGTATGTTTGTTGTTCCCCTGAATTTAGCAATGGTTTTTTGGAATAGGCAAACTCGGATTCTTATTCTACAAAATATTTGGGATTCTGTACAACAAAATAACGAGCGTTCAAATAAAAACGTGATCGAAGTTGGCTCTGACACATTGGACGTAGGGAGTAGCTTATAGCGACCAACTTAACCTCATTTCTCAACGAGCTGTATAGCAGCTGTCAGTTTCAATAACGTTAATGACTATATAACTTTATTTTAAAGAATAATCGTGATAACAATAACAAACAATTAAAGGAGCTGCGGAAAGTGTCCCCCTCCTTGTTATAACAATAAATTAAAGCAGCTGCTGAAAGTGTCCCCCTCCTTGTTCCAAGCACTTTTCACACCTGTTCCTCAAAGAATTAAAGACATTTTCTAAGATGCTCGGGGTATTGTTAATTTCACGAATCTTGTCTATAAGTCGAGCCTGCAGATGGTTTAAATCAGGAATAGGCAGTTCAAAAATAGTGTTTTTAAGGTAAGGCCACAAAAAGAAATCACACGGCGTAATATCACATGACCTCGGTGGAAATTCATGTTCAGCATTGAGACTTATTAGTCGATTTTGGAAAACTTCCCTCAACATATTCATCGTCTCGCCTGCCGTATGTGCCCTTGCGCCATCTTGTTGAAAGTAAAAGTTTGTAATTTCGTTTTCTTCCAGCTGGTTAACAAAAGGAGCGATAATTTCTTCTCTATACCTTTGCGCAGTAAGAGTACCATTAAAAAAAATAGGTCCATAAATCCTCCTTCGATTGAGAGCACACCAAACTCCAATTTTTTGAGCGTGTAGAGGGCCCTCGACAAAAAAGTTATCTGGTTTTTCAGAAGACCACATTCTCATATTCTGTGAGTTTACGTAACCACTTAAATGAAACCAGGCTTCATCAGAAAAAAAGGTGATATTATGAAGTTCACCGTAGTTGTTTAAAAACCATTCACAAAATACAGCCCGTCGCGGAAAATCAACTTCATGAAGTTCTTGCTGACAAGTTAAACGATAGGAGAACAAACGCAAATCTTTTTTTAACACTGTGTGGCAGGTACCGACTGATACTCCCACCATTTGTGATAAAACACGTACAGAAGTTCTTGGCGCATTTTCCATTATTTGTTGGACATTTTCTTTTAATTCTTCAGTCCGCTTTTTAGGTCGGCCGCTTCCTTCTTTTCTTGTTACACTGCCCGTTTCACGAAAAACATTAACACAACGCTGAACTGCACTTTGAAAAATTTTGTACTCAACAACGCCGGGAAATTGATTTTGAAATTCTATGAAACATTCCTCAATAGAGTACTTCCATATTCCATCATTGCGTCCATTTCTAAAGTAGGACTCTATGATAAACACTTTTTGTTCTTGAGAAAACACCATTTTAAACGCTTTTTAAAACGAAAATATTCAAATTGACGGCGGCGATATAGCGCTTTGACAGATGACGTTTAAGTTCATTTGCTATACGCTACGCCCTACGTACAAATTTTCAGAACCAACTTGACCACGTTTTTATTTGAACGCTCGTTATATTACTTCAAACACAAACGTCTTGAATGCTCTACCGCCTGGAGTCCGGCTCTGTTACACGTCACATGCCCCCTAAGTCTAATAATACTTGCTAACGTAATTTGCCGGTAGAATATACCGAGTGTCTTAGAATTTACTTATTTGATCTCTGACGCACCATATTTTGATAATAATTTGTTAAATAATGCTTAACAGTTTAGTCTTAGCTTCCCATTGTTAAAAGTAATATTTGTAGGATTTATCAAATTGATGTTCTTTTACGTCTCGAATTTTGGATACAAATTTTGACATGTGTCACAATTGACGTGACACTGAGCACTTAAACTACGTAGTCGATATGAAAAGTGGCTGTCATATTTAAATTTTTCTATTTGTCGCACTAATAGATGTGTTATATCCGACAATGTAAACAACTGTCAGTCGTATATCCACCATCTAGTTATTATATTAAATAAATGTTGGCACCTTGTTTCATTTGTTTTTTCTTATCGACATAACCCTAATTGAAAGTTAAATGGACGATACGTGTCGGTTTGTTTTGGAAAAACAAGCGAACCAAAACCAACTTGACTTAAAATAGGCGTGCGAAAATGCAAATTCTGTTACCCGTTTCAGCTTAAGACTTGCCTCATCAATATACTGCAAATTTATAGATTCATATGACTTTAGCGTTTTTACTCAAGTGTAAAATTTATAACGTGAAATTCTACTTTAGCTTAAAAATATACGAAATACTTGACTGACTATACGGTTATGATCCTGACATGTACCGACAAAGACTTTCGGGAAAAACATTATCAAGCTGTTACCCGAACCATAAGGTAATAATTCTTACCAATGGAGCCACCAAAATTTATGCGACTAGCCCATCTGCCATTTAAATTTGAATTAGCGTAACATTGTCCTTGGCATCGACCTCAACTCGCTCGAGAGATATAAGATTAATACCACAAAATATATTTTTGTGCTACCGCTCTAGAAAGTTTATGTTTTTTAGTGGTTGCATTCAAAATCTTGACAATTTAATGGGGAAGATAAAAATAATACGATAATAATAAATTCCTAATACGAAAACAAATATTTTAGTTGAACTTCCTATCAACAGCCGGTGCAATTAAAGCACAGTCTTAGGGTGCGTTTACAATTTTAAGATTGTCAACTAAGCTCTGAAGCGTTTAGGTTTGAATCAACGTAATTAGTGTTTTATTTTATTCTTGGACATTTTTTTATTAAATCCAAATAACGAAGTAACAATTTGATAATCTTAAGTGTACCAAGTATTTCCCAACTCAACCTACTTTGTTGTTTTTTCAACTGCAATTTTTTGAGGTTAGATGTAATAATTGTAGTTTTCATATTTTGGACACATTTGATAACACAGCTTCACAAAAAATCGAGAAAATTACCCCTGCAGTCTGACTATGTCTATTATATATTTTGGTCGCTGAATCCAAATTTAGGGTTTATTTAACCCTATCACGTCAGGATTTTTCATAACCTTAAAAAATAGGCCCAGAAACGCAATAAATCCTCTACCCATTGACCACTCAATCCCAATAACCCCTTAACCCCTTAAACCCTTAAACCACTTAACCCCATAACCTCAAAATGCCATAACCCAAAACCCCAGTACCCGGTAAGGAAGACACTTATGCACGTTGAAGCCCTGAAACACAGTATGTTCGAGCCATGCATGCTTCTTAAGCCTTAAACCCACATTCTTCAATAACCCTATAACTCCGAAACCCCATAACCCGGTGAAAACGAGGCTTTCGTTGGGAGAACCTACGTTTTGCCGAAATCAGGAACAACGACGAGGACGTAGTGGGCTCGGGTTCGGGCTCGGGCTCGGGTTCCCTTTGGGGTTCTTTATTAACGTATGTTCCCCTTGCCTGGGGTGCTTTATTAAAGTGAGGTCTCCTCATTTTTCGGGGTGCTTTTTGAAAGTGTGTTCCCCTTGCCCTACACGAATAGCAATGATGCCCAAAGATTTAACTCATAAGATTTCGTATATAAGACTATTCTTTACTGGGTTGTTAGATTATGGGCTTATGGGGTCATTAAAGAGTATAGGCAACAAATATAGACCTCTTATAGAAGAGCGCTCATAGGTTACAAGTCAGTGACAAAATTGAAATGCACGTAGAGCCTATACGAGACTATAACTGTCCCCCAAAATTACACAGGAGCAACCTATAAACATACTATATACTTTCCCCAAGATTTCGTCCCCGATTTCGAATCCTGAGCGTTCTTCTATAAGAGGTTTATAATATTATTATTAATATGTTTCAGGGCTTCAACTCGCATAAGTCTCTTTCTTACCGGGTTCTGGGATTTTGGGGTTATGGCATTTTGAGGTTATGGGGTTTAAGGGGTTAAGGGGTTATGGAGTGGTCAATGTGTGGGTACACATGTTGCAAGTGACCCATTTTTAAGCATAACGTCAAGAACGCCGCCGGACGCACCACGGGGTTCCCGGAAAATGACCCCTGCAGAGTGGCGCCAAGACCAGGGACTTCTGCCACCGACTACCAAGCTACCTACGACCGACTTCAACCACAGGGCACTCTCCAGCAAACCCTCAAACCGTCAACATTACTTTTTTTACACAAGCTTAGTTTTCAATAAAAGTAGTTTATTTGTACCGTTGAGAGAGCGTTTTATTCTTGCTGTACAGCGAAAGCAACCCTCAAATGGATAGAGGATTTATTGCATTTTTGGGGCTATTTTTTTGAGGTTATGAAAAATCCTGAAGTGATGGGGTTAAATGTACTCCGAATTTGGATTCAGCGACCCCGAAAATATATGATAGACATAGTCAGACTCCAGGGGTAATTTTCTGGATTTTTTTTTGTGGAACTGTAATCTTTATACTATATAGGGTGTCCGGTAAGTACCTCCTAATCTCTCGGGAGTGTATAGGGGAGGTCAAAATAAAACTAGTCCTCCCTATAATTTTTTTTCCTAATGTGCCCCCTAACGGAGTTATGGGGGGGTCTATGGGGTACCTAGAAATTAACGTTTAGGGTTATAACTTTGAAACCACCCTGTATATTTTAATAAAATTTTCGTACGTTGTATTACACATGGAGCTCTACGATTTGATGCTAAAATCAACTTTTTGCTATTATCAGGTGTCCAGAAACGGACTGGCCCTAGCACAATTTTTCTCAAAATTTTGACAGAAGTAATTTTATCAAACTGAAAATATTATTATTAGATACTCTGAAGGTTTTTCTTTAAAAATGGTACTCTTTATTTATTTCGAAAAAATGAACGGTTTGCGAGATAAATCGGTTTTGAAAAAAATTGGTAACAAATACAACAATTAAAATTTATTTTTTTTACATATTATTTCATGCATTTAATTTCTTTAACTTTATCAAGTCCAGAAATCTTTGAACGGGTTGGCTATACTTTATGAGCAAGTAGTGACCAATTAAAAATAACATTTGAAAAATAACTTACTTACAAGACATGCAACAAAGAACATTCAACAATGAACAAAGGTACCTAAATGTTACTTCGGTAGATGTTCAAAATGAGCACCCCGTACTTCAATGCACTTTCTAATCCTACGAATGTTTTCCCGGTGCACTTGAAATAATATTCCGTGATTATTGCGGAGATGGTCACAGTTCTGTGTTAGCCTCAGCAGAAGTTCCTCTCTACTATTTACGGGTGTTGAATAAACGTTATTTTTTAAATGACCCCACAGAAAAAAGTCTAATGGGTTTAGGTCGGGCGACCTAGGTGGCCATAATACAGGTCCGCCTCGACCTATCCATCGATCACCAAAAACATTCGTCAGATGTTGACGTACTAAACGATCAAAGTGGGGTGGTGCACCGTCATGCATGTACCACATTTCAGTTCTTATTTGAAGGGGCACTTCTTCTAACAAAATATTTAGATTTTCCTCTAAAAATTGCAAATAAAGAGCACCATTAAGTCTTTGCTCCAGAATAAATGGACCAATCAAATGATTCCCGATAATGCCAGCCCACACATTCACCATAAACCTTTGTTGGTAGCGAGTTTGAACTAAAGCGTGAGGGTTTTCTTCATCCCAGACAT
The DNA here is from genome assembly GCF_000390285.2 of Anoplophora glabripennis. Classification (NCBI taxonomy): domain Eukaryota; kingdom Metazoa; phylum Arthropoda; class Insecta; order Coleoptera; family Cerambycidae; genus Anoplophora; species Anoplophora glabripennis. Next base: position 120,688 of record NW_019416488.1, read on the forward strand.
GTAGATTATGCGAATTAATTATGCCGTCTCTTGTAAAACCTGCTTCATCGGTAAACAAAATAGATGTACCAAAATTATGATTCCGAATATGATGCTGTAAAAACCAATTGGCGTATTGAAGTCTTTTTGGATAATCATCTGGAGACATAGCATGTACTTTTTGGATTTTAACGATAACATTGATTTACATAAGCAAAAAATTCAGGAAGATGTTGCCACCATAAAGGAAGAAATCATCTCGTTTGTGTACAAGGAATTTAGAAAAGGTAAAAAAAATGTGGATTATTTGGAGGTTTACAAGTTGAATACGACTTGCTTCATTGTTGTTGTTAATTTCAGAAACCTGTCCGCTCTAGAGCTTAGTCTGACAATCTTAAGATCGTAAGATTCCATGTAAACGCATCCTTTGATGACACGACTCTCCGACGAATTTATCCCGACCTTCATGTTTTTTTTTTGTAAATCGACTTGCAGTTTTTCGTAATATTTTCAAATTTTTTAAAGTATTTCCAAGTGATCAATGTTTTTCGGTAGTTTCGAATTATTTCCAGGTATTTCTAAGTATTTTCAGGTTTTTAAAGAAATATATTGCGAAGTTTCTCTACAATTCATCTACTTTTACTATTACTACCCAAAATTTCTCAGTATTTCTCAAGCTTGCACCCTAAATTATTCTCACGATTTGCCCCTCGTTTTTTTTTTCGTCTTTCGACGCCTCCGCGCCCTCGTCCTACAACACTGCGCCAACCTGTTAACCGCAAGGTACAAGACGGACCCGTCGGCATTACCGGCAACGGTTTTTTATTCCATTTTAATGTGGCGCACGCGAAGATTTATTGCCCCGGGGACGCCGTACGTGATGCAGATGGCAAAAAGAGATTGCAGGAACCATATCAAGTGCAAAAATAACGTTATTAATATTTATTTCGTACTTGTGACGGAACCGTAGCGGGTTACGAAGACCGCCTCAAAGGAGAGATCTGTTCACGTAAGCTCCCGCGTACGGGGTGTTCCGCGTTTGGGCGTCTCCTCTGTAACCGGGGCACGTAGGCGCTTGAGGTTTGCTTTGTTTCTTTGCTAGATATAAATGATTTTTAGGAAAATTTTCGTTTATAATGCGGCAAGGGCTTAACTTATTTCCGGAAATTGTCGGGGTCATGACTGTTTCGAAAATTATACAGGGGAGAACTCTAAGTGGGAGTCAGTTTTTTTAGGGGTCTCCTAAATGCCAATCTAAAATACTTTTTTTTGTTGAATAAAAAAAATTAAACGCGTTGTAATTAGTTTCCTAAGCTTCATTTTGATTCTTGTTAACTCTGCCACAAGGTGGCGTAAACTGGGCCACCCGGAATTAGCTTGGTAAGTTGTATCAGTGCGATAACAGCGTTGCCAGTTCCTACTTTTTTAAATCAACTGTCAGAGAGCGACAATGGAAAATAATTTTGTAAAACAGACTGCTTTTGTATGGCTTAGCGACGTGTCATTTTAAAGTCACCATATATTTTCTTATATCGAAGTGGACGAAGAGCCGAACACATCCTAATTCGCAAAGTTTTGTCGGTTTTAAGTTTTCAGAATGTAACGTAAAAAATGGTTCTGGCTTACTGGAGATGTTTATCGTCATTTTCTTGAGGATGAATTGCCCGTACTTTTGGAAGACATCCCATTGCCAGTAAGGTTGCAAATGTATTTTATGCACGATGGTGCTCCACCCCATTTCAGTTTAGCTGCACGTGAATATTTGAACAATATCTACCCGAATCGCTGGATAGGTCGAGGAGGCACTCAACCCTGGCCCCCGAGGTCTCCCGACTTAAATTCGTTGGATTTTTTCCTTTGGGGTCACCTCAAACCTTTGGTTTATACGACTGTATTAGAGTTGAAGGTGTACATTTTCAACAACTGTTGTAACGCCTGTGTATGTAAAGTATTTTTCATAGGTATCATTGCTGTTTGTTAAATATTTTTGCTTATGTTTCTGTTAATATTACTTAATTATTTAAAGAAAGAAGAATTGTTACATTGTGTTTCCTTTAAATGTATTGTTAAAGTTGATTAGTAAATAACTAAAATATTGTTTTTCTATTTTTGTTTACTACTTCCCTTAAAATGTGCGTATGAAATGATATTATTTTTTTACTCGAAAAGGAAGCAATATATCAAAAAAAGTAAAGAGACAAAAAAGTTGTATTTTTAATCGCATAATTAGAAAAAAATATGACACCTGAGAAAAAGCAGTGACGCCTCATATGTTTACTTATTAATATCAACAGGAATGAGTCTCCGAACGCCGCTGGAATAGATAAAATGAAACAAATTACGTCAGAAGACGTGTACCGTTTTTATAAACAAACATACCAAATTTCAAAAAAATCGGAATTAGGGTTCTCCAGATATTAGTAAAAACATTGTATTTTCTCTAAATTTCAACACCCTGTATCTCCGAAACGAAGCATTTTCGGACATAGGTTTATAGGAGCTTTTTTCGCAATATTAATGGGATACCCTGTACAGGGTGTTCCATTTAAAATAAGCAAGTAGATGACGACTTCTGGTATAACCGGAAGTGCTACAACAATGGCATTATTTTATTTAAAGAGAGCACCTTCGAAAACCCTAAAGCCTAAATTTCCAAAATTCTAATCGAAGTAGTCTATGAAATATTCTAATGCGCCATCACGGTAAGACATCCTGTATATTTATAGAGGCATTAAATAAAATCGTTTTAAAGTATACATCGTAAAACATACATTTTTAAATTAGTCTTAACTAAACCTTGTTTTTTGACCACTGAACCACTGAAAAAGCAGAATGTTTTAAAATTTTATTTTTAGTCAGTTACGTAGGAATAAAACATTAATACATTACAAAAAAACTCTTTAATGAGTTTTTATCTAAGTTATTTATGTATTTTGTGAAAGGCTGGCATACGGTTAACATTTCCGCACAAAAACTATGGGTCAAAATTTCTGTTGCATTCCCGTTTTATTTGAATACCTACATTTTTTCTGCAATCGAACGCTACCTACGCGAAGAATTCCTCTTGAAGATTTATTACAACACAGAAATTAACAGTAAGTATTGATAGCTCTCCACATATAGGTATTTACGAGGGTATTTATCAAGTATTTATACTGTAAGCAAAACATCGAAAAAAATCTGGTTTATAACTTTTGACAGTGTAAAATCTGTCGCGCCCATGGAAAAACACTCGGAAAATATGTGAAATACCTATTTACGTTTTCAAATAATAGAAATTCTTTTAGTTAAAGCTTAAGTAAACGAACTTGTATAGATGTAGTTTTTAACAAAAATATTTATCATAAGTGAATATAGTACCTGCTAGAGATTTTAAATCAACAACAAATTAGTCAATTATCTAGTAAGTGCACAAATATTTTTCGAAAATATGATTTTTAATACCGCCAGTGAGAAATAAATAAAGACGCAGATAGGTACTAGTTACTTTCCAGTTTTATGCCATAAATTCTAGAGTATAGAACGTTGATTGAAATATTTTTTACTTCAGTAAACGTATAGAAATAAAATAATGAAAATCAGTGAATAAGGTACAAAACATACCTACATTCTACATTACCTACTGCACAGTTTAGAGTCTAGCTACCTAATAGGTCCGAAAGATGTCGGAAACATCAGATCTCCGTATGAAAATATTCAAATAAAATTGTATTGTAAACACAGTTGTAAGTTCGTAGTAGTTATAACAATATCACTAAGTTCGAAGTTATTTTTTTTGTAATATTGTATCTGCCTGCTTATTTAAATATGTCGCACACAAACTCCCTACCTTTTTGATCCGTCTGCAGGCAGCAAAAGGCAATCTTCCATTTCATGATTCCGATTCCCAGTCCCAGTTCTCAGCTCGGTTCCCAGTATCAACATAATGTAACCTACTTAAAGTAAAACAAAAACAAGCACGCTGGAATACGGCACACAATGCACAAAAGTATTACTTTTATCTAGGTTCATTTTATTTAAAAATATATTTTAAAATCACTACCGGCAAGATCACAAACGCAACACTAAAACAACCAAACAATACGACGCGGTTCAGATTGTTGATAATTGTCGGTCGTTTTTGTTTTGGGGAGTGTCTACTAAGCAAGGCTAATCGGACCATTTTCACTTTCGGGATGAAAGAGATTCTAACTATATAATAAAAGTAGGTGTTTTTGTTTGTTATTGTTAGATATTTGATGTTTTCGGGATCAGATCAGATATCGGTGGCCCATATTTGAGGTTAGAAAATTTTTTTTTAACGTTAATGTCGAATTGTTGAATGAAAAAAGGTAAGTAAGTACTTAATTATTTCTTGTATTAAATATTTTCTAGACTGGTTTTGGGTGGTAAAGGTGATTAGTAGGAATTTTATTTAAAAATCTCAGTAAGTGTGCCGATTGTGTTGAACAGCATATACATAACTTCGATCCCATTATCATATGAAATAATTTGGAGGACGTCCAAGCCAACATTGTTTTCTAGGTCACGGTAACAGGCACTTGACCCCTACCTCGATTTTATTGTTATTCTGCAATTTACCGGGTATGTTGAGTGAAGTAGTGGGCGATTTTTTACTTTTCCAACTTTTCGTTTCCGCTTTTTATTTTATTTGCATATAACCTAGTCGGCCTAGTCCGGTAATCAACGTAAATCTATGATATCCCACACTAACTTTTAACCTCTATTTAAGATATAGGTATGTTGCAAAATTTTGAAACTAGTACCTATGCCACATAACCCTATATTATAATTTAGTAGCTTTAAGCTTTGACAATTAAGTGGATTACATTCAGATTTATATCTACAACACCGCTTAGTATTCTATTTTGCATAATAACATTCGTTGATATTGCAAATACGATTCTTGTTCTGTGGCCACATTTCAGATAAGCAAAGTAGGCACAAAGGCTATGACAAAGTGCCCCTTATTTATGTTTTATTAGGCCTATTCTCGGTTAAATTGTTTTGTGAATTCAATTGCTCCAAGAAAGATAAACATCTATTATTCATATTATTTCATATCAGATAAGTAATACAAAATGTAATAAATAAGAGACTAGTACTATACAGGATGTTTGTCTGGAAAATACACGTATAACGTTTGACGTTTCAAAATTCATGATAAATTTTCTCTTTTTTTTGAATAACTCAAAAACGTTTCCTTCGATTTTAACCATTTTTGACGACTTTTAGTGGCTAAACTAAAAAATATAGGTACTTCGAAATAGGATCATTCTGAACCAAGGAATCTGCGGGCAAACGTTGTACATATATTTTTCCGGTCCGGACATCCTATATTTTAATCAGAAACTTTGCTGGATAAAAAAACAAACCCTTACCTTTCCACACGTTTAATTTATCCGTTGCTCGAGCTAAGTGGGTGCCCCCCATAAATTTCTGTTCAATTAACATCTACGCGCCGAACATGAAATTCCGGCGATCCTTTGTTATCCTAGTGAAGACTGGCTTTCTCAGACTGTAGGATTTACACCGAGAAACCATTCCGAATTTGTTCAGAACATGGCCATTAAATTTCAGTCGTCTCATTCTTTCTGCAGAAGGCCCTGGTGTAGTCTCAAGGTGAAACGGGGGTCACGAAAGGTTGGAAATATCTGAAAATGTGAAAAAGCTTAAAATACAAGTGTAGATAATGATCAGATCAGTAGTTAGAAATACAGTGTGTCATTGGAAGGGTACCGCACTCTTGTAAGCTATTTTATTGTTGATTTTTAGAGAATCAGTTATTCTTGATAAAAAGTTTTGTTTATCCTGGGAACCCACGAGCAATAAGCAAATAAATGTAATAAAATATACCGAGTACGGTGGCAAAAAAAAAACTATTTTTTTTTGTTTCTTGTGAAATTATGTTGATCATGTTTTAAGAGCCCCCTCAAAAAATCAGTTAAAAAAAATTTTTTTAGAGGTCGCTCAAGAGTTAAAAATTTCCAAAATCGTCAAAAATTGAATTTTTTTTTTAAATTTTTTCTCGTTATTTTATCATTTTCTAGGTTGAAAAAAATCTCGCTTCTGAAAATTTCAAATCGATATTTTAATTTCTAAAGGTCACTCATAATTACTTTAACTTCCAAAGTAGTGTACCTAAAATGTTTTCGAGCGACCTCTAAAAATAAATATCAACGAACTAATAATTTTTTTTATTGAATTTGATGAACAAAAGAATAGAAATAAATCACGAAACACTTTCTCGAGGCAAAATTTACTATCGCACTGTGAGTATCAAATATTTATAATTTTTCATTTTTTAAAATTTAAGTGTCTCGTGATTTATTTCAGATTTAAATCAAATTCAATAAAAAAATTATTAGTACGTTGATATTTATTTTTAGAGGTCGCCCGAAAACATTTTAGATACACTACTTTGAAAGTTAAAATAATTGTGATGAGTGACCTTTAGAAATTAAAATATCGATTTGAAATTTTCAGAATCGTGATTTTTTTCAACGTAGAAAATGACAAAATAACGAGAAAAAAAGTAAAATTTTTGACGATTTTGGAATTTTTTAAAAATCTTGAGCCTCTAAAAAAATTTTTTTGCCCTGTTTTTTTGAGGGGGCTGTTAAAACATGATAAATTAAAATGAGACAAGAAAAAAATATTCGTTTTTTTTTGGGCCACTCTAATACAGAGCGTCCAAAAATTTTGAAAAATGTGAAATTTCCCCCAAGGTAATGGAAAAAATTAAGGGATCAAAAAAAAAACTAAATTTTCGGCGATTTTTCAAATGGCTGTATCTTTGATAAAAATGGTCGTATTGGAGTAAAAAAAAGCAATTTGAAGCTTGAAGTTTCAAATTTTTGGATCTTGCATTTTTTTCAAGTAACACGTATCGCGCAATCTTAATGAATATCATGAAAAAAAAATTTTCGAAATTTTTTTCGATCTTATTTTTGGTGTACGGACTTGGAAAAAATTTCTCCAACTGAACCACCTTATGGATTAGATAGGTTGTTCATTTAGCTTCAATTTCTTTTATTTTTGGTCTCGAATGTATTCTCTATAATATCACTTGTCTCCTGTTTAGGTTTGGCACCATATTTTAAAAACAACCGTATAATAATAAAACAATCACTCTGTCATTGTACAACGGAATGCTCTACCAAGGGCGCCATGAATGATCCGCGATTCGAAAATCTCGTCACAGCCTCCCTAGACCTGCGACCTTTTACTATTCCAGGGCATGGCTTGTTTGTTTTAAAACCCTATTTAAACCAGACTAGAATAAATACCGCAGCCTCCTAGATTGTACACGCGAAAAATCGGCCAACCAGGTTTAATATTCAACGCGAAAATAATTCTTATTCAAATTGGATAAGGTTCAGATGGTTATCCACGTCGCATTCAGAGTTCAGGAAACTGATATCTTACGTTTATTACGTGAAACAGATTATCATGGGAAATTTATGGTTAATAAAACGGCTATAAACTGAGACATTAGCCATAAAAGAGGTTGTAGTGGCGATGTATACAAATAGTTTGCGGAAATCGATTAATTTGTATTAGAATTCGTCAACTGTTGCTAAGAGAGGATTTTAATTAAACCAGGGAGAAAAAATAAAATTCGTTTGTCACATTTTATAGAAGAGTTCAAGAAACTAATAATTTAAATAAATAAGTATACGACAAACATTGCGGTTAAAAAGTTATTTTTATTGCACTGTTAAAGTGTCACTGTTGAATTCAAAAAGCGTCTTTCTGGAGTTAAATGCAGGACCTACAGGGTGAGTCCCTGTTAAAGCTTGCTTCTTTATAGAGCTTTATAAAATTTTTGATGAGCGTTCCCCTGTAGGTTCGATTTACGGCACTGTCCTGTACTGTGTGAAAGTCAGTGCTTTTTATTCGTGTATAACACACCGTGTTGTCAATTTTAGAATTTTTCCTCAAATTCTAAGATTTTTTTTACTAAGGTTTGTTAATTATTTTTCACACTCTCATTCTAAAATGTATGAGGCTTATAATCACGATAAATTTATGCAATAAATACCTAAATATAACACGCACAAAGCTATGCCAAAATATGTACCTACATGAAATTCCTAAATTCGAGTAGTTTTGGTAACAATGCAGTTTTGCACGCATACGTCATTTAGTGCGATAAATGTAAGCAGTTAGGTTGTGTATTCCAACTTTATAGTTTTTTTCTCTGTGTACTTTGTTCAGAACTGATTTTTTAAAATCACTTTTCACATTGCATTGGAAGTAAATTTTCAGTATTCCAAGGCAATTTCTATTCCTACTTGTTGTGAAGGTAAAAAATTGGAATGTATATTTAATCCTGTTCTCTCAGTGTAATAATACCTAGCATTCCATTTCTTTGAATCTAAATATTGCATTCAATTATTGAAAATAAACCACCTCACTCTCAACAATCTCCCGATCGTTTGTCCTTTTGTGTTTCGCCATATTAAAACGGGTTTTCGGATTAACTTAACTAAAATAATTTTTATCGGGGGTTTTTATTGCGAGTCCTCTTCATGAGCGTGGTTCAAGGACTGCGTGGCACTTACTCTCTTAAAATATGTACAGATAAAGCGGTTTCGAGAACCGAGCTGCATTTTTAGCCGGGAGATGTCCGTAATTGGGTATTGGTAACGAAAAGGCGAGGTGCAAGAAAAAATGTAGCCACTATATAAGCCAAAATTAACGTATTATTACTAGAGGGCGGGAAAATTCAACTAGGTTTGTTGAAAGGAAAAAAATATACACTTTAATGCACAATTCAGGAAAAGGAATTCAGGACAAGATACGTCAGAAAGGTTGCTTTATCCTCCTGTAACTTTTATGGCAGTGGAACAAGGCAAGCAAAATTGAGAGAACTGGAAAATTCGAAATAATTGAACCTTTATTAACATTTAAGGTATACTGGCTTGTAGAAACTATTTTTGCCAAAATAAGTATATTGTTATACAGGGTGTGGCGTGTATAATCTAGAAAAACTAAACTACAGTTTCCTGATGGTATTTGTAATAGAAAACTCTTATACGAAAAAGTTCTATTTTCGCGTTTTTTTTTGTAAATTAAAGTCCATTTATTCAAAGAAAATGAAGGTCGTCCCTGTGTTATTTATTAAAAACTTTGGAAATGTTTTTATGCGATCCGAGATACAGCCTTATAATTGAAGTCGGTATAATCTAATACTAGTAATACTAAAAGAAGGTTAGGTTACATTGTCAAAAAATTTGTGCAGTCAACTGATTTTGTATTTGTAATGAATTCATTATTCACTTTATTATTAAATATTAAGCATCGTCCATCGACCCATCAGTGTTAAAAAGTGAAAGATTTGCAGACAAAAGTTTTTATTTTGTAATTCCACGATAGTGACAGTGTAATTTTTATAAAGAAGTAAAAAAAAAGAATAGCGTGCCGACTACATTAAAAACAAGATTCTTATTTCTTACTTTGCTTAATATTTTAGTTTTTGCACAAGCTAGTTTTACAATGAACCGAGAAATCAATGCATTTACTATTTCCGAACATGTCGATATGGTGTTAGTGTATGGTGCAGCTGGAGAAAATGTACTCGCGGCAACTAGGTTGTACCGGGAACGGTGACCACAACGTCACCCCCCATGTGCAAATGCAATCCTATAGTGCGTTCAGCGATTAATAGTTTTTGAGTTATTTTGAAGAAAAGACAATTTTTTCCGGAAATACAAAAAATCTCTTTTCACGTCAAGCTCAACTTTTTTCAAAACTTAGCACTTTGAACCGGTTTTTATTGAAAATATAAGTCTTCAACTTCAATCCCTGTAAGAATGGACACTGTAGCACATAAATAGCGGCTTGTGGAATTTTTTGAACAAAGAAAAATTTATTCGGCTCCAGAAGGTCGTAGAGCAACGTTTTTCTTTTAATTCGTGTAAAAATGCCACCGATCGATTCCTGTAATAGACTTTATCGAGAAATGAAAATCGAAAAAGATATTCAAGAAAAACGCGACTAAAAAATTTTTACTTTTTCCAGTCATTTTTGGACACTTGGAATGAATAAAATCGTTATCACTCGTTTTTACCGTGAAAGTATGACTCTTAAGGAAAAAATGAGGCTTGATTCGCTTCTCTACGACTATTTGTCGAGCAAGAAGAGCCGATTTTCGAAATGACCTTTTTTTCGAAAGATCGATATAACTCGAAACGTTTTTTATATTTTTTAATTTGAAAAAAGGCTATTTTTTTTCTTACCAAGGGCTACATTTACAGGAAGTAATAAGTTTCAAAACCTTAATTTGCAAGAGATACCTACAGAAAAACTAAAAAAGTCGATTTTTGACGGTTTTTTCGATATATCTCGAAAAGTAATATATAATAAATAGTAATCGATAGGTTTTTTTTTTTAATAGCTACAACTTTCTCTTTTAACTTTTTTCGATTGGAGTTCGTTTTTTTTTTAGCGAAAAACCGTTTTTTTTATTTTTATGAATTTTTTAGGTTAACTTCGCCGTTTATGCGCCACAGGAAAAAAACACTATCTTTCTTAGAATTTTTTCCTATATCACCATATTTTCTCTTTCCAGGTGGTATTTTTTGTAAGCTCTTCAACTTATTGATTGGACTAGAAATTCTACGTGTTAATCGTAGGTGGCTGGCGATGCATTCGATCACATTTTGCCATTTTTCTCGAAAACATTGTGTTCTACGAACAAAATATCAAGAAATAAAAGAGTTTCTAAATTCAATGGCTTTCTAGTGGACTAGTAATTTTTAAGAAATTCAAATATTCGACCTAATTTTTTTGGCTTCAAAGACCAGAGGGCCCACAAAAAAGCGTCTTAAGTGGGTTCCCCGCCAAAAAACGTAGCACCATCAGATTCCACATGTCATAAAAGCCCTGTGCACCAAATTTAGTGATTCTCGTATAACAGGGTTCTGAGGTATGTAACAAATATTATTCTTAGAGGGGGCCACTTGGCAAAAATAAAAAATACGGTCTCCTAAATTTGTTTTAAGAATCTGTGACCAAATTTTGATGCATTAATTTCGGGATACCCGGTATAACTGAACATCGTAATTGTTTTTAGAGTTTTTGACTCAAAAATGCAACACACAAACATAACAAGCAGTGGCTATTTTTTGCTTAAGACTATTTGAGAATCATCTGACACAAAATACAACGTATACCCAGTTACACCTTCATTTGTTTTAGAAAATGCAGATTCGATATTTTCCAAAAGAATACGCTCAAGTTCAAGGATTTCGGTCACAGCTGTCCGCGGAGGAATGTAGCATTTAATTTATATCTGGAAATAAGTAAATGGAAAGAAATGGTCGTATTAATTATTGCAAAACGCGATTACATGCTAAAGCTTTTAATGCTCGATGTCTTGAGCTCTTGAAATGCCTTATACGGGGCTTGTTCAAAAAGTTTTGGAACCCCTAGCTCAGAAACAACAAATAGAATTTTAAATCAAAACTAAAAGGAGAGTTTCATTAAAATCCTTGAGTCCTTTTTCAGTCACTTACAAATAGTTTATTAAGACGCAGCTGTCATCCATCAATAACCAATAATTATGACAAAGTGTACAAAACTAGCAACATGAGGCTGTTTCAATTAAAAATTCTTGTATGTTTTAACTCTTTTCTCCCTTGCGTTACCATCACGCTAATGCATTAAAATAAGACGGAACCCAACGAGATCTGAGGACAGGTTCTGTTGAGTACATTATGCTGCAAACATAGTAATAATATCTCATTAAAAATACCTCATACCTCTTAATTTGCTATCGGACGATTTACTTGGGCAAACCTGATTTGAATCGAATACCGGAGTATCAACCGAGAGAAGACACGCATAGGACTTGCGATTTCGGTACAATTTAAAATGTTATTTAAAATATAAACCGTAATAAACTGTTTAAAATGTTATTTTTTCCTTATTTTTTTGGTTGTTTTGCTAATTTAAATAAAAAGCTCATCATTTGGTAGAAATAATGTCGACAATTTTCTTGCAATTTGGTCTTTTGCCATTTAAGAATTTAATATCTTTCTAGATAATATTAATAACAAGGCAGTGGCGGCTCGTCGTATGAAGCAAGTGAGGTCAGGCCTTACTGTAGAATTTGACTCTCACACCATAGATTTTAATACCTACTATTCTATTATTAACCTAAATAAACAGTTAGGTAAACTAATTTCCAATTACCTATTACATTTATCAAAAATCAAAATAACAGTATAAAATAATTGTTTGAATATTGAATATTGTGCCTCTCGCCGTTTTCATCTGTGCGGCATTGGATACTGTTACTCCCCACTAGTCCCCACCACAGTGAGGCCAGAATTTCTTTGCTTGTAGGCGCGCCACATTTGCTTACAATATGCTACAGTTACCCCTCCATGCGAGGCGGTTAAAATAACGTGATTTAGAAGGGAACTGAGGCCGGCTCAAAGATGCTTGTACTTATCTTGTAGCTTCCGTTGGCGGTTAATGCACGCGTCGCATAGTACGCGGGTAGTGTCTAATGTCAGTGTGAGGGATAGTACAAAGGCTAAGGATAAGGACAAGGCAGGTATTAATTTCAAGTAAATAAAAAACGACTTCCTTACAACAAAATAATGTAAGACTAAATTAGAAATATTTTCGAAATACATTTCCCTTTAATTAAGTACCTACTCATTTTGGAAATTTATATGATTTAAATTTTCTTGCTTTAGTAGATTCCTCGAGATTTAACGAATATGCAAACAAATTTCCCGAAAAATCGTTTGAATTTCGTAATTTGGAAGTTCAAAGAACAAAACAAATAAGCAAGGAATTTAAAATGGTAGTTTCGTAAACATACAAATTCTTTTGCCTTGTTGTAACAATTCTATTTATTGACAAATATCCTACTTTTGAACTTGGAACATGCATCCTCCGATTTCAAATTTTTAAAATTTGTAATTACGCTATAACTTGAAAACAAATGAAAATCGCATAACAATATTTGAGTTTTTTCTTATTATTTTGACGTGTAGATTCCATTTTTGGATTTTGGTGCGACACTTCCGCCTCACCCTGTGTTAATGTATTATAAGAAAAATTAAACAGAATAAATAACAAATTTAACATTAGAACAGTTTTTCGGACAACTAATGTTCAAAATTCGAAAGAGATTCCATTAAAAAACGAGAATTCGAGAAATCAAAAACGTGCCATCACGCTTGGGAAAATGGTCATATAATTCAATGGAATTCGGTTTACATTTTGAAGTAGGAAAATAAAATAAAAATAAAAGAAAAGAATATTAAAATAGACCCGGCGAAAGATGTGTTCCAAATTGCCCTGTTAACTTCGATCGTTGTTGGGCGCGATACATTGTGGTGTGTAATTTGTATTTGTCTTTTTTTCAGTGTTTTATTTCATTAATTTTAACATTTTGAGATGAGTATTGTCAAAGGAATCATTTTAAGTAGTTGTTTCCGATTCGACGACATCCAAAGACTCCCGAGCTGTTCTGCGTGCAACTGGAGACGTCTCGGTTATGCGAGATATTGCGCTTGGCATCCAGTGCCGAAAATTGATAAAGCCCCGTCATTTGCTTAATTAATGGCACGTTGCATTCGAACCGAAGTTCCAACGGAGATAAAAAGCGGCGCATCATCAATTTCAGGGGCCACTTAATGCCGTTAATTTAAAGCTTATTTTGACCTCTGGATGCACGCGATTTGTAGCGAAAAAACGTAATTGATAATAATTCAAGCTGTAAGGTTATTCCACTGGTTTTCGATGAGCTTTTTGTTTTTGTTCTTTACTTTTTGGGTGTTTTGCCACCTTGGAAAAAAATTTAACCACCGAAAAGGTCAAATAACGGTTATTTTTGTATGAAAATAGTTTTGCCTAACCAAAAATCTAACACTGAAAAAATAATTTGACACATCTTTCACTATTTAACAAAATAATCACGTCTCTTTAACGATAGTATTTTAATTACTTACGGGACTTATTCAGTGGCCCGGAAAGTCACCAGATCTAACACCCCTCGATTTTTTTATGGGGGGTTTTAAAAAATAAGGTTTACAAAAGACCTTCGCGAGATATTAATCATTTGAAAGAAAAAATCACAAACGCTTGTAATGAGTTAAACTGCGAAATGTTAATAAAAGCAGCCCACAAAGAAGTCAGGCGAAAATTGGATATGTGTCTTGAAATGAGAAGAGGTCGTATAAAGAATAGATTGTAATATGTATGTAGTATGAAAGCGTTTGCCTCATTTTTTGAGTTTAGTTATTGTTATCATCACCATTTGTTTTAACTGTATTAAAGAATTATCGAGTTTAATCCTTTTATTTATTCTTAATGACGTTTATGCACTTTAAACAAAGAACATTCAATTATTTTCCAACGATTACTTGATCCTTGCACCGCTAATATAATTTTTTGGTGTTATTTCTATTGAGACTTTTTAAGACGATATTGCTTATAACTTTTAAACAGAAAAAAATCTGTGCCCCAAAAAGACACTAACCCTATTCTATAAAAAAAAGTTCCCGATAAAAATTGTAGGATATCAACACGCCAATATGGTGGCCTTTGCTTTGACCTTAATCTTAAGTTTTAAGGTCAAACCAAGGTCAACTTGGAACTATTAAATGAAACACCCTGTCTTCTATGCCAGCAATCTATAGAGCTCCTTTTACGTCCGAATATAGGGTCATATAGGGTATTTTCCTGTACATCATTGAAGGTCATTTGGATGTTAAATTAATTTTTCTGAGTAACTCGACAAAAGTGTCCCAAGAAAAATTTTCAGGGTCTTAAATGAGAAATGAGTTGGTGACCTTCGATTTGACCTTCACCACAAGTTGCAAGGTCAAACTAAGGTCAACTTAATATCAAATGGAATACATATATTTTTTACCAGCAACCGATACACAGCGTCAAATTTTACATCTCAGTCTGAGATCTAAGAATTTTTCCAGGACTTGTCCTTACAGGCCCTTTGAAGGTCATATTCAACAGGGTGTTTCATAATAGTATGTCTTTATTCAGGGGGGGGGAAAGGGGTAATCTACGCATGGTTGATTTTAAGTAAAAAAAGTTAATATAAACATAAATGTTCGTAAATGCTTAGTTACCATGTTAGAAGTTTAAATATTTTTTTTGTTTTTTCTTTGTTTCTCCCACAATTTTTGAGATGCGTAGCTCAAATTTGGAACGTAGACTAACTTAAATTACGAAACTCGGGTCTCTCAAAGCACCGAGTGGGGAATATACCAAAACTGGAAGGGATACATTGGAATTACTTCTAAATACTCACTTTCCAGGTTCCAGGTTATTAAATCATGGAGATGATTATGACTGGAATCACCAGCAGAGGGTAACGACCGGGTCTCGACAGAACTGGGAGGTTGCCAAGACGGTGGTGAGTCAGTCACGAATAAGATGGGCAATAAGTTCTTTTGACCCATTTAAATCACCAGGAGCCGATGGAATCCTACCTGTACTGCTACAGCAGGGGGTGGACTGTCTAGCTCCGGTCTTAATTCACGTCTTCAGAGCCAGCATTGCACTTGGTTATATACCGCTGGCATGGAGATCGACGAACGTGGCGTTTATTCCTAAACCAGGGCGTCCATCGTATGCCCAGGCAAAGGCATATCGCCCGATAAGTTTAACATCTTTCCTCCTGAAAACGTTGGAGAGAATAGTTGACAGGCATATAAGGGACGGGGTATTGAGGGCAAATCCTCTGCACAGGTACCAATATGCCTATCAGGCAGGCAGATCAGTCGACACAGCCCTTCATAGCCTAGTCTCTAGGATAGAGAGGGCAATGGACGACAAAGATCTAGCTTTGGCAGCTTTTTTAGATATTGAAGGGGCATTTGACAATACACCTTTCGAATCTATTAATTCGGCAGTTCGCAACAGGGGCCTTGAAGACACTTTGTGTCGTTGGATAGATACCATGTTGAGAAACCGGACAGTAACAGCTACCCTTTCGGGAGAGACATCCAGGTGTAAGGTAGGCCGGGGCTGCCCCCAGGGAGGCGTACTGTCTCCCTTGTTATGGGGATTAGTGGTGGACGGCGCACTGGAGGGCCTTAATCGAAAGGGGTTTTATACACAAGGCTATGCGGATGACTTGGTCGTTCTCATAGTCGGGAAACATAATATTATCGTTTCAGAACTCATGAAAGAGGCTTTGAAATGGATAGATGACTGGTGTAAGGGGCAGGCACTGTCAGTAAACCCTGACAAAACGGTCGTAGTACCCTTCACTAGGAGAAGAAATTTAACTGGACTCTCTGAACCTATAATAGGGGAGAGGGGCATTACATTTTCCAGGGAAGTAAAATATCTAGGAGTGATACTGGATAATAAGCTTACCTGGAATGCGCACTTGGAAAAAGTGGTGAGTAAGGCGAAGCAGACACTGTGTGTATGCCGCCGCCTTATTGGGAAAACCTGGGGACTGAAACCAAAGATGTCACACTGGTTGTATACGTCGATAGTAAGACCCAGGATTCTTTACGGCGCTGTGGTATGGTGGCAGAAAACACAACAGACCACAGCGAAGGAAAAACTGAATAGAATTCAGAGATTGGCCTGTTTAGGTATAACGGGGGCGATGGCATCGACCCCGACAGCTGCACTAGAAGTCATGCTAAATCTGCCACCGCTGCATATAGTGGTGGAGAGAGAAGCGCGGCTAGCAGCATATCGACTCAGGAATAATAATGACTGGAGGGGTGGTTCCCACTCCAGGATCAAAGATACATCTATGTCGGAACCAATTCTTGGGATGGTATCCGACAAGATGGTTCCAAAGTTTCACTTCCACAAGCCATTTGAGACTCGAATAGAGGATCAAAGCGAGTGGGAGGAAAGGTTTAATACCCTGGAAAGGTGGAGCCTAGTATGGTTTACAGATGGCTCCAAAATGACCAGAGGGACGGGTGCAGGAATATATGGACTCAGACCCAGATGGAGTGCAAGCTACAGTCTGGGGGAGTTCCCTACTGTATTCCAAGCAGAAATCTTCGCGATAATGGCGTGTCTGGCAGAGAATGTACGTAGAGGTTATAGACGTAAACTCATATATATATTCTCTGATAGTCAAGCTGCAATTAAAGCTTTAGCCGCACACAAGGTAAGTTCAAAACTGGTGTGGGACTGTTTACAAATGCTAACTGAACTGGCCACCAACAATACAGTCAGACTGTGTTGGGTGCCAGGGCACAAAGGCATTTGTGGAAATGAGAAAGCGGATGAACTTGCGAGGAAGGGATCCGAAACAGTGTTCATTGGCCCGGAGCCCTTCTGTGGCACATCTCCCAGTGTGGTCAGGCGGGCTATGGGCAAATGGACAGAGACAGAACATAGGAAATACTGGACTTCAAGGCCAGGACATAGCCATTCCAAGGAGCTTATGGAGTATCCTTCGAATGGAAGAGCGAATGAGTTACTGAGCTTGAATAGAATCCGGCTCAGGAGAGTGACAGGACTCATAACGGGACACTGTCACTTTAGGAAACATCTACATAGACTAAAGCTTGTAGACAGTCCGGTCTGCCGAGGATGTGAATCGGCGGATGAAACTTCTCTGCATATCCTGGGCGAGTGCCCGGGATTTGCACGTAGCAGAATGGCGCTCCTTGGGAGACCCTATTTGGAACCCAAGGAGCTGAGAGAAGTGTCAGCAAGGAAGCTTTTGGACTTTGTAAAAAGGACAAATCTACTTGCTGAATAGGACTAGTAGTGGGACGCACAATAGGCCTAATTAGGCCGCAGTGCTATGGGACTTTTTAAAGGACCAACCACTAGATGAAGATGAAGATGAACTTAAATTATCTGCATCATTAGTCCTGCCTAATAGTGGTTACGATCTACAGGGTGATACTTTTTCTGGGGTCGGGCCTGTTTTCAGCCACCCCAAACTTCTTCCGGTACGCCACTGGTCTTTTCTAGGTTAAGGGTTTAATTCCCTGTTCAATTTAGGAACTTTTTTGTCTCTTGCAATGTTTTAGAAACGACCCCATTGCAGGTGCTGGGAAGACCAGGGGTGATTCACGCAAAACAAACGCCACGACAACGTCCTTATGAATTCCAGGCAGCGGCGAACAGTCAAAACAAAATCTTTTTAAAAAATCGTAAGATATTACAGTGGTTTATCTCCAGGATCCTCCGTGTAACGCTCAGCATGGGCTCTTAGACATGTTAAGGGGCACTAATAATAATATTTTGTCGGGATAGCGAGAGCGGCATTGACGCAAGGCCATCCTTTAACAAGGCCGTCCGGCTGTTCCGCCGTTAATAGATGATAATGTTAAATGCAGGGCTCAGAGCGTGTTCCGTTTCAGCGGCCACAGATATTTTTTTGCTGCGAAAAAAGGAGAACGACGGACTCTTACTCATACAACACTGCTGACACGAAATAATTCTTGGATATCGCCAGGTTTCTGTTTTGAAGCGGTGGAATAAGGCTCGAGGCATTTTTTGTCACGACGCAAAATACAGGGTGTCTGCGAAAGTTGGGGAATCTCGAAGCTGGAGATTCTGGTGGCCAAAATAAGTCGATTCAGCCAAATATGCCTTATGAAAATGTTGCTGGTTTCAAAGATACAGGGCGTTCAGTTTTTGAACTTTATTTTGAAATTGCTCAATAATTTTGGACACTGTCAGATTATGAACAAAAATATCGGCACTATTGTGTTTTTGACATGAAAAATAAGAATTTTGGCATTGCTTGTATATGGCGTCAGTTATTCCTTTGTAAATAGGGGATTTTTTTCCCTTTAGATTTACGGACATTGTGTATTGAAAAGAACGTCCTTTGTTTCATAAAAAAATTACTCTTGTTCATTTTCGATATATCCCTTGGTTATCGCGACATTTGCATATACAAATTTCAGTGTGTTTCGATTTTAAGCTACTTTTAAACCTTAAATTAAACTAATGCGAATTGACCACTAGTGTATGAACCAAATTATTTACAGTTTTATAACAACTTAAAGGTAAAGTAAAATATAAAACATTTAAAAAGAAAATAACAAACAAAACAGATGGGCGGTAGAGCATTCGAGGCGCTTGTATTTGAAGTCACTTATTTTGTTGTACAGAAAAATCCCAAGTATTATGTAGAATAAGAATACGAGTTTGCCTTTTCGAAAAAACCATTGCTAAATTCGGGGGAACAACAAACATACAAAAACAACGAAAAATGACCCGTTTTTCGACATATTTTTCCATGTAACATTGAAAGTAAGCCCTAAATAAAAAAAAGTCATTCTTTATTTTTTGTTTATTTGACGATTTTCTATAAATAGTACAGTCATTGAAACTGAAAATCAGCTGTAACCTCCGAATTCTTTGAAACTGCATGGATTTGCATGAAAATTTAGAATAAGGCTCATCTTAGGCTCAAGTTCAAAAGTGACATAAGCCCGATTGACGCTTTTTGTTTTTTAGGGGTAAAAACTACCCCTAAGTGAAAAAAATTGAAAAAATTAAGTTTTAAGCATTTTATTGATAAAAATATTGTTCAAGCACAAAATAATGTTCCATGTTCTCGAATATGTTTTATGATATATTTGATCTTTTCCACCCTTTATTTAACCCTTAAAAACTACCCCTATGCAAAAAATAATGATAAAAAATTACTTTTTAAAGATTTGGAATGATTAAATCGTGCAATTATTTAAAATAAAAGTTACCTTATAGCTAATAAAAGAATTTTTCCCTTTCAACCCCTAAAAACCACCCCTGTATTGACAAAAATGATAAAAAATTACTTTTTAAAAGCTTGGAATGCTTTAACGGTGCAATTATTTAAAATAAAAATTCCCTCATTGCTTATGAAAGAATTTGTATCTCATAACACTTTTCAACCCTTATAAATCACCCCTGTGCTAAAAAAATGATAAAAAATTACGTTTTAAATCTTGGAATGCTATAATTGTGCAATAATTTAAAATAAAAATTCCCTTATATTGTTTATGAAAGAATATTTTACTTTTGCCATTTTCAACTCTTATAAACTACCCTTTTACCAATATTAATGTAAAATATTTTTATTATAATCGATTTTTAAATATAATCAATCATAAAAAAATTGCTACGCTGCATATAAATAATCACACTAAATTTTTTTACTTATTTTATTTGTATAATATATAATATAACATATAAAAATGAGAAATCCTATTTTGCTCCGAAAAAATGTCATTGGTTTTTTTACCATAACTCGGTTAATTTTGAAGCTATAGTATCCTACAAAAAAGCATTTTAAAGATAATTTCAAGAGCTGTAAGATCGTTTGCATATAAAACCTTCGTCTTTTAAAGGGAAAGGATCGAAGGGCTCGATATCTCCTTTATTTTTTATGCTATAGGAATAAAAAAAGCAAATTTAAAGGGAAAGGATCGAAGGGCTCGATATCTCCTTTATTTTTTTTGCTATAGGAATAAAAAAGCAAAATATTTGTTGAAAGAAAGCTACATTTTTGTTGTCTATCATTTTTTACGTATCTTTCATAGTTTCAGAGTTATTATATAAATAAGGCAATTTTTTTTTGAATAATGAAAAATACGTTTTTAACTTTTACCATACATTATTAAAAAAATACGCATTCTAAACCGGTCTAACTTCAGGATCATATGAAAAATACTAAAACAAAACTAATTGTAAAGGGTCTACGATTAATTTTAATTCTGATTTTTCCTTAAAAAATATGAGCAACCCATCTGTTTTTGACGATAACTCCTTCAATTTTGCTCTAATTAACATTCTGAAGGTCTTTTTGAGTACTACAAAAAACTCGTTATACACGTAAAATTAACCCTTTTTCCATTATTTGACGATGAATACTCGATTCGAGTATTCCCCCCAAAACAAGTCCCCTTCCACTAACCATATTTCGCTTTGTATAGGATGTATAACACTTTTTAAAAAACGATTTTCTTTGCATATTAGCTACATTTTTGTTCATTACACTAAAGATAATCATAACCTTTATTCTCTCATTTTGTTCGTTTTGATATGTACTTTTATTAAAAAAAATATAAAATTAATAAATTTTTACTTTTTTAAGGTGTTTTTTGATTTTTAAATAAAAAAAAGTGCTCTGTGAAAAAGAGTGACGGTTTTTTTTCTACGAAAAATTCTCAAAAAAATCGTCTTTCTATATGCAAATTTATGGGACAGGTTTTGGAGTGGGATCTATTTTTATTCTATTTTTTTCGAATTAATCTTTTTGTATTTTAATTTTTTACAGATAATGTACGCTATTAAACCAAATTTTATTATAGAAGTAAAACGCGTTGACTAGGTAATTACTAAAAACACAATATATATTGTATATTTTGTTCTTTTTAGTTACAATTTTCTCTCCAAATGTCAAAATTCAGAGGTTATCAGACATGGCATTTCGTAAATCTCGTTTCAAATAATCAGAATATGTAATAATAAACAATTGAGCATCGCTTTGTTACTGAGAGACGTACTGTTTTGATGTCAAACGACGTGCTGTAATATTTTTTCGCAGTTATTTTTGCGCCACAGTTTTGCTGTTCCTTTTACCCATTTTCTAGGCATTACATTCGACGGTTTTCTCCGATCAACAAATTTATTCACACCCAAGTCCAAAACTCGCCTATTGGGAATTCTATTCAGCTCGTTTTCTGCTAACCCAAATTATCTAATGGATTCTATGGGGTCGATTTGTAAAAATCGTCACATACTCAGTGAATTTATGAATACATTGACCTAGACTTAGAACCCACGCTGTCCCATGATATATGGTCGCTGCTGGGTACGTGTCGGACCATTCTTTCGTCCCGTCCCATCAGATCGTCCGCGAAAAACTACCTACTTATTTAGTCAAAAAAAAAAGTTTCTATTCATAACTGGTACTAGATTTTTTATTTTTGATTGTTGGGGAGAACGAAAGTATTTTTAAGTTTATAAATACATAAAAAATTGATTTCGAGATACAGGGTGTTACAGTTTAATAGTTTCCCGGACAGTCTGAAGCTGTGTAAGGGTATTTATGTGAGTACCCTCAAGAAATTTCATTTTAACGTGTGATAAATGAAATCGGTCAGAAGCCTTTAGGTACATTCTACAATTATGTACAAACAGTATAGTAAAGAAAAACAAATTACTGCATTAACGGTGCTGTCTCATAGTATGTATTTTTTTTGGGACCGAATATACAGGGTGATTTACAAATGTTGACCAAAAATGAAACCTCGCATTCTTTGGTGAATTTTAAAGGGTCTTTCCTATAAAGTTTTTAACTAGGACGCTTCGTTAAAAAGATACAGGGTGTTAAACTTCAAAAAATATTTTTAATTTTTTTGAAATAATTTAAAAACTAGTAACTGAAATAATTTTAAATTGGGCACATGTATTTATGCAACATTGTCCAAAATCTGAGTGCTTTTCCTAAAATTTGCATGGTCCAGTGGCATATTTTTTTAAATAAAATAGTACGCCACTGCTTTACGGTAACAACCATGATATTTTCGGATTCGTCTTTCAGTTTTCTACAAATTACTACCCTCTTATGTTTTCGAAAAAAGCCTGATTTCTACACATAATCCCAGTTTAGCGAATTTCAAAGGACATTTTCTCGATTTTTTTAAATAAAACACCCGGTATATTATTTTATTTTTGGGGTAATATGTTAATTACCTACAACTTTTGTAAATAATGCAATATGCCTAAATCACTATTTTCGGAAATAGCAAAACCCCTTTAATTTTGCAAATTTTACTTTTTATTATTCTAGTAGGTCATGAGTTTGCCATCAAATAACAGAATTTATAAATTTGTCCTTTATCCGCCAACAGTAACAAAATTAAAATGGTGAAGCTAATTGTTTTTATCCAGGGCTAACTTGATAGTAATTAAGAATAAATTGATAAAAACCATAGAAAATCACAAATACCTTAAAAAGTTGTCAGGTCGGGTGAAAAATGTATTTTTTTCAAAATAATAAGTAGTAAGTTAGCCAAACAAGAAAAATGCTAAATTTAATGATTAAAAGTAGATTTTAACAAAATTTAAAAAGAACAAGGAATTACTACAAATGAACAGAATTGAATAAGTGTTAGTAATAAATTAAATATTTAGTATAAAAAGAAAATAGATATAAATAGGTACTAACTAAATAAACAATTTAACTATCTAACTAAATGTTCAGTGTCATCCGTTAAATTTAAACTCCTTCTATTTTTTGAGTGCATTCTCACAAAATGCGGGTTTTCTGTGGCAAAATAATGAAAATCAGGACAAAATCTGTTAAATCACGTTCTATTCTAATTTCGTTTTGAACCCACTCGCAGACCTCTAATCGTCTACTGCAATCTTCACCAGTTAATTGCTGCAATAATTGGACATGGCATAGATGCATTTTATTGTCTTTTAATATTCTTTGAACAGATGTTCTTCCAATATCTATTTGAATACCAATTTCTCTCGTTGACTAATATGAGGGTCATCAGTGACAGCCAAAAGAACGTTTAATTCATTTTCTTCAGTGAATGTTCTGCTTTTCCTAACATTTTTACAATAAGCTACAGTACATTACTTTTCTAAAAGTTCGTACACTGGGCTGCCTTCTCTGTGGATAGCGTTGATGATAAATTCGTGTTGCTAATAAAGTATTTTTATCATTTGCACCCAATACATAAATCACATCAACCATTTCTGCTTGAGAAAAGTTCATTTTGAAGTATTTTTAAACTTACAATCCAGCAGTTTACACTACTGACAATTTAACAACAACAACAGTAAACTTGCAGATTTTGTTATTGTATGTCAAACTCATGGCCTACTAGAGTAGTAAAAAGTAAATTTTGCAAAATTAAAGGGGTTTTGCTAGAAAAATACCAATATTTCCGAAAATAGTGATTTCAGGCATAGAGTATTATTTACAAAAGTTGTAGGTAATTAACATATTAATCCGAAAATAAAATAATATACCGGGTGTTTCATTTAAAAAAATCGAGAAAATGTCCTTCGAAATTCGCTAAACTGGGGCTTATGTGTAGAACACCCTATACAAAATTAAAATTTTTTCTGTTTTGTTGTTTGTCCACATCTTTAGTCCGCATGCCAACAAAATATTTTTTCTTAATTACTGGTAGTACCTGCACAGTGGATAGATTTACAGAACTCTGTTCCAGCGAAAACTATCCTATTTTTTCAAATAAAATACAAATTTTTAAAAATATATTTATTGTTCCATTTAAGAAAAATCACCTTAAAGAAGCTCCGCCCTAATGCATCACCCTGTATAATTCAAAATATTTTGAAAATGTGAACTTTTTTAAGTACATCACTCCCATAAAATATTTCTTTTCAAATCTTTATAATAAGGGAGATATTTAACTTTGTCACACTATTGGGTCACCCTGTATGTGGAAGACCACTTTAATCGACCGCCAAAGAATAACCAAATCCCAAATCCACGACATGGCGCCCAACGTGGGGCCCTAATGTTTCACTACAAATTAATTTTTGTTTACCAAAAATTCGTTCACGATTTAGGAAAACATCAATTAGAAAAATTATGTACTTGCCAAAATGCATAACAAATGTCCTCTTTACAGAACTCTGCAAACTATTGGTATGTATATGTGTATTAGAACGGTCAATCCCTTGGTACCATCGCGTCTGTCGTGCGGCATTGAACTGTCTTTCCGCTCTAATTTATCGTTTCCAAAATGCCTCCGAATATATCAGGCGATATCCGAACCCATTTATCTTCGTAATTATACCGGGAATTCTAAATCGACCAAGACGTTAGGCCCTGCTATCAGCGGCTCCGTGGTCTGAGTACCATCATAAATACGTAGGTACACAATCATCGAATTTATGCGATTTTTTTTGCGAGGTTCATTATGTAGGTAGAGGGGTATCGTCGATGATTATCTTGCTCGAGAGCGGGCTTCATTACTGCAATCCAATTGCATTAGCCCGTTGGGTCAACGCCGGGGATGCCACAGCATAAAAAGCGCTAAAATGAATCGCGTTTGTTGCGATGAGATGCGCAGCCTTGCAGATTTTGAGATAATGGTCTGTCAAGACATGACGTAGATATAAAGATTGTTTTATTGCTCCGTAGTTGTGTGTCGTCGGCTCTTGTTAAAATTTAATATTGTTTTATATTATCTCAATTTTTAAGGCTTGAAAATTTAAGTAGGATAACTGTTCATTTTTGAGCAATACAGTCCGTTTATGGAGACGTAAACGAATACTTTGTTATTGTCGGAAATTATAAATAATATCCCGAACATGAATTAGAGTTGTTATATATCATTATTGAAATATCAATACTCGTTTTGGAGAAAGTCGGGCATACCACAGGGGTCCCATTTGGGCCCTTTTCTCTGTTCTTTATTTATCAATGATATTAGCACTTGTATTTTTTCATTCACATTTTATTTTGTATCCATATCATCCCTTGATGACTGTCAAAATTTGTAAGCATCTCTAAATATTTTAATACCAATGAGTTGTTCTTAAACATAAACAAATGCAACTTTATTAAATTTACACGTCTACAAAATAATTTTCATTATACATATTGTATTAGTGTTGTTCCCTTATATATGTATGCAATATATCTAAGATTTAAGAGTAACGTTAGATGTTAAAATATGATTTGAATCACATACATTATATTGTAGGAAAAGCTCAACGTAATTTGGGATTTTTTCAATGTAGTTTCAAATTGTTTTGTGACCCTAAAACTTCAATTATTTTATGTAATACATTTACCAAATCATGTCTTTGCCCGATACAAGAACAATAAAATCTGTTCTGTTTTATCCTAATCTGTCACCACATTCCGTAAAACGCCAAACTTTTCTTGTATTCGATAGCTGCTATTTAGATATTTGTTCATACAAAGCACAATATGTAAAATTACTTGCGCTATTTATATGTTTTTTTAATTTTAATTTTAGTCTTAAGTTAGCTTAAAATTTCGCCGTTCTTAGACATTTTTAAATTTACCTTCCTATATATTTTATTTTGTAATTATTCCCTATACCCTGTAATTGTAATTTGTTGGCATAATATCAGCCATGTATAAACATAAACAAAGTACTCCATTTTATGTATTGTGAAAAAGTTAGACTAGAATTTAGCTTAATACAAATAAGAGAACTATATTGGGGTTAAGATTACTGATCGCATTCGATTTAGTAGGTCTATCTGCTTGTAACTGATCCTAAATAAGGTAAATTACAATTAGAAAGCTCCTTATAGTTTAATTTTGTCAAGTAACATAAGAATGAGTATCTTTATATGATCCTTGCGAATTTGCTTATTAAAAAAACCTTAATTACTGCTCACATGGTATTTTGATTTTATGGAACGGTCGTAAACCGTGGAAAATAGGATTGGCTAAATGGTCTGTTAAATAATGACGTAGCTATAAAGTTTTTTATTGCTCAGTGGTCTCCAGCTCTTGTTAATATTTAACATTCTTTTATGTTAACTTCATTTTAAGTCGGTAAAGTTTAAGTAGAGTAACTGTTCATTTTCGAGTAATAAAACCTTAAAGTAATTTGATTTATCAAGTAACTTCTGTATTCTGAGTGTTTTAAAAAAAGGTACACCGGTGTAACCAGAGAACTAGTATGTATATTGAGGTTAGAACTAGTAAGCGCATTCGATTTAGTAGATTTATCTACTCGCAAGTGATCCGAGAGAAGCCTCCTTCTAATTTAATGTTATTCAATGACATAAAGAATGTTCTTTTATGTTCTTTGTACTTTGCTATCTTAAAATTCTCATTAAGAATACCTCACCGCCCACAGAGTAGGTACACAAGGAAAGCACCTCAGCATTTTTACAGTTAAATGAATGCATTGGCAAGTCATCGCGGATGTGTGCGTTAAGTACACAAAAGATGCAGAATTTTTCATCTTTTATTTGCGATTGCATTCATTGTTAGTCAAAAGGTGACTGACTTAACATACTTAACTGTATACAGCGCAATACTGGGTCAACATTATCAATTCTGTACCTATATCGATTTTTTTAAATTTATCTCCGACAAAGAGAAACGACGCAAGACTAATATCTCTGTGGGGAATGATAATTTTCTTTCTTACTAAGCGTGTAACATCTAGCGAATAATATAGCCATATGTAGATATGTATATTCGACAAATAAATTGGCATTCTTTTTTCCCAATTATTTTGCAATTGAAAGAAATGTAATTTGTGCATTGTCAAGAAGAAAGAAAAAAATCATGTGTAAGTTACAAGGCCATAAATTAATTTTATTTCTGTTATAGATTTAATTTTAATTCAGGATGAATACCTATGGCATGCATTATTAATAAGAGAGTATTTCATTTATATTTCATAAGATGTTCACTTTAACAAAAAATATTGAGTGCTTCTTCGTTTGTTGTTTAAGTACCGGCTGAATATTTTATTTACTCAATACAGGATATATTGAATTGTATGTAATTATTTTTTTTAGTTTTAAATCAATACGTTTAACCATTATTCCAGGTTATACTGTTCCTTTTACAGACATATTGTATATTGTGTTGCATAAATTAGAATTCAAAATTATTTACTTTAGTTTACGAGCTTGGTCAAGTTTTATATTAATTGAATATTTTCCACACATTGTGGAATCATACCAAATAGTGGTATGGTTTTTAGAAATATTTTGGTATTATTACCACTGTAATCTATGATTATTATATTTAATTTACATCGATATAAATGTTTCTCAGGCAACCAGAAATACCCCCAGACGTATTTCGTGTCAAGGACCGCTCTTGACCTGGCGAACCTTTTTTTGACAGTTTTTTTGTTTACAACCTGTCATGCGCTTCAAAACGTCAAAAAAACCTATCACATTGGCCATTGCCACATTACACATTCCGTCACAGAACTACTCAAAATCATAGTGAACCGTAAGAAACCTTCAAAAACATAACTTAAGAAAATGTCTAATAATACTGACAAAGTTAAGGAATTCTACTCAAACGATATCGTGTATAGATTCGACAAGCACAAAAGAATCATTTTCGGTGTTGTTATTGATAGTTACGAGGCATCTTCGGACGTGGACGAGTACCACGCTCTACAGAAAGGCCAGATTCGAGTGTTGTGGAGCAATAATTCTAGAGAACAAGTATGGAGACAAAGCAAAGTAAGGTTGATGAACAGGAGTGTCATACCAGGTGATATCGTGCGGCGATTGGAGAAAGGCAAGGAAACACAAAGGGGGTACTGTAAGGAAACCAAACAGCTTGCAACCGTGCAAATTGTGGGTACGGACAAAGTTATCGAACACGTCTACAGCGACAGACTTCACAGTGTTAGACCTTACGATGTGGACGACGCTGTGTGTTTAGGAAGTAAATTTGGACGAATTGAAGTGAGTAGGATGATGCAGTCGTGTTAATTTTGTTACTATTTTCTATTTCTAGGCTATAGAACAGATGATTTCCATGCAGTCGAAATGCGGATCTGTAGTTGACGTTCTGACTAGTATCAATCATGATTTAGATGACTACTGGTTGTCGAAGAGAAATAGGATATCTTTTGATGCATTTTATCCAGGACAAGAACTGGTATGTGTATTTCTAACTAGATTTCCACTAAGGTCTTGCTTTATATTTAAAAAAGTTGGACAAAAACTTATCTTGCTTTGATAATAATTTTATACACTCATAAAAGATTTTTTTATTCCAAGATATGTATTCCAAGCAATTTTGAACAACCTCACTGGGTGAAGAAGTCTAAAGCCATGAAAAGAAATATCCAGGCAAGGCAAAGGTTTACCGTTCAAAACGTAGAAGACATCCTCATTGAAATAGCCTGGTACAACAATACTACAGGATATTCTCACATAACTGAAATTTCGCAGGACGATATAAAAAAGTAAGTGATTGAAAAATTTTACGAGATGAAGTATGTGACATTTTTTTAGGTTGAAAGTTCTGGAACATCCAAGCGATACCTGTCTAGAATTGGCAGAGCGTAGATTGCTGAAACTGAGCGCGTGCGACGTTCTGATAAAGAAAAAAGACTGGATTCGAAAACTGTCCGTTTCTTACAGACCCGACACCCAAAAAGTGAGACACATCGTTAGCTGTAACACCAAAACGTAAGAAACTGGAGTTTTCGGGTTATACAAATTATTATCCTACATTTTCAGCGCACCTAGAGTGCCTAAAATTCGCAGTTCGTCCCTGCTCTACGCCTGCATCGAGTCTGAGGAAGACGAATGGTGGACCGAGGAAGGGGAGGAGTCTGACGACAACGGCAGCTCGTCTTCGCAGAACACATCGATATCGAAGTCGTCTAAGAAGAGACACTATCCGCCCAAGCCCCGTGAACTCGTTCCCGGGCATACTTTACCCATCGAGGTCAGTTTTTTGAGTGTTTCGAGGCGTCGGAACTTATTTGTTGGTTTCAGGTGATCTGTGTAGAGTCTAAAATCACAGTGGTGTGGCAAGACGGCAGCGAAGAGAAAGATATACCGTCTACGCAGCTGTATTATTCCATTTCGTTAGATGATCACGAATTTTTCCCCGGCGAGTGGGTTACTAGTGATACGATTAAGGGAGAATGCACAGAAAAATACGGAGTCGTCCAAAATGTCAATTATTTAGAAAGAACCGCCTGCGTAAGTCGTGGGAACACGGAAAACCGTAATTTCTATGAATCGGACGAATTTATTTAATACGTTTTAATTTTTTTAGGTGAAGTGGTTTACTTATTCGGAAAACGAGAAGTTACCCACCGAACTGACAAAGAACGAGATGAGTGTCTACGACTTAAAGAAGCATTCCAAGTTCGTTTTCCGTCCCGGTAGTATAGTTAAGTCCAAACCGGCCCAAGACGATAAAATGGGCAAAGTTATCGACAGCTGCATAGAGGTGAGTTTAGAAGTAATCATTTTTCTCGAAAATTTCAGCAGTCATATTTTTGTAACCATCCTGTGATCGTTTATTTATTTTTGAATTTATTTATTTATTTATTTGGAGAGTAAATACTTCACAGGTAAAACCCAAACAGTGCAAGTGAAATTTTTATCACAAAAACGTTAGTAAATGATACTTAATAGGTAAAATACATAGAGTTAAATAAAACTGGGTTTAAGAGGGTATATCGCCTCAGGTGTGCAACTTTCATATAAGGTATTTTTAACTTCAATCCTCTTATTTTTGGATCTACATTCACGGGTACAATTTTTGCTACTTCATTTAAAAACACCCTGTATAAAACTCGTGTGATATTGGGATTAATAAAGTGATAAAAATTGGCAAAAAGTGCACTATCAGGGTTTTTTCACTTTAAATACAGAAACTGCAGGAATAAATTGCCAACAAATGAGAAGAGTTTGCTCTATAATGGGATACGTATATGGGAGCAAAAATGTTCAAAACGTATGTAAAACGGTGCAAGTAAGGGGCCTGTGCTTGTTTGAAGTCAAAATTTTTTTTTAATAAATAATCTTGAAAATTACATTTTAAAGTATTTGTGAAATTTGCATTTTTGCCATTTTTAGATGAAATTCTTTTATGAAACGAAATTTTAAAAAATGGCGAACAAGCCCGTTGTACACAGAATACAAAAAAACGGTTCCGCAACTTTCGAAAAGAGTTAGCTTAGAAGAAACTGCAATCCTTCTTGGGCTTATGAACACGAGTCGAATTGTAGGAAAGAATAGAGGAAAATTGTAATCTCCTCGGGGAAAATCATGTCATGATAAGTTCCTCTATAAATAGCATGATTAGAAGATGTCAAATGTGTATCGATGCGAAAGGACTTCATTTTAAACAATTGTTGTAGGACTCGTTACTTAATTATTTCCTCCACCTATTTGCTAATACTATTTTATTATTTGGTTTGACATTTTTTTCCAAAAATAAAATGATTTCCACTAAGAACCGCTTGTGGCGTATTCTTTTCTTGGGCAAAGTTGGTGGCTGCTTTAGTAGCATGGTTAAAATTTCATCAAATAAAAGGCTTAACTTATTAGAAGAATTAAATAAAATGTAAGAACAAGTCCAAATATCTTCTAAAAAATATCTATTAAAAAATACCAGGAAACAAACAAAAACACCGCCAGTGTATTTTTTTCTTAGGAAAATGAGGCGGCACCATAGGCATTGTCAGGATATGACGGAAAATATATTTTTTTTTGTAAATTTTAACACCCTGTGTCTTGAATAACACATCTCCCAGGAAAAAAGTTTATAGAGCAAACTCTACATATTTTTTGGCAATTAATATATTCTTGCAGTTTCTGTATTTAAAGTGAAATCACCCAGTATAAAAAAAAACAAAATACCTTCACAACATGAACATTCAGTGGAAAACCCACTGCTTTGGCCATATGATCAAAAATATAAGCATAAAAAAAGATATATACAGAGTGGTTAACGTTTTAATACCAAAACTTCACCAGGTGATAGAACACATTATTTTAAGCAAAAAGTGGGTTGTAGTTCGCTTGGTTTTTCTGATACAATGTGTCGGAACTAGAAAAAAAATCACATTTTCTGAAGTATCTCTAAGGACTTTTGACATAAATTGATGAAACGTGGGCCATTGGTTTATTTAATTAAAATTAAAAATTGCGTGTACCGCTTACGTTACTTTTCACTACAGAATAGTATTCAGTGACAAAACATCAAACACCCTATCGCTTCGTCCCTTCGAAAGTCATGAATAGAAAGACCGTTTAATATCGAAATAATTCCTTTCAGGGATACGTGAAAGTTCAATGGCTTGACGGCAACGAGGACAACTGCTGGCCGCAGGACATCGAGCTCATCCCGGAAACGGCTGAATACGACTTTTCCGACGAGGAATCGAGCGACGAGGACGCGGCTTGTGTTTCGTGGGAAACGGAGAGTATAGAGTCTTACGCTGGAGACTTGTCGGATGAAACCGTCTTGCAGAACATGGCGGCGAGGTTGGACTTCGTTCGCAACAGGATCATCTACTTGAAAGAGGCTTTTAAACAGCACACGATAACTGAGAACTTTTCAGTAAGTTAAAAATAATTTGATTTTTATCGTTGCTACTTGGGTTATCAACGATTTATGCTTGACATCACGTCACACTTATTTTGCCTTGGAGTTAGAAATAAGTTTTAAAACGTTTCCTGTTTACGGGAAGTAGCCCATATATTTCTTATGTAAAATGAAGTTTAAATCGAAAACCAACTGTATTGTTGTGTTTAGAAGATTAAAACAGTAAACAATGATACATAAAATTACGACTTTTTAAAATATGAAATTTAAAAGCAAAAAATTTTATGGAAATTCTATATTGTAGATAATTTTGCAATCGGGCGTAAGTGACAAAAGAAAATCAGCCAAAGTGTCTTTTTGAATTAAATCCTTAAAATAAAGAATATACAGGGTGGTCCAGTTTACAATGCGGAAACTTCGAGAACCGATAGAGATTCAAAAAATAATATGAGTGCTACGTAAACTATACTCGGGAAATGCTTCGTTAAGAAATTACAAGGTGTTCAAGATTGATTTAAAAAAATCAAATTTATTAATTGTTGCCAAACGGGTAAAGATATGTCAATGAAATTTTGCAGACGTTAACTACCATCGGGGGACCACGTTTTGCAATGAAAAACATTATTTGTAGTTTTGCCACGTTACTGGATACTTATTTCTAAAGAAAAAATTACTATGCCACTGCTTTTTCATAAAATAAAAATCTGTTTTGGATTCTTCATTCTATTTGGAAGAAAAAAGCTCTATTTCGATTTTTCTGTACGACTCGACGTTTTCAAGTAAAAAAATCAAAAACACTTAACATACACGATGTAAATGTCAACTATGAAACACCCGATATAGCAAACTCATATTATTTTTTGAATTTCTATTGGTCTGAAGTTTCCGCATCAGAAACTGGACCACTCTGTATACATTAGGGTGGGTAAAAAAAAATCGGCAATTTTTTTTTACTTTGTACTCTGAAAAATAGGTTGCTAGACACCTCTAGAAAATTCTCTCCAAATATGAGCTCTTAATTTTAATAGGAAAGTCCTCCGCTTTACAGTTTTCCATTTTTTCCTCAGTATTAGAAAAAAAAAAAAATAATCTATCAACTGTTTGTTAAAAATATCTCTCCTCATATACTTATAGGAAATTGAACGCTCTACAAAAAAGGTCTCTTACAATTTTTTCGTAAACCTCACCGTTTAAAAGATATTAAAGGTTGAAATTTGATTATTTTAAGAAAAATTTCTGTTTTGCTTATGAATTTTATAACTTGTTAACAAAAAATCATTATGAAATGCACAATTCATGGTGTTGTAGGAAATTAACTGCTCTACAAAAATGGTCTCTTATGATTAGTCGATTAAATAAAGCGTTTAAAAGATATTCATCGTCAAACTTCAATGCACGCCAATTTTAACAGTTTTTGATTAATAATTTGGAAAATTTCAATTTAGTTTGTTTCAGGGAAATTTATTCAAATTTGAGTTTCTAGTGAAGCTCCTAATGCAGTCAAAAAAATTCTTCGCTATCATACTCAATGGTTAAAATTACAAAAAAGTTAAAAAAAAAATCAGCACAAAACCAAAATGTTTGAAATTTTATAACACGCTTTATAATTAAAAAAAAAACTTTTTAATAACAAATTGAACATTTTTTTTCTTTAAGATTCATACTTTTCATAATAAATTTCTAACAAAAACGTTATTTTTTCAAGATTTAATGAATCATTGACTCTCAGTCAGAAATAATGCACTAATTTTTTTTCGATGTAACCAAACATGCTTACGACTAAAAAAAAAACTAGAAAAATAGTTTAAACATTTCTCTGTTCATAGAAACTCAAATTTGTATAAATTTCCCTAAAACTCATAAACTAAATTGAAATTTTTCGAATTATTATTAATCAAAAACTGTTAAAATTGGCGTGCATTGAAGTTTGACGATGAATATCTTTTAAACGCTTTATTTAATCGACTAATCATAAGAGACCATTTTTGTAGAGCAGTTAATTTCCTACAAAACTGTGAATTGCGCATTTCATAATGATTTTTTGTTAACGAGATATAAAATTCATAAGCAAAACAGAAATTTGTCTTAAAATAATCAAACTTCAACCTTTAATATCTTTTAAACGGTGAGGTTTACAAAAACATTGTAAGAGACCTTTTTTGTAGAGCGTTCAATTTCCTATAAGTATATGAGGAGAGATATTTTTAACGAACAGTTGATAGAGAGTTATGAATTTTTTTTTCTAATACTGAGGAAAAAATGGAAAACTGTAAAGCGGAGGACCTTCCTATTAAGATTAAGAGCTCATATTTGGAGAGAATTTTCTAGAGGTGTCTAGCAACCTATTTTTCAGAGTACAAAGTAAAAAAAAAAATTGTCGATTTTTTTTTACCCATCCTAGTATACATACAGGGTGATCGATATCTAGGAAAGTACTGCTCCGAAAAATTTGAAAATTTGGCAACATGGCAGTGTCCCTGGGGCGAACACGACTAAAATATTTATAACTCTCCAAGCACTTCCAGTTCTACCGGAAGTCGACACCAACTTCGTTATTTTAAATGGGACACCCTATATATCATTGCATAAAAAAAAGCAGCAAATTCTTCACGTTCTTGAAATTATTTTGTCGCAATTTAAATAAATAAAAAACAAATTAAAATAATCCGCATTAGTATAATTTAAACGATCCCCAGGCAATTTTATTTCAATTTTCAGCAAAAACTATTCAGACACAACGATAATTTGACAACTAACTTGACAAATGTAAAGTTATTTCAATTGTTTTTGGAGTGTCTATGGTTATGGTTTAGCAAATTCTTCACATGTTCTTGAAATTACTTTGTCACGTTTTCCATAAATAAAAAACAAAATAATCCTCATTAGTATAATTTAAACGATCCCCAGGCAATTTTATTTAAATTTTCAGCAAAAACTATTCAGACACAACAATAATTTGACAACTAACGTGACAAATGTCATGTTATATCAATTGTTTTTGGAGTGTTTATGGCCATGGCCAACTTGACAACAGCTATGATACGAGAAAAACTGCCCAAAAAATAGAAAATTGCAAACATCTCTAAAAGTAGTAACGACAACCGTAACAATGCTTATATGGCTTGAAAGGAAATCTTAATCTGCACGACAGTAAAAAAATACAGGGTGTTCCATTTAAGTTAACAAAGTTATAGCTATTTGAAGTAATCAAAATGTAACAGCAAAAATGATGTTGATAGCCTAACTTTGAGAGTTTTATAGACTTTTATAAACTTAGTTAAATTAAGGAAATATATTAAATAATTGCATATAGTTTATATTTATTTAATAAAACATATGCAATTATTTTTTGGCCATTTTTTATTTATACATTGGCATGAAATTCGATAATAGTTGGAAATAGGAATTGGTTCTTTTGGTTTATTTTTTCTCAGGATATCCAAATTGGATTTTTTGAAGTGGAAAAATTATATAAAATTATTATAAAAGAATCTTGTTTTACAATCTAATAGTTATCGATATATATGGGTGGTAATCATTTAATATTTTGAGCTAAACTTTCCCCATTAGTTTCTGAAAGATCTGCTTCTGGTGTACGAGAACTCCAGTTACTTAGACAAACTCCTCGGAACGTCTTTCTTCAGCCTGAAAAGCAAACATTTCCAGACCTTATTGATGAACGCCAAGGAGAAGGCTAAGACCCTGGGGGTGGAGCTCAGGGGTAGGCTGTTCTCCGGCGATAATCTGTGTCCGTCCATCTCGAAAATCAAACTGGCCGAGAAAGAGAACATCAACAAGATGATCAAGTTGGAAAATAGGATAAACGCTCAGATCGAGAAGAAAGAAGGAAGTAAGGAAGCCACGGGTAGGATGCTAAAACTCCAAACGGTCTTCCGTTACTTACGTTTGTTTGTTTTTTCAGTCCCGACGACACCTCTGACTCCCGACAGTACCGAAGTGACTTACATGTCCCAGGACAACCTCTGCGTCGAGTTACTTTCCATGCTGAAAATGCGCATGGACCTGGCTTACGCCGAAATCATAAGCCGGATCGGGGGCACCCAGGCCTTGTCTGTGCTGACGAAAGCTTCGGAAAACGTCGCCACCCCAGCAAGTTCGACGCCCCTCCCTAGCTGTCCGACGACACCAGACGAGTCGTTTTCCGCTTTGAGCCCGCTTCGGCCCAAATTTAACGATAAAATGGGCGAAATCGAAAACGAACCCTACACGATCATCGAAGAAGCTCCGGTGATGCACCATTTCTATTCCGGCAAGTTCGAACCGACGGACTTGCAACGTTTCCTCAAAGCAGTGCAGAAAGAGTACAAGCTGCTGAAGGAGTCCCTCCCTCCGGGTGTCTGGGTGCGCTCCTACGGAAACAGGATCGATCTGTTATCGGTCATGATCCAAGGTCCCTCGAAAACGCCGTACGAGGACGGGTTGTTCCTCTTCGACATCCAATTGAGTCCGGACTACCCCCGTTCGCCCCCTCTGGTGCACTACATAAGCTACAGCACCGAGCGTTTGAACCCGAACCTGTACGTCGAGGGTAAAGTGTGCGTGTCGCTGCTGGGAACGTGGATGGGTCGCGGGACGGAAGTCTGGGGCCCGAAGAGCACCCTCCTCCAACTGATCGTGTCAATTCAGGGACTTATCTTAGTGTCCGAGCCGTACTACAACGAGGCGGGGTACGAGAAACAAACCGACACCCAGCAGGGCTACGAGAACTCCCGGACTTACAACGAGCTCGTCATCCTGAAACTAGTGCAGTCGATGACGGAAATGCTGCTGTCCCCGCCCGAGGTATTCAAAGGGGAGATTTTCTCGCACTTCGCTAAAAACGGGAGGAGCCTGTGCGATCGTCTGAATAAATTCTGTGGTGAGACTGACGCTGTAGTGCCGGATTTCCCCCTGTTGCCCGTCAGCAAAGGCTTGAAGTTGTCTTTGTCCGCCGCGTTGAATTCGTTCCGAAACGTCCTGAAAGAAGTGATCGAGGGCAAGGCCGTCAAGCCGACGCCCTCCGTTTGAATTTTTTATACTGTATTGCCGATTTCAATAAAAATGTTGTTTGTACGTTTTAAAAGTTGTTCTAGTGTTATCCGGGGTGCGTTTGATTCGTCGAACCCGACGGGAATGACGTGAGCTTGCGCGGGAATACTTTTTTTTGGGGAGTAATTTGCACTTATTTGTTAGTGGGCAAAGCAGTCAGGAAAGATGTTCATACTTGGTTGTTCCCTTTCGAAAATCAACAGAACTAGGAACAGTTTTTCCGTGACTTATTTAGTAAACGATTAAAATATTTTGGATTTTATTCAGCTTGAAACGCCTAGGAAACCCATTTTGCTAACTTTCTGTAATCTTTCTTCATTGCTTTGCCATTAAGAGGGCTCTGTAGCAAATAGCCAACCAGCGATACATTTGTATAGATTTTATTACACCATTTGTCTAAATATGAATTAATGCACAAATAACAGACTTTCCCCCATTTTAAGGCAGATTTTCTATAAAATGGACTTAGTTCAAATAACTTTTTGGTGCAAAGAAATTTGTAATTTACGATGCCGCTTGTACAAAATTACAAATTTCTTAACACCAAAAAATAATTTGAGTTACAAACCAACTCCATTTTATAAAAAATCTGCGTTAAAATGGAGGAAAGTCTGTTATTTGTGCATTAATTCATATTTCGACAAACTATGTAATAAAATCTATAAAAATGTATCGCTGGTTGGCTATTTCCTACAGAGCCCTCTTAACTTTGAATTTAAGTCACTCTTTCTCGCTTGCCGTACTTTGCGTCTTATTTTTGTGCCTTTCTTCTAGTCTTCACGTCTCAAAGTATTTTTCTATTAGTATTTTAGGTTATAAATATTTATTTCTTAGCTTTAGGTTACAGTTTCTGTGTTTTGAACATTTTTCAATGAACTTACAAAACAGGGTATCCCAAAAGTATCGAAACTCCAGAATAACTCGGAAAGACTATATGAAAAAACGTTTCATACAAAAGTTTCAGGATTTTTTTGGGTTATTCAATGATGACCTTAAATTTGACCTTGGCCTAACCTTGAAGGCAATTTCAAGGTCAAGGTAATTTTTTCAAATGAGAACCCCTACTTTTTATCATGCCATTGAAAAAAGCGGAAAATTTTACGTCCTAATATGGCTCTGACCATGACCTTGAGATCATGGTTATTTCAAGGTAGGGGTCAATCTTTGTGAGGGTAACCCATATTCTTTATTGTGGTGTTAGAAACAGCGGAAAATTTTGGTTCTGAATATGATTTCATGACCTTTATTTTTTGAATAACCCGGAAAAAATCCAGAAACCTTTGTATGAAACGTTCTTCCGTATATCCCTTTACTTCCGAATCATTCTGCGGTTTCCAGGCGGTATCTATCAAAAACCTTATTTGACCTTGACCATGGTCTCAAGGTCATGGTCAAAGTCATATTCGGACGTAAAATTTTCCAATGACGTGATAAAAAGTATGGGTTTCCATTTGAAAAATTACCTTGACCTTGCATTGACCTTCAAGGTCAAGGGCAAGGCCAAATTCAAAGTCATCAAATTGTGACACTTTTGTATGAAATGTTTTTCCGGGGTTTCCGTACTTTTGGGATACCCTGTATTTTTAGGTGTCTTCAAGCCTAGCTTCAAGCATTCTGTAATTATTGGCAGAAATTATCGGAAAGGGAGGGGAAGTTTTTATCATAGTAATAATAATAATAATAATAAGGAAAAAAAATGTTACAACTGCTTGACTTTGAATCTCTTACAGGAAAATACAATCTTATACTTATAGGTATACACACTATAAAAAATTTTTTTCAAAATTGTTTTTTAACTAGTTTTGCATTTAACCTTTAAAAACCCGATTTTCTACCATCATGGAAACATGTAGTGCTAAGCAATAATCCTTTTTTAATCTTTTAATCGATCGCCAATATTACGAAGCACAACTGTCTAGATCAGTTTAGATTAAACATTTTCAATATATATTCGACAGCTTTCAGTTTTCGGGAAGTATTTTCCAAAATAGTGTGATAAATCTTCACGTAGTTAATGGATGGCTGCTTTGTTTTTAGAAAAATAAAGTTTTAATTAGTTGTTTCATAGATTTTTGTAATCGTAGTTTAAGTAGGTACTATCTCTACTATTTATTTTTTGTAACATTATTTATGTTTTGTGTTTCCTTGCTTACTATTAATTTAAATGTTTCGTTTATTGTTATCTCAGGGAATTTTATTTATTCTCTATTGTCTTACTTTTAAGGATCGTGCGGTTTTTTTATTCGTTTGAAAAGCTGCCTAGTTGATAAGTACAATGGAGGTAATCTTTGAAAGTACTGTTGTTAATGAAATTCCAAAAGCTTATTTTAGAAACAAATTTTCTAGAATTTATTAAAATAAATAATGTTACTTGTTAACTGTGTGCATTTTATTTATTCTTTCCTCATAGAAGCAAATACTCCATTAAATTTGTCCATATCATAGGAAGTGGAAAAATGGTAGGTAAAAAAAAAAACGTTTTATAAAGACTTACCAGTATAATTATAAAACCAAATCTACAAATCCTAAGCATCTATCCAATTAATGGTGACGTAAGAAACAGTATCATCCACCACAGACGCTAACACTGCCCTTTTCTTCACAGAAGTCCCTAGTCTACCAAAAGCTACGATTTCAGCTGGTGTTATCCTTTCTTCAGGTTTTACACACCTTACGATGAAAATAGCGTGATGACACACTGGATCGCCAAAGTACACTAAGAAATCCCCTCCAAACTTATCACCTTGTGTTATATAGTACCCCTTTTCCCACAAATCGCGATACACTGCACATTTTAACTCCGTGGTAAGTTTTAGAATGTCTTCTGATGCAACACGTTTCTTATCTGCTTCCGAAATGTTCAGGGGTTGCATAAGGATAGGCCATATCATGTTATCTTTAGTTACCGAGGTAGATTTTTCAAGTTCACTGTTCAGTATTTCTTCCGGGGAGCTATCGTCACCAGTTTTTCTTCGTTTTTCAACGATCTTATCGATTACGCTCTCCAGCTGGGCACGTCGAATTTTCTTGTACTCGATGATTTCATGCTGCAGCAGGTTATTTTCGAAATCTTCTATTTTATCTTTTTCTAAGGACGAGTAATTTGTAACTTCATAAACTGATACTATTTCTTTATTCAACAACAGAGTGGCCTCTTCAGGCAAAATTTTCACTGGTAGGGACGGAATATTAGTCGTATTGCCTACAATTTCACCGATAATTCTGTGTTGTTTTCTTAGTGTGGCCCAGTCATCTACTTTATACGTAAAAATTTCTCCATTGGAAAACACCAAGTCAATCATAATTTGTTTTGATTGATTATGTTTACCCCATAAAAAATTTAAGGTTAGTCGGTTTGTGAGGTATTCTAACCTCAAACTACAAAAACAAAATAAAACTGGTGGTGTCATCTAATCAGAACAAAGTCAATTCTGGGAACTGTGATAGGAATCATTGCCCAACAGATGTCACTACCAAACGAAGCAGTGGTCAACAGATGTCACTACTAATAATAACTCGTTTCCAATTTTTATGTTAACTTTTAAATAAAAGGCCAATCTATCTATACCGAATTTGGATAGTCCAGGAAAAGTAATTAAAAATACTTTTAAAAGTATACCTGTACCTGTAAAAACAAAGATAAATTTTTTAAATTTAGAAGGAAAGCATTTTCAATATCATGCCTAAACTCTTTTGTGCAATTATCAATCAACCATTATCAGACTATAAATAAAATTGGTCAGCTTGTTATTTACGCTGATGTAAACTATAAACAACATATCGTATAAAAAATCGATGAATATATAAACTTGGCAATGTGGATAACAAGGAGCATTCTT
Organism: Anoplophora glabripennis; assembly: GCF_000390285.2. Taxonomy (NCBI): domain Eukaryota; kingdom Metazoa; phylum Arthropoda; class Insecta; order Coleoptera; family Cerambycidae; genus Anoplophora; species Anoplophora glabripennis. The sequence goes on from NW_019416488.1 coordinate 161,569, forward strand.
AAAAAAGGATTAAACTTGATACAAGTTGAAAATGTTCCGTTTCAATTATTTGTTGTTGATCTCTGCAATTTTGACCTATTCTGTGTCTGTATCAATCCCCACACCACCAGTTGATGATGATGTAAGTTGAAAGTTTGAAAGAAATGTTTTTTTAATGTTTACAATTGTATTTTTATTTTTCACAATTTCAGCCTACTGCAGAATGGGATAAAAATAAATTAGAGATCCTCAATGACTTGGTTGGGGCTCTGTTAAAATACACAGGACATGGTGTTACAGTAGTGGCTAGTCAGAATATTCATAACGCTGATGGATCTTTCAAAGAGATAAAAACTATTGAGCTGACAATTCCCAGTGTGGTGAGAAATAAAACAATTTGAATCAATTAAAGCTTTAGTGTTGATGGTGATAATTGGCCATCTGGAATTCTTTGATGTACTTCCTCTGCATTTCTGTGATCCTGATATAAAGAAATTTTTTGCAGTGGGATTTTTAAGCTTACAAATTTCATTTTAAGATTTTTAAATAGAAAAAAGTAAGGGTGATGTAACTATAAAAGATGTTCATGAAAATAATTAAAACTAATTATTAACTAACGTTTTATTCTGCAGTACCATAGGGGTTCTAGTAGTAACAACGAATATACGGATTCTTTAGAAAAGCTAAAACAGAATGATGATGAATTAGGGGATACTATCAAAAAAATGCAAACGGACTACAAAAGAGCATTTGAAAGTGGCCACTATGATAAAGAGGCCGCTTATTTGAAACAAGTCGACGGGGAAGCAGAATTAGAAATATACGTTGGCAAAAATGAAGTGGTAAGTGTAAACATTTATTTTTTTGTTTAAATAGAAAAAAATATTTTTATATCTAGTTCTACCAAGACGATGAAGGCATGGGCTACTACTTAAGGGACAACATAATTGGTACGGATAAAAAGAAATTGGAAGAGGAATTCAAGAAACGTTTTGAAGACAGAAGTAACAACACTTTGATAAGTGTTTTGGTGTGGGATGCTGACAAAAAGTTTGTTAGCGAAGAATCGAGGGTGGAACCAAAACTGTTGGTGAGTACCATTGAATTTAGATTCGACAAATTGTTTTACAAATTTTCTTTACTGTTTCATACAAAATTCGAATAAACAGCCCAAGGAAGACCCTTGGTGAACCCTTTTCGCCACCGGTCCCAACTTTTTGGTTTCTCTTTTCATTCAGTCGCTGTTTTTTCGTTTCCAGGTGTACGTAGACAAGGCGTCGGACAACGTCGATGAAAAAATGATGGACTCCGCAATGGAAGGCCTTGCCAAATACGTCTTGAACTACCCCGACAGGGTGGCCAAAGAATTATCAGCTGCTATGTCCAACGCTCATCCAGACTACGTTTGGTTAGTCACGAAGTGGCAGGACGAGCAAGCTGACAATGCCAAACATGACGTTTACATCAAATTGACGTACGATAACGTGGAAGTGGGGGATTATCCCATAGAATACACGGTTTTTGGAGTGAAAAAATAGATGTTATACTTAAATGTGAATTGTTATATGATAAATAAATAACAGAATATAATAATAAGATGGGTTTTTTTACATACTTTCTTTTAATCCGGGCGAATTAGACCAAACACATGCCTGTTTCAAAAATCGGATCTACCTCGAATTTTATGTGCTTAAAATTAAGTAAGAAATATACAGAATAAAAGCCTAAATTTTTGTATTTGTAGAGGTCGAGTGTTATATTGCTTACAACAAAAGAAAAAAAAATAATTTAGGCATTAAATAAAAATAACGAATTTGATTGAAATTGAATGAAACTACAGGAAAACATCATTGTTGGGGGTGCTCAACAGATACCCGCAATCCGGACCACTAATTTCAAAATGGCGTCCTACTGCAAAATTATAAAGTCGAAAATGCAAGCGCGTATATCTTCTACCCAAGTCAAGGTATCGAAATTTGTTAAAAAAGGATCGAAAGATAATTACATTATCTCGCGAATGTGTAAATTTAAGATTTTTATGTTGCAAAATAAAAAAGTTATCAAAACAAACAAAACAAATAAACACCAAACAAACAAAACAACAAACAAAAAACCAAAAAAAAAATGGTAAAAAGGGTCCTTATCTCGGCAATTTTTTAATATACAGATTTCAAACCGATTGCATCAAATAGTACTTAAAAAAACATGAATTAAGAAAAAAAAGCATCTCGATCCGACCAATAGGAGCCCAGATAATTTTTTTAATGGTATTTTGACTGTTCTATTTAATATTTTGTAATAAACTTGGCCCCGTTGTAAAGTAGAAGACTTCCTTTATAGGTTGAAATTTTTGCCCTTTTTTTAACCGCTAATTTTGCAATGTAAAAAAATTTTGTGAGCTTTCGTAAAAGCCTACTCTTGTAGCAAATTTCCTCAGGAACAAAATTGATAAGTATACCTCATGTCGATTAGAGGCTTATTTTCGGAGATATAAGCGAAAAACTGAAAAAATAGCAATTGTTTTTTTTTTTCTTTTGTTATAAGCAATGTGACGCTCGACCTCTACAAATACATAAATTTAGGTTTTTATTCTGTGTATTTTTTACTTAATTTTAAGCCCATAAAGTTCGAGGTAGACCCGATTTTTGAAAAAAAAAAAAAAAATTCGCCCGGACTATTTGTTATATTCAGACATGGGCATAGCCAGGGAGCTAAAAAGTGTAAATAAATTTTAATGTTGAAAAGACTGGAATATTTATTTTCCAGATTTGAAAACTGGGCGAATTTGTAATCTTTTTACTTTTTCACAAGATTTGTAGTTGTTTTTTTGTTAAAAAATATTTTTTGAGAATAACGAATATTTACTATTTGATACAAGATATTATGTCGTGATTTATTAATAGAGTCCACTGGTACACATGATTCGCCTTTGACGTCGGAAACCATAGGCGGAGATTGGGAAAGAAATTTTTATAACGGGTCTGTATGTGTTATTATTTTCAGCTTTAAAAATTTGCATGAACAAGGCGTCGTATTCCATAAGAAAAAGACAATTTCTATATTAACGTACTTGATATATTCTTTCCTGCAAGTGCTAGCTAACGAAAGTCAGTACACGTGTTCGTAGCCAGGCTGTTTAGTTTACACATAGGCGTAGAGTTTTGAAAATTTCAGAGGGCCACAACTAATTTGATAGGCTTCATAGCCCAGCCACTTCCTGTTTGCATTTTACACTAATTCAGGTCATCAGTATACAGGGTGTCTGGTAAATATACGGCATACTCTCGGGAGAGTCTAGGGAAGTGCTCAAGTTCTCCAGCGATTTACTTTTTCGGCTCTAACTTTTGAACCGACGTATATAATTTAATGAAATTTTAATATTTTATGTAGGGCATAAAGGCCCATAAAACCAAACTGCAGTAGATGTTTTACACTGTCAGGGAGGTCAGGAACGGACTTGCCACCACACTCGTTGGGCCAAAATTTTGACAGGTGTCATTTTATACAGTTGAAAACTTAAATACTTTGGTCATTCCTCTTTAAAAAAGGTACTCTACATTTTCTAAAAAATTAAGTTTTTGAAATAATCCAGAATACTGATTACTGACAGATTAAAAGTATTAAGTGAATTGATCTGCCTTTTTTGAATACTCTATAGATGAAATAAAAAATAGATTCAAAGAGTCGCATTTCATATTCAAGATTTATATTTTATTGATATTTTCTTGATTACCTAAAACATTTAAATGTTAGTTTTGTTATAATATGAGGAATCTTAAATTATTATTTTTTTTAATTTGCCAAAGAAATACACGTTATTATTAATGTTTCAAAATAAATTATAATTTATATCTGAGATACAATGTTAAATTTTCTAGGACGACCTTTATAACTTAATCTTAAACGGCCAACAAAAATTTGTATTTACTGCTGCTGATGTTACAAGATCAGCTGATTGGAAATCAAACCTAAAAGAAAAACAAAAACATTGGTACCAAAATATCCGTTTGAATATTTCCGTTGCTCAGTGCAATACTTTTTTCAATACTCTGTCCAATACATTCTTCAACTGTGGGTATTCACCTGATATATCTTCTTCATAGATAAATAATATTTTCTCTGGAATGTAGGCTTTTACTGGGTATCTTAAAAATAGCATCGCTGATTGAAGTGATTAACAATTCTTAGAAGCTAGAGTCTGAATCATGGGATTATGTAAAATGTTTGGACAAAACAAAACGATGAACTGCATATTAAACTGAATATTTATTAACCCATAAAAGAGACAAACATAAAATAAAGACTGTAGAAAATGAAAATTCGCTTAAATATTATACTCTTTATTGTGTACAACTGTAGTTGTGCAACAAAGGGCAAGCAAAATATACATATATGAAAATTTAAATTAAAGTAATAAGTAATTTTAGATTTTCATTATCTGTGGTGGTACCCATCCGACTTAATTTGTTATATTTCCTAATTTTGTATTTTTTGTTGTTTACATCTACAGTTCACGTGATTGAATGATTTATTAAGATTTAAGAAAAAATACTAGTTTAACCAACATATTACTTTCTGTGCATAAACAACAAATTAATATATGATAGCCAATGATCTGTAAAGGACAACGAAGATTTAATAATAATGCTTAGCAACAACAAATAGTTGTTAAAAAAATGAAAAGTACAGAAGCGTAGTAAATAATTTTCTTTTACAAGTTATTGGTTATGTGTTAGAAAAGTTTATAGTATCTAAGTTCAGGATGGTTTGGAAGCTTCCAATGTAGTTCTTACTGGAGGAAGAGAGTGGCGTTTATCATCACATTAATTTGGTGTTTCGGACATTTGAGCCTCACGTTAGGTGCCATGTCGTCTTTAATTTGGAAATTTTCAACTGCGAATAGTTGCACTAAATATTTTTTTGGGTACTTCTTGTATGAATACTTTAGCGTCTGTCTGTATCACTGTCTTTTTAGGTTTTGCCTTGCCTAGAAATGGTTTGACGATTCCTGTAAGTACCTGAAAATTTGGAAACTTCTGGGAGTTTGCGTACGTCTCCTGTGAGTATCCATGAATTTGGAAGCTTTTAGGAGCTTATTTTACCCCTTGGAATCTTCACTGCAGAATTGGACAATGCCTGAGTGACTGGGACTGTAGAACTAAGGTCTAGAGCTAGACCAAAAGCAATGTACTCCCAAAAATTTGTGAAAATTTTTAATAATCTTTCCAATTGTAAAAATTTGTGAATTATCGATAAAAATATTATTTGCAATAAATTGTATTTAATATGCAAAGGGTTTTATACGAAACAAATATTAATTATGAGTGGGATTACATGTACTTGCCAGGTAAATATGGATTACTGCTAAAAAAACATGTTTGACTTAAAAAAAAGGAATAAAAAGTGAAAAATTACTTATTACATTGATTTTCAATAAAACGACAAATTTAAACATTCCTCGCATTAGGCAAAAAAAATCGCAGCGTTTTGAAATTATCAGGGTTTCTTTAGGATACTTTGAGGTTGAAGAGCTATAGTCGATATCCTTAGTTTATTCATTATTTGCAAAGTTATGCCAAGTTATTCAAATATCCCTAATTATGCAATTTTTTACCATCTTTCTAACCATTTTCACTTTGAAAACATTTTTTTATCAAAAGCCCATAATTACGACTTGTAGAGAATACTTTGCAGTTTTTAAAACCCTGCTTGAATTTTCTGTACGACAAATATTTCCCGAATAATTGATAGCCAAAGTCAGCGACAAATAATCGTACAGGGCTCCGGAACCGCTCAAATTGAAGAGAATTAAATTATCTAAAAGAGCTTTAAGATGAAATTACCAAACAAAAATGTTTTGAGGTCTATAGGCCTTTTAAAAAAAAACAAATATTTACAATTTTTTTTTCGTTGATTTTTTTATGATTACTCAAAAACTGCTGACGATAAAAAATTTAAACTGCAGATCTGAAAACTAGACACTTGAAGCTTCAATTTCCTTTTTTTAAATTCTCTCTACGACCATTTCCCTCCAAGTTACAGCTCTTTAAAAATCACCCAAAATTTTGTTTTTTTTTTAATATCCCTTAATTTTTGTGCCTCGTTATAAAATAGATATAAGTTTTTACACATTTTAACAGTTTTAACTTTATTATTTAAAAAATTAAATTAGTCAGAGTAAACCAATCGCCGTTTGCACATATTTAAAAATAAATTCCAAGAGTCCAGGCCTGTCTTCCGAATGAGATGAGACAAACAAACTATCGCATAAAGTCTAATCACATTTTCAATTTCCAACAGTTATTTACAAACAATTAATCTTCAACATGAGGCTACCGATGTTCTTATTCTTTTCACTAGCCCTTTTTGGGTTGTCCTTGTGCGATACTGACGATGTAAGTATATATAAAAAAAATGAAATCATAGATTTTGATCGGGCTTTCAAAACTTGAGATGTGAATCGGGAAAACTTTGTCTTTTTTAGAAGGAGAAATTTAAGGAGGAACTGAAAGAAGCACTGAAAAAACTGGTCGAGAAAATAGATGAAAATGAAATGAATGTTACTGTCGTTTCGTCAGATGTAAGGCATTGGGCAGATGGTGAAGTAAAACAAGTTAAAGAGTATTCTATTCGAATGCCAACAAATAATGTAAGTGTAGACTGCTTTGTGTAGAATTTGTAGACAAATCAAGTGTGTACGGAACGAAATGTCAAATTTAATGTTTTTAAAGTTCTCCTGATGAGCTCTATTATCTGCTAATTCGCAAACTAAAAAATAAAAATTAGGACCCGCTGAGATACCCTTGTTTATTATAAAAAATAATTTAAAGCTGATGCTCGAAAAGTTATCCCGATTTTTAAGAAATACGATCCCCATCTGTTAAATAATTACAGATCTATAACAATTTCCAGCGGATTTTCAATTTTTATGAAATTTAGTATTCCTGGGTTTTTAAGGACGCCAAATACGCTGGTCTAATATTTTTTTGTATATTTTATAGAGGGCGCTAGTTACTCTACATTCCTATTACATTTTAGGTTCTAATTTTTTTAAGGTTGGGTTTTTTACCATTCAGGCTCCAATTTCTAATGTAAAATTTTATTTTCTAAAAATAATGTAATCTTGTTAGAATTTCCTAATGTGAACGGTTTTCGAGAAAAAAGGCTTTTAATTGAACTCTTACAATATTACGAAGAAAATAAGTAACTTTTCTCAAAGTAGGCTTATGTCAGAACTTATTGATGAATGTCTCATAAACAACGCATACATTCTCAGTAATATTTTAAACTCTAATTAACTGTATATCAAAATTTTAGTGATTGTTAGTGACTGTAGTTAGTTAGTAGTAGTGACTAATTACAGTCACTAAAATTTTGATATAAAGTTAATTAAAGTTTAAAATATTACTAAGAATGTATGCGTTGTTTATGAGACATCCACCAATCCAATAAGTTTTGACATAAGCCTACTTTGAGAAAAGTCACTTATTTTATACACCGTAATATTGTAAGAGTTCAATTAAAAACTTTTTTCTCAAAAACCGTCCACATTAGGAAGTTCTAACAAGAGTACCTACATTATTTTTAGAAAATAAAATTGTACATTAGAAATTGGAGCCTGAATGCTAAAAAACCTAACCTCAAAAAAATTAGAACTTAAAATGTAATACGAATAACTAGCGCCTTCTATAAAATATACAAAAAATTATTAGACCAGCGTATTTGGCGTCCTTAGAAACCCAGGACTACCAAATTTCATAAAAATATTTCGCATCATTTGGAAATTTTCGTAAAAATTCTATTTAAAAAATTTTATTTTGTCGCTCTGTATCTCGAAAACAAGAGGAGATAGACATATAGTTCATAAGGACAAAAAATTCTTATTTTGTGTCGTACTATCACTCCCTGAATTTATGGGAGGTCATTCTGAAACACCCTGTATAGTAATGGGATAAGAGGTAAGTCTCTGAATTGGGTGATATCATTTCTGAAACATCGAAGTCAGTATGTGAGTATTAATCATCAGAGTAAGGACACGATACATACGTTCAAGTCAGATATTATTGATATAAATATGGTAGTGCCTCAGGGCTTTGTTTTGGGCCATATGCTTTTTCTTTTATATGTTAATAATATGATAAAGCTCACTTTACTCTTTACGCCAATGATACGTCTCTGTTAGTATCTGATAAATCATGCATTAACATAAAGCAAAAATGTGAACTCATTATTTCGAAGTTAATTAATTGGTTTAATAATATATATATTTTAACTCTGACAAAACACAATTCGTTAGATTCCATACAACACAAAAACACATTGATAGTTTCAAATTGATTGCTAATGACAACACTGAATTTCTTGTACAAAATAATTCCAGTTGTAATTTTTTAGGCATTTACTTGGACTCATATTTAAGCTGGAAAGCACATTGTGAATTCTTGTCATATAAACTGGCTTCTCTTTGTTATCTTTTTTACTCTATTAATGGTGTACTCGACCGTGATCATTTACTTAAATTATATTATGCACAAGTTGAAAGTCGACTAAGGTATGGTATTGTTTTCTGGGGTGATTTTACCTCTCACGAGACGTTTTTATAGCCCAGAAAAGAATATTGCGTTGCACTGCTGATGTCTCTAGCACACATTCATGTGTAAATATTTTTGGAAAATTTAAACTTCTTACCTTGTATGGCTTGTATATTTATGAGATCTGCATGTTCGTTTTTAATAATAAATTACAATTTTTTACCAATTCTGATATCCATAATAAAAATACTAGGACTAGGGATCTTCCTTACTCCAGAGTAAATATTACCTATAATGCTCCAAGTCGTATTGGAGCCGAAATTTTTAATCAGCTCCCAAGTCACATAAAAGTTATTTATAATGAAAAAAAATTGAAATACGAACTTAAATTTTATTTAACTGAACAGTGTATTTACAGTACCGCAGATTTCTTCAAATAAATGTTTGCTGTATTTTTTTATATTTATACATTGTTTTAACTTATACATGTATGTGTGTACGTATTTATATTTATTATTGATTTAATATGTGTGTGCCTATTTGTGTATATATACCTATATGCTTTTTGATGTTTCTAGAATTAGCTCATACCTCATCCAGTTTGAATATGCCGGATTGTAATGCTCAATAGAAAATATAATATTCGTTTCTAAACAAAAAGATAATAAGATAATCTACTTAATCGTTGTTTTGATGATGTAATTATTAACATTCATGATGGTTTTCAGGTTCAACCGACCGAATCAAAAATAACAACGGAGACTATCCAAGACTGGATCAACACCTTCAAGGGAACCCAATTTATTGGCCGTTCTAGAACTACCCATATCAAAGATGGAAAAACCGAGGAAATAGACAGAGTATCCACGACTGACGAAAAAGTAAGTTCGTTTTTCGTTTCAGCTGTATCAAATAATAAAAATACGCTTTCTAGTGGTACGAAACTAGGCTATATAGGACAGTGACGTCGGTTAAAGATGGGGAGAGGGGTTTCGCAGTGGAAAATCCTTCATACGAGAATTATTACAACATATACGTCCCAGGGGCAGATGGCAGGAAAGAAAAAATACAAGTTTTTGCTGGACATGTGGAGGTGAGTTTGAAATATGATACTTTTTACTAAAAGTTATTTCGTTTTTGATTTTTCGTAGACAGAAGTGTTGAAAAAATCCGACTCTATGCCGGACGATGAGGTCAGGGAGGCGGAAAACAAGCTGAGGGAATCCTTCTTCAAGTACGATTGTAGGAAGGTCATAGGAAGAGTCATCAAGGATCACATGAACAGCAAATTTGAGGGTAACGACTGGCAGGTTATTGTAGATCCTGGGGATGAATTTTACGTCCCTGCTAAGAAATTTGGTTGGATAAAAGCCGCAAATACTGAAGTTCTTATATATTCAATGTAATGAAAAGATTAAATTAACTTGTATTGTTTTTCTCAACAAATAAACACTTGTTAATTAAAATGCGTAGGCATATGAAAAGCAGTAGGTATAGCGACTAGAAAGAAACATACTAACGAAGATATTTCTATTTTCCATTACAAAAATATAGACATTACTAATGTTAAAAACAATATTTTGTTAAAATATTACTACACTAGGCACAGAAATTAGGGGATATTAAAAAATTCCCAAAATTTTGAGTGATTTTCACTTGGAGGGAAACGGTCGTAGAGAGAATAAAAAAAAGGAAATTGAAGCTTCAAGTGTCTAGTTTTCGGATCTGGAGTTGAAAAGTTTTTAGCGTCAGCAGTTTTTGAGTAATCATAAGAAAGTCAGCGAAAAAAAATTGCTTGTCAATTGCAAATCTTTGTTTTTCTTTAAAAATGCCGATGGACTTCAAATTTTTTTTTTTTTTTGGTAATTTCATCATAAAGTTCTTTTAGATAATTTAATTCTCTTCAATTTGAGCGGTTCCGGAACCTTATACGATGATTTGTCGCTGAGTTATCGTCGATCAAAGCAAAAAAAAATCATGTTTGACTTTGGCAATCAATTATTCGAGAAATAATGATCGTACAGAAAATCCAAGCAGGGTTTTGAAAACTGCAAAGTATTCTCTACAAGTCTTAATTATGGGTTATTAGTACAGTCACTGAAGCTTTTCACCTCCGAATTCTTTGAAACTGAACCGATCGACTTGAAATTTGGCAGATAGTTCAAAGGTCAATGAACATTAGTGACATAGCGCCGATTGACGCTTCCACCCGGTTGGAGGTTGACACCCCTTCTCGGGGGTGGAATTTTGTTTTCAAAAATAACGCTGGAAATCGATAGAGAATCAAATTTTGAGCAAAAAATATTCGTAGATTTTTTTCGAAAAATCAATAATTTTTTAGTTATTCACGATTGAAAACTTGGAATCTTGAGTGAAAAAAAAACACTTTTTCAAAGTATTTTTCGTGAATAACTCACAAACTATGCATTTTATTAAAAATGTGTAATGAATAAAAATGTAGCTTATAAATAAACAAAGAAAATCATTTTTTAAAAAGTGTTGTACGTCTTATACAAAGCGAAATATGGTTAGTGGAAGGGGACTTGTTTTGGGGGGAATACTTGAATCGATGTATTCAACTTCAAATAACGGAAAAAGGATTAATTTTACGTTTATAACGCTTCAGGAGTTTTTTGTAGTACTCAAAAAGACCTTCAAAATGAGTACTTATAAAAGTTAATTAGAGCAAAATTGAAGGAGTTATCGTCAAAAACAGATGGGTTGCTCATATTTTTTAAGGGACCCTTTACAATTAGTTTTGTTTTAGTGTTTTTCATACGATCCTGAAGTTAGACCGGTTTAGAATGCGTATTTTTTGAATAATGTACGGTAAAAGTTGAAAACGTATTTTCATTATTAAAAAAATGCCTTATTTATATAATAACTCTGAAACTATGAAAGATACCTACGTAAAAATGATAGACAACATAAATGTAGATATTTTTTCAACAAGTATATTGCTTTTTTTATTTCTATAGCATAAAAAATAAAGGAGATATCGCCGGTTGAATTATCCATTTTAGTGAAAAAACGACCTGTCTCGAGCTGTATATGCAGCGTAGCAATTTTTTATGATTGATTATATTTAAAAATCGATTATAATAAAAATATTTTACATTAATATTGGTAAAATGGTAGTTTATAAGAGTTGAAAATGGCAAAAGTAAAATATTCTTTCATAAACAATATAAGAGAATTTTTATTTAAAATTATTGCACAATTATAGCATTCCAAGATTTAAAACGTAATTTTTTATAATTTTTTTAGCACGGAAGTGATTTATAAGGGTTGAAAAGTGTTATGAGATACAAATTATTTCATAAGCAATGAGGGAATTTTTATTTTAAATAATTGCACCGTTAAAGCATTCCTAGCTTTTAAAAAGTAATTTTTTATCATTTTTTGTTAACATAGGGGTGGTTTTTAGGAGTTGAAAGGAAAAAATTCTTTTATTAGCTATAAGGTAACTTTTATTTTAAATAATTGCAGGATTTAATCATTCCAAATCTTTAAAAAGTAATGTTTTATAATTATTTTTTGTATAGGGGTAGTTTTTAAGGGTTAAATAAAGGGTCGAATAGACCAAATATATCATAAAACATGTACGAGAACATGGAACATTATTTAATCTTTGTGCTTGAACAAGATTTTTATCAATAAAATGCTTAAAACATAATTTTTTAATTTTTTCACTTAGGGGTAGTTTTTACCCCTAAAAAACAAAAAGCGTCAATCGGGCTTATGTCACTTTTGAACTTGAGCCTAAGATGAGCCTTATTTTAAATTTTCATGCAAATCCATGCAGTTTCAAAGAATTCGGAGGTTACAGCTGATTTTCAGCAATGACTGTACTATATGATGGAATGAGAAATTAAGGATAATTATTTCTGTTACCCACAAACCAACTTTTAGTTTTGAGGAGTTTTTCATACTAATATTTATTTTACACATTTTTCTTAGAACAACGCAATACAAACTTACATTTCAAGCAAAATTTTTTATTATTATTTATTATGAAAAATAAAAACGTTTTAATTTGTGTCCACGGTAACTGAAGACATAGTGTATACAAATTGCGACATATGAAAAAAAATTGTTGATAAGTACTAAACTCAACTGAATTATGCAATTATTAAAACATTATTACATATGTATTATTATGATAATTTTTCGTGTTCGGTAAAATTTTTACAAAATATTTGAACGATGACGCATACTTATTATTAAAAACAAAACAAGTACAAGCTCGTATACTCTATTTCATAAATCAAAATAACATAATTTTAAAAATATCTGCATTTACGCTGCTACAGCGAAGACCACAACATTGGTATCAGCGATACTTAGTTGGACCCATTTTCCTGAAGGAATGAAGAAATCTCCAGGTCCGACGAGGACCTGCCAAGTAGTATCTGACTGAGGGATTTGGGTGTCAAGAGCATGGGCCAAATATTTTGCTCGCAACTCGTCCTCGTGGAACATCATCCAAATTTTAGAAAGGACTTCTTTTATTTTGTTTATCTCCGTCAGCGGCATATGCTCGGAATTGGCAATAATGGTTATCTGGAAATAGAAAAAGAAATAGTCCGTTATATTATAAAATATTTTATTCTTTTAGTTACACTAAGAAAACTACTATGTGTGCATCGAATAAAACATTAGCGTCTTTAATCTATCATTTGCCAAAATATTTTCTCTTAAAATTGGAAATAGTAGCATTGGAATGTAATTTATTTATAAACGGTCTTTTTTTATGTATAGAATAAATAACTCGTGTAAATAAAACTTACGTTGAGACTGACAGCGAACACGTTCGTAATCTGATCGTGGCCACCAGCTCCAGGAATTCGGAAATTATACATAACTTCATAGTCTTCGAATTCTTCTACCAGTCCATCTTCTCCAGTTACTTCTGGTTCCAATATGCTTTCATAACTCGGACTTACAGGGATCTGAAAAAAGACGTAGGAGAATTTAGAAGGGTGAAGGTTTTTCTTAGCGAAACAAAATATATCGTTTCTTTCCACAGAATGTCTATGGTTATTAGAGTGAATAAAAGGAAAAACTCCATCTATATGCCATCCATACCTGTTCTAGATTGCTAGACTCCACCAGCTGTTGGCTAACTGCACCATTCTCCACTCTGATCACCCTGTACGTTACAATACCATGACCCTGGGAGGTCCAAGATTGCAGATCTGCCAACCACTGTTTCCCTACTTGTTGGGTTAGCTGGGTCTGAGTGAGATGTACCTGAAACGATTTTGGATATCTCCAGAAACTGGACTTGCCTTTATAACCAATGATATATCTGGCTTACATGGTTTGGGGGTAACAACAACGCGCTGTCCCTCATCTGGTGAAGCTGACCGTTGCTCCAGTTTATGGCTTGAGATGTCACTATTGACACGTTTAACTGGTTCGCTTCCACGATGTTTAAGAACTTCTGGAGGATAACCTGGGCTTGTGGTAGCACCTTCTGTATGTCAGATGCCTCATTTTTCTGAAAAATACGTTATTGGAAACAGTATTACAAAGATACAGTATGTACAGGACCGTCACGCGAAAATTTTAGATTTCAGTGTAAGCTTTTGCAGTATTGACCCTAAATAAAAAAAGAGGGCACCACCAAATACTGGTGTTAAAAATAATGCCATATTGGACTAATTTCGAGAAATGAATAAATTGATGACGCTGTAGGAAATTTACAACATTCGTTTGGTCTAATTCAAAAAGTCTGAAAAACAATATTACCAAATTTCTTTTCAGTACTTTTAAGCGAAAGGGTAGTGTCATATTTATATTTAAGTTGCGTATGTGATAACGTAGCTACAATATTATATAAATTATTATTATATTTACACGTACTTACATAGATAAGGCAGGCTAGAGTAACGAACAGCAAGCTTTTGAAAGACATTTCTACAGCGGTGTCTCTGGATGCAGACTGTCTGCTGTCACTGCTTTTATTCTTTTAATACTCGTTTGTAATCAGCACCTTAGCCATTTCGATTACTCAGGTCGCAGGTCAAGAAATCATAATTTCGTTAATAATAATTACATGGGACTAAAGAATGCGTCACAAATAAAGTGACAATGTTTATGTAATCGATGAAGCAAATCTTACTATCAAGATAAATTCTAATGAAAAGAGGACAAATACAGTTATAGTTTTCTATTAACATAATTTGTTGAAACTTTTACTATTCTCACTCTCACTCAAATTTTGGTAGATGCTACTTTTATAGCAGCATATAATTTCTTTGGTTTAAAAATTATAGCCACTTATAGGAGTTAGACAAATTAGGCAAAACTGAGTGTAACATGTTTTTAATATTTCTCTTTCTTTCTCTTTTCTATTTTTTAATTCTTAACATTTTTTATGGCTAATAATAATAATAGTTAAATGACATATTATGCACATTTTATGTAAAAAACTTTAGCCTCAAATGTTTGGTTGATTTGTTGTTTGAACTCAATTTTATAGAAATACATTTCAGTGTTTTGTATTCTGAAAACTTAGCAGTATGTGTTTGCCTTATAAACATTGATCTGGGACAGCCCCGTTTTAGAGATACAGGGTGTTGAAGTTGTTAAAAAAATCCGGACAAGATCTTTTCAACACGAATTTTCTGTGAACGTGTGGCTCGGAATAGTTCGTAATAAAGTTTGTGGACCTTTCTTTTTGTCACCCTGTCTAAATTCCCAGTCATTTCTAAACTTTCTAGAAAATCAACTATGTATTTGAATTATCAGAGGATGTTCCATTAAATATATGATAAAAAATGTCTGCATAAGGGGATTGTATTGGTATGAATAACATGAAAACGGCGAATCTTAGGGAAAAAAATTCAAGGTACCTTTTTTACGTATTTTGTGCATTAGAACATAAATGCGTAACAATGATTTGTAAAAAATGCAGTGGAGTAGGTTTTTTTTATAAAAAAGATGACCCCTGCCTAGTTGTACACCACTGGTTGTACCCTTAGAGCTCATATATTAGGGAATGCAAGGTCTACTATCATAGATTATCTGTACCAAATTTTATTGAGATCGGTTAATAGATTCTAGAGATATAAACAAAAAATCAATTTTTTTAACAACTTCAACACCCTGTATCTCTAAAACGGCGCTGTTCCAGACCAATGTTTATAAGGCAAACACATTTTAGTTTAAAGAGAATCTGCCCTCGAAGTTTCCTGCATAAAATTCGGACCACCCTGTATAAAAATGTTTTTCTACTGTAAATGCAAGAGTTTTCTCACGACTTCGACTATAAGAAATTAACATCGTTTCTCTCTAGAGATGAAAGAGAAAATGTCAGTATTATTCCTTTATTAAAACATTAAATTACACTACCAAGGAAAAATGCTCTTGGAAGATAATGTTGCTCTGGAAACAACTATAGAACAAATATGTAGTAATGATTTGTAATATAACAACTGATTTTGAATTAAATTAAACATACAATTATATTATTAACTAATAATATTGTGGGAAATAACTACTCTGCGGCCTACATGCTAAGTCCAGCATTGAATTATATCCTCAATTCTAATATTTAGCTAGGATAATGTAGCTGGCAGAAAAGTCTTCCCCAATGTCATTAGGTAGAAAGTTTATTTCTCCTAGGATACTAGTTATGCTGTCATAGTATCTACAGATTAACAGGTCGCTCTGTGCCAGTAGATTCAAAATAATATATACTTTGTAGGTTATGAAACTGTATGTATATGAGTAGAAAAAAAATATATTTCCCATTTTCGTTGTAAGATCGCTCTTGATACATAACATACTAAATTGCTTTCTAAGTGTAGCATATTTTCTTAATTTTTCTAGACAGTTTCGAAAGAATAAACTTTCCGCTGGAATGCCTTTATTGGCGGTATGAAATAAAACATTTAATCTTGAAAAGGTTTGTTGGTTAAAAATTGAAGCAATATAAAAGAAATTATAACTTTTAGCAATAATTTTATTAATTTTTGTTAATACAGTGCGTTAATTCGTTTTATACACATAATAAAAAAAATATGTTTTTCCATTCAAATACAATTATCTGTCTCCTAACCTTCAGATAGCGACAAAACTGCACTTTTGTTTGTTTTTCTATACCAAATCTTTTTAATGAATGCTTTAATGACATCTGACCCGTGCAAATTGTTTTGAACGATCTGCAGATGATGCAAAAAAATTAAAAGTTACCTATTCGCTTTGTTCAACCGCTTGCAACTGGATAGCGAGTAATCTGAACCCGTTTGTCATATCTAAGTATATTTTTAAAAATTGTGCATAGGTGATATGGCCAAAATGACTTTATTTTTTTCGGCGTTGCATCATTCGTGTCATTTGTTTATAAGTTTTGCACTAATAACAAACATGCAATTCTAAGAAAATTTAGATATCACAGAGAGATAATTGTATTTGCCTATATATACAATTAAAAAAAAATTACATTAAAATTAGAAAAATCCAGGTGGAAAAATTTGCCAAAATATTTCTTATGGCTGGCGTTTTATAGGCAAGGAATCGCACTTTTAGTAAGACAACAAGAATAGAACAAGAAAATCGATCTAAACTATAAAAATGTTGAAATACAAGTACTCCTCTAATTTTTTGCAGTGAAAGATCACATAAAACATGGGCACCCACGTAAATATCGGAATGTACCTTTCCTGTTTTGTCGAGAATTTTGTAAAAATACCCAATAATTATGATTGTTAATAGTATGATGTGTTAATAGTTTTTTAAAAGCATTCTACGGAGTGTGATTGTGTTTGTAATACTGTACGCGATTTTCAGTATATTCGCCAGGCTTGTAAAGTTCAGGAAATACAATGATAAATATAAGAAGTAAAAATATGCTGTTTTCCCCTTATTCTGAATATATTGTCAACTGTATTGTATTGTAAACTGCTCAGATTTTTTAAAATCCTCGTCAAAAGGCTGCTATAAACCTTAACAATGAAAAAGTCAACCAGTGTGTCTTTTTTAGCTACTAGGAAGGTTGTCAGGCAGCTGCTTTCAAAAGAAAATAGCATAGTTTTTCAGAAGACAATTGTTCTTATGAGTTTTTAGGAGAATAGGTTTAGTTTTCAAATTTTAAAGTAATGTGCAAAAGTGTACCTATATCGAATTTATATAACGGTGAAATCTAACGAAATCAAATTGTTCTTTCTTTCAGTGTAGCAAAAATACAAAATTAAAAAAATAATAAAAGTTACGGATAGTATATAAATAAAGCTGTGTTACAGGGTTTTGTATTCAAAAACCCTGTCGCACACTTTTGTTATTATGCTTTGTTAAAAAAAGAGAACTTAAATTTTTCAATTTAAAATACAGGGTGATTCACAAACGGTGACCAAAAATGAAACCTCGTATTCTTTGGTGAATTTTAAAGAGGTCCTTCGTATAAAATTTTTATCTAGGACGCTTTGTAAAAAATATACAGGATATTTTTAATTTTTTTCAATAATTTAAAAACTAGTAAGTGAAATAATTTGAAATTGGGCACATGTATTTATGTAAACATTGTCCAAAATCCGAGACCTTTTTCTAAAATTTAGATGCTCCAGTGGCGGAGATACAGGGTATCAGTGGCATAATTTTCTAAATAAAATAGTACGCCACTGTTTTACGGTAACAATCATGATATTTTCGGATTCGTCATTCAATTTTGTACAAATTACTTCTGTTTTATGTTTTTCGAAAACCTGCCTGATTTCCGAGTAAAATTTAAAAAACTAACTTTTTGTTTTTGTTTTAAAATGTCGACACCCTGTAGCTACGGAACGAAGCGAAATCGCGCCATGTTGATATGAAAAAATAATCTTGCTTTTAGGTTAGGTTTTAATCTGCTCCCAAGCGTTGGCCCATGTTTTTTGAAACACCCTGTATATATTTTTTATTTACATACAGGGCGCGGCATTAGTGCGTCGAAGTACGATATCTCCGTTATTATAGAAGATATAAAAAAAGTTATTTACAAAAATTGTGCCAACTTAAAACTGCACATTTTAAAATTATTTTCGTATATACAGAATGTTACGTATTACCAGGGTGAACCAAACATACTATTTTTTAAATGGTACACCTTATATATTATTTCAAAGTTAGATTAAGCTCATCTCTCCCATGCTTCCAATATAGGGTTTAATTATGTTATACGGGGTATTTCAAAAGTTATGGTCAATTGTATACGAGAATCATTCCCACTGAAATTCCTTCATTAAATGTAACTTTCAGGGATATACAATTATGAATACGTGTACTGTTTTCTTAGTGTAGATACTGCATATCACCGTTTGTGAACTTATACAAAAGTTTATAACAATTAATCATAATTACTTCGCATAAAAATATCAGAATGTCAACGTTTTGGTCAAATAGGTTAAAGATAATGCTGTGGAATTATATAAAAACGTTACGGTTATGATTGTTTCACATTAGCTCTTTAACAGACGAAGCAGCAATGTTACCTGTCAAGTTTTTTTTGGTCCTGTCACTGCAGATCCTAGCTGTGTTCGGTCTAGGCAATAATGTCCTCATCAATTTGCCAGAACTGGACGAAGTGAGTATTTTTTAAACAGATATTTCAAAAAATCTTAAAACAAATCACATGAACAAGAAATAAAAAAATATATATTTTGGTCTTATGGGCTATATAATATTATGGTTCGTATAAGATTATTTATTGGTTAACAAAAATAATTTCCGAAATTATATATTTTTTTTTTGAAAATTAATTTCCTGTAAACTGTTGCACACAGTTTTAACATGAACATATTCGAATTAATTAATTTTAGTTTAAAAAATGTATCACAAAATTAAACTGTAAATACTTTGATTTTTTCTTCTATTTATTTCAGAATCAATTGAAATGGCCCCAGCAAAAGATCCAGACAATCGAATACCTTCTGGACACTCTCATGGAAGTTGGTAACGTCACTCTAATAGGCTGGCAGAAAATTTGGAACAGTGATGGTACGCTTAAGGAGATAAGGACCATAGAATTGACGCTTTTGAACCACGTAAGTACCTTTTCTTTTTCTGGCAGTTCATTTTACTTGTGCCAGATGCATCTGTTTCAAACTTTAACTGTTTTCGTTGGCATATTGCTTCACATAGTCTGAAAATACACAATAAATGTTAGATGTGATTATGTTAAAGAAATATTCCATGCTTTCAGACACTTCAGACACATTCTTGGGACATCTTGGAATTGTCGGACGAAGACATGATCGACGAACTACCCGTAGTGTTGGATGTAATGGACACCATATCCTCAGCTACAGGTATTTTGGTCAGTGGTTCCATACAACAACTGGATAGGCACGAAAATGTTCAACTTTCTTTGAAAATGGATCCAAATAGCATCGTAAGTATTTGATCGAAACGTTAAACGTTATGATCTTTGCTTTGCAATTACCATCACCAACAAATGTTTTGCAGATGATAAATTTGCTTGGATCCGATCTGATGTACTGGCAGCAAAACATAACTGTAACCAGTCAAACTCCAATCCAAAACCTTATCAAGACTTTGCAGCAGCAGTCGCGCCTCCCAGTGGGAGTTCTACACTGGAATGTCGATGGAACCCTCAACATTCAGTCTTCCGTGATAGTACCNGATGTGATTATGTTAAAGAAATATTCCATGCTTTCAGACACTTCAGACAAATTCTGGGGACATCTTGAAATTGTCGGACGAAGACATGATTGACGAACTACCCGTAGTGTTGGATGTAATGGACACCATATCCTCAGCTACAGGTATTTTGGTCAGTGGTTCCATACAACAACTGGATAGGCACGAAAATGTTCAACTTTCTTTGAAAATGGATCCAAATAGCATCGTAAGTATTTGATCGAAACGTTAAACGTTATGATCTTTGCTTTGCAATTACCATCACCAACAAATGTTTTGCAGATGATAAATTTGCTTGGATCCGATCTGATGTACTGGCAGCAAAACATAACTGTAACCAGTCAAACTCCAATCCAAAACCTCATCAAGACTTTGCAGCAGCAGTCGCGCCTCCCAGTGGGAGTTCTACACTGGAATGTCGATGGAACCCTCAACATTCAGTCTTCCGTGATAGTACCCGAACTTCTGGTATGATTTCGAGACCTCAAAAAATTTTAGCTGACCCATTTCTTTCACAGGCTACCATAGAATCGGTGATACCAGAAAACGCAAGTTTGCCGCTGCTTGAATCAGCTCTAAAGGGTGTTGCGAAAGGGGTTCTTCTCCAGCCAGATGAAGTCCCCACGTACGTCGCCCACCACATGAAGCAAAATATCCCTGGATACACTTGGGTAGTCGCGACAGACCTAGATACTCCATTGGTAACACCAGGTGTCTATCTGAACGTTGTTTATGAATGGGTGGATATTGGAAAGATCCCTATTAGCGTTGATATTATGGGCATTCCCATACATGCTTTGTAGACATATTTAACACACTCTGTATATCTTTGTTGAAATGAAATATCTTTAGAGCATGGAGTTGTTTTAATATTTCGTCTTTCGTTTTACAAAAATTGGAAAATTGTAACCTACAAAGTTATAATAAGAAAAATATATATGTATTCATAAGCAGTTCATTTAAAAACCGATACTGTTTGTTAATAGAAATAATTAGGACACATTAAGAAAAATTAGACCTTTTTTTTATAAATCACAGTATATTTCCTTCATTACAAAAAGTTAAGTTATAAAAAATGATTGGGACGTATCTAATCATTGCACTATAAACTAAAATTAGTATTTTTGTTTAGTTTGAAACGGTATGCAAGAATAAATAACCTGTTATAGCAGAAACCTATTACATTTAAATGTTATGGACTAAACTTTTCTTCCAGTGTAGTCATATCGTTGGCCTCCATAATTTTTCACATACCACTAAGTAATTTGAAATTGTTGCCGATAACGTTCGAGATATTGTTGTTGCGATAAAGAAGCGAGTTAACTTTTCGGTAAGGCAGTTCCCATGCGTCTTTGTGGATTCTATCTGGAAGGAAAGATAACCACAATCACACCGATAAACATATTTATGTGCGATAAAGCTGAGGAAATGTGGCATGAATTATTGTACCTAATTAGAAAATAATATAAAACAAAGATAATGGCTGAAAATACGTTTCCTTGATACATTTTTTTAATTGCATCGTTCAGGAAAGTGAGTTTGACTATGCTTGAGAAAAGTGTTCATTGTATTGATATTCCCGACAAGCTACAGTGGCCAAATGTTATTTTTATATTTTGAAGTCTGTATACAAGGTGTCTGCGAAATATTGGGAAATCTCGAAGCTGGACTGGTGGTCAAAATAAGTCGATTGAGCCAAATATGCCTTGTGCAAATGTTGTTGGTTTCAAAAATATAGGGCGTTCAGAGATTTCTCAATTATTTTGAAACAAAATGAACAAAAAAATAGCACTATTATGTTTTTTTGACATGACAAATAATAATTACAGACACCCTCTATAATTTGTATATTTTCTCGTTAAATTCTGATTAACTTCAACATATCTTTTAATCTTTCTTAACCACATAAAGAATTTCCTATGAACAATTCCAATGTTGGCTGTAATCTTAAAAACGCAAATTTCCCTGTGCATACGATTTTAGTTATAACGCTAATTGGTAATTTTTCCTAAATGTAGATAATGTTGAACATATATGTACAGTGTACACTGTTTTTCGTTTATCTCTTCAAGTCGACATTATCTAATTTACTTGTTTCTTCGCAGTACGTTTTTTTAGGTTTTCGATAATAAAGATTAATTATACAGACATCCAAAAAGTATTTCCTCAGATTAACCTTTAACACACTCCTTATGAAAGTAAAATACTTTACAAATGCACTGATTAACGAATTCACTTCTTATAGTGAATAGCGACAGACAATTTATGGTGAAATACCAGTTTCATTTCGAAGTTTCATTTTCTACGAATTTTGAATTTTATAATTATGACTTCACGTTCGTAAGCAGCGACCTTGAAAACCTAATGGACCACTGAGATTTAGGTGTTTGTAATTTGATGCTGCTCTCTCTTTCGGATGTTAAATGCGAAGACCAGTACGTTCAGATGCCAGAACTAATTTTATGGGGAAAATTGCCTAGCGATGTAAACTAACCCCAAATTTAGGGAAATCCGTGTTTTTCGCACTTTTAGGTTAGGCTGTTTTCTATTCCTGATGTGATATAGCAATTCTGTGGTAGGATTCGGGTTCAGTGCCTTCGGAAAAGTATTGTCCGGTTTATTTTTGTGGGTCTATGTTATTTAAATAATATATACAATTGGATATCTCGTTTAACTTGAACATTTTTTAGTTTCTGTATCTAGCTGTAACAAAAAATTTAATTGTGCTTGCTTTATACTACTAATTTTATTTTATGTTTAGATTTAGTATACATTAAAAATATTTTTCGTTGTTCTTATTCCTTAGATCTATAAGTAATATTATTATAATGCTTATTTCCATCTCTTTTAATACCAAATAAACGAGCAAATAGTATTTTACACCATAAATTTCGTCCTTTGTTGTACTTTTTGCGCGGGCAAACTCGATGATTTCGCTGTGCGTGTGTGGCCGCCTTTAGCGCACCAACCAGGATCGGGATGGGCAATAGCTGGTTGCGGGCGCGACCGCAGGACGAAGTGTCCCGCTGCAGGCCACTGATGGTTTTTTAATCGTCAGATGGGTTGATTTGAGATGATCTCTATGCAATTTCAGTCCTATTTGTTAGCGTGAAAGATAGTTGCATATTGAAAAGTACAGATTTGTCTGTACAAGTTTGTACAAGTCATTTACCTTTCATGACAAAAAGGGTTGTTTTCAAATTTTAACTTGTTTCGCCTATGCAGAATCACCTGATAGTAAATATTGAAGTAGCTTTGAATTTTTTTCAGTCATGAAGTTTGTTTACGTAAATTTACTTCACCTTCTTAAATTCACTTCTAAAATCTGGGTTTCTTAAAAATTTGAAACTGTGTGTTCTACATTGAGTAGCACCACTATCGTAATCTAGAAAGCGTAGGTAGATGCAATTTTTCTTTCAGCAAGAGTAGTCGAATTTTATTACATTCAAATTTCGTGGGCTACTTATACCACGGCCTATGTAACAAAAAACAACTCGAAAATTCATTGTAGAAAACATTGAGAATCTAATTGGGCATTTGTTTGTGAAAAAAATAATCTTAATTGTATTGTACATACGTGTGCTTGTTTACCAGTATCAAAATTTCGATATAGCATACAGGGTACTTCTTTAATAAGTACAATTTTGAAAACTAAGAATTATTAAGTATTTAAGACAAAAAAAACCGTTTTTAGACTAATATGAACTCTCAAAACTAATTAAAGACGAAACGTCGCTCTCAGTTCTGAAAACGAAAACATATTTTTTTTCAAAAAGTAACGTTTAGATTTATTTATTGTCAGACCCTTAATTTTTTTCACATGTGGTAAAATACTCAAATAAACGGAGAAAAAAAAATGATCTTTGTCAGAACGATAAAAAAACTGGCCAGTTGCTAATATACAGGGTATTAGATTTAATGTAGTATCACCTTATTAATGTAATTGCTATATTTTTTTATATAGTAGGCCATTATCAGCGTGTCCAAATATGTACCTCTGTTTGTTTTAATAAAAATTTTGTAGGCTTTCAGATTTTTTTTTTAGAATATTTCCTTGGAAATTTCCATGGGTTACATTTATTTTTTTTATTATGAGTTTATAAGCTTTAAGATGATTTTTTAACGGTGTGTAGAATATATAATAAAAATAATCAGAAAGGTTGAAACCACAAAACGTTATTTAAAATTAATAATAATCAAAATTGTAAAATAAAAACTTATTGGGAACCTCTGAAATTGTCCCTTGCATGAAACTAGTTGAACCGTCGTATACTTAGAAAAATGGACACTGTCCCTTTTTGTTTCACACTAAGTATTATGCAAATATTTACATATATTCTTAATGTAAAGAGTACAGTTATAGGAAGGCAACGATTGTGTCACATTTTGTTTGAATAAAATTACATAAAAGTCATTTGTTTTTCTGGATTGTCTGTGTTAATAAGTGTGAATAACACTAAAATGGCCCAGCAATACACTAACAAAAAATATTGGACATATAGAGCGATTTGTGTAAACAGTTATTTAGTAAACAAATATCGCTGAGCAATCGATGAAGTTAGCAGTCCTAAAAATGTTTCTTCAAAATTAGTTGGTAAAATATATTCTATTTACGAAAAACATTTGTTCGATTTTTTCATTGCAGGGTTTCGTTTTTTGATAAACTTGAAGTTATGGAGTGCCTAATGTGGTGTGTAGAAAAAATCTGAGTTGAAGGAGAGATTCTGCTCTCTCATAGTCCTGCCTTAAAAGAGAGATTAGGTGCAATGTAGTTCGGCGACGCAATTTCCACTATTCAAATCGAATACCCACCCACAATTCCGTTGCCAACACATCGGCAAATGGCGTTAAAAAAACAATCCGACATTGTTATACGCTTCGATTTGGTGCGGTTAATCGATTTGGCCATGGTGTGGGAAGGCGACCAGAAAGCAAAACTGTGAATGAGAAACGACACGAACACCTTCAACACAGAAGTGGAGAGTTTTTTTGCGGTGGCATTATTTGGAGATACTTGTTTATTTCGTTTATTCAGACGCTGCATCGGAATATCCACAAGGAACATGATGAAATGTCGTAATTAAGTCCATTAAAATATGGTTCCTTTCAAATATGAATCAACTCGATAAGTTTTTAGAAACAAAGATAAGTAATATTGCTATAGATTTGCTATATCTATTTTTAAGAACAAAAGTGATGTTGTTGATTTCTAAAAGGTCTTAACTGTATACACAAAATCTTCTTATCTTTCTAGAATGATTCTAAAAAAAAGAAAGCCCTGCAAATTTGATTAGTTGTACAAAATTATAAAACAAACAGCAAGTTCATTGATGACTGTTATTAACATCCAATTTTAAATTTTTAATGGTATCAAAAAAACACTTAATATATTCTTTAAAAAGTCGTTTTCATTTTACTCTGTCGCAGAAATAGAAACTAATAATCAAAGAAAGAATGACTTCACTTTGTGATTAATGTTCAACAGAAGGAATCTCTGTGAAGCCGAGAAGTCCTAGTGCAGTCACAATTTAATGTGAATCATCGCATAGAGACATAAAAAAACTACTTATACGAATGCTTCGGGCCAACTTTCTTTAGTTAAGCAACTCGCAAATGTATCCAATTTTAGTAAAATAATTTCAGTCCCGATCTTACATCAAAGATAACTATAATTGATATTGCATGGTTTCAGTTTTTAACAAGCAAATTTAATGATTATTAATAATTTCCTAGAACTACCTCAGCAAGTCTAGGAATGGAAAAAAGCAGATTATTGTAAATTTTCATAAAATCAGGATAGGTAAAAGTAAGAGGAATTAATCTGATGAGAAATAATGAAATACTGAGAAGGTATAAACAAAAAAAATATTCAAGGCTTTTAAGAATATGACGTCAATAGTCAGTAAATTTTTCGTGAATTTGTGGAAACTTTGGCGAACATGTTTTGTCTTTAAAGAGAGACATAGGGCAAATCTGAAAAATGCCATGAGAATAGACAAAAACTAATTATAATAATTAATTCTGGTGGTCATCAGTCTGACTGGTTTTCTCGATAACTTAATGAGTCTTTCATCAAGCAAAAGTACCTAAGTTCAAACAAATCTGGATTTCTGATTGGTTTTCTAGACAACTTAATGAGTCCCTTAGTAAGCTGAATAGATTGCTTTATAGAAAATTAGGTGTCTGGCTTGCTTCTTTTATAACTTAATAAGCCTTTTGCCAAACAAAGAAAATGCAAAATAATAATTATGACTAGTTGTTTTTCTAGTTAACTTAATGAGACTTTTAACAAGTAATGATTTCTTTAAAGAAAATTATGAATTAGCTCATTTTGGGTTCCTATACTCGGCGGCCGAAATTATAAAGAGTGACTAATAGATAATATAAAAACACTATTACCATAATGCGTATAAAATATAAAATGATTTCTATACGGTTCAATATTATTTATCTTTGTGCCGCTCGCCATGCACATCGGTATAATCTATAATCGTGTATAGACTGAGTTACACTGAACGTCGATCTATATTTTATCTCTGTCTTTTGCACTTGGTAGGGAATAGGGAAATGCTTTTTTAGTGGGTGTAAACGGACTTGATTTGCCCGACCTGAGAAACGTCATAGCATAAGCGTAGACGAGGGGTCTAATTCCATGGCTATAATAAATTTATAAATTAAAAAAACACAACTGGGACGTTTTAAAATGCTGTAATAATTAAAATTGATCAAAGTGCCGGTTATAGCAAACCGTAAAAAATATTAGATGTTATGTTTTATTATGTTTTTTCAATATTTTCTATATCTTGTTGCCTTTTACGCAGACACGCCAATGGATTTTCGTTCCCGGCACGCTTCATCCCCCTTACTAGTCCAAGAGCTAGCGATGAATCACTATTTATAATTTTGGCCATCGAGTATAGATATTTTAATAAATCTTTTAACAAGTAAACTGATGAATTACGTCTGGTTGTCTTTCTATATCTTCCTTAATGAGTCTTATTAAATGACTCTTTCAGCAAGCAAGAAAAGTTAAAAGGAAAATGATGGAGTACGTGTTCTAATTTAATGAGCCTTTTAGCAAACAATGAATATTTTTTCAAAAAACATGACACCTTAAGTCTGGGTGATTTTTCAGATAACTTATTCACAATTTTTTGGAAGTAAACATAATTCTTTAAAACAAATAATGGATTAATTATTTATTGTTGATTTTTTTATAATGTAATCTTTCAACAATAAAAGTATGATGGATCATGTCTGGTTGGTTTTCTAGCTATCTTAATGAGTTTATCTGGATGATCTTCCAGACAACATAATTAATGATTTAGTAGGAAAATTATGGATGGACTACCTCTGACTGGCTTTAAAAATAACGCAGTGGATTTTTTAACAGGCAAAGATAATTCAACAAAATGATGGATTACGTCTAATTGTTTTTCTAGCTAACTTAATGAATCTCGTAGCAAGCAACGACAACCTTTTCAAAGGAAATGATCGATGAAGCCTATCTGGGTGATCTTTCACATAACTTAATGAATCTTTTAGCAAGCAAAGAAGATTTCTTCAAAACAAATGATGGATTAGTTCTTGTTGATGTTCTAGATAACCTAATAAATCGTTTAGCATCTTTGAAACAAACTGATGGTTTAATGAGTCTTTTGGTAAGTTAGGGAAGTAACGATTTATTACGTCTGTCTGTTTTCTTAAGTTAATGCAGATTTTTTTTTAAAGAAAATGAGGAGCTAAATATTGTTTTAGATAATTTTATGAGTCATTAGCTATCAAAAATAGTGCAAGGATAGTTCAAACAAAATGGATTATGTCAGGCTGTTTTTTAATGAGTCTGTTTACAAGCAATGGCAATTGTTTTTGAATTAAATTATTGAATAAACCTGTCTTGGTGATTTTCCAGATAACTTAGTGAGACTTTTAGCAAGCAAAGATATCTTCGATTATGTGTGATTATCTTTTTTATCAACTTGATGAGTCTTTTAAGAAGCAACAAGATCTGTCTGACGAAAACGATGTTTTAAATATAGGTGATTTTCAGATAAGTTAATGAGTCTTTTAGCAAATAAAGGTTCCTTTAAAACAAATAATGGTATGGTTCTTGTTGGCTCTCTAGATAACGTAATGAGTCTTCTAGCAGGAATGGAATGATAGATTATGCCTTATCATATTTTTTTAACTAACTTAATGAGTCTAGCAAAAAAATATTTCTTAAAAAAAATTGATGAGATGGGTTTAAGGCTGGCTATTTTTCTGGATAATTTAGTGAGACTTTTATCAAGCAAAGTTAGCTCAAATTAATGAAATTTGGATGTATTTTTTAAATACCTTAATGAGTCTTTTAGCAATCGAGAAGAATTAAAAGACATTGATGAATTAAGATATGCGATAAGTCTACTTGTTTTATTAATACGTTTTTCTAGCTAACTTAATTTTAATCTTCCAGACGACATATTATAGACTACCTCTGATTGGTTTTATAGATAGTGTAATGAGTTCTTTAACATGCCAAGATAGTTAAACAAAGTGATGGATTATATCTATTTGTTCTTCCAGCTTAATGAGTATTTTAGTTTCAAAGGAAATGATCGATGAAGCCTGTCTGGGCGATCTTCCAGATGACTTAATGAATCTTTTAACAAGCAAAGAAGAATTCTTTAAAGCCAATAATGGATTAGTTCTTGTTGTTTTTCTAGATAATGTAATGAATCTTTTAGCAAGCACAAAATGATTGCCAGGACGTCGTTTTAGTTAATTTAATGAATCTTTATAAACAAAAATTTCTTAAAAACAAGTGATGTTAGATAACTTAATGAGTCTTTTAGCAAGTTAATGAACAATTTTTCAGAGGAAATGATGCATTGAGGTTGCTGGTTTTCTAAGTAATGAGTCTTTTAGCAAAGTGCAAACAAAAAGACTCAGTTTAGTTTTCTAGTCTCTTAGCTAGTGACGTTTCTTCAAAGGAAACGAAGTATCAATTCGGAACGGTTTTCTCCACAATCTAACGAGTCTTTCAGGAGGCAATTAGCATGGCATCGACGTGAAATTCCCAACGGATACGGTCCCCAGATTACAACCCATTCCGATAACGCCCCACACACCGTCCGAAAGCAAAAATGAGCGCCACACTATCACCCCAACAAACACGCAGCGGTACACATAAATCCTAATAAACACTGTATCATATCAATCCGCGGCTGCGAGCGCCCGCCCAAACCCCGCCCCCTTCCGCCAGTCTCACCTCCGTAAAGCTAAGGCGGCTTTGAGTCCAAAATCCTTCGCGACTCTTCGCCTACGCCGCAAAAACAATAGTCCACCTTGTGCATTGGGCGACGGGCAACAGCCTACTCGGCGCGCGTGCGTTCTCTACCCGTCTCTCTCGCGCCGTGAATGGGAAGGAAACCCGCGCCTGCCGCGAGTAACTGTGCACTTCGCGGGCTAGTCTGCGTTTCCCGTCGGTAAAGTTAACACCTCGCCCGCACAGTGCTGCGAAACGTGCGCGCAAAAAATCGCGCATGGCCGTGGATAGGTCCGAACGCGTCGCCTCTTCGTACCAGGTGATTGTCTTTTGCCCCGCGCGTCGCGGGTAACCGGGATTCGGGGAGTTCTGGGGCGCCGGGAGCGCGATTCGGGCACCTGCGTAAATACCACCGCGCGATTCTGGTTATGTGTGTGATTCATCGCCGCAACAACAACATGTGAAAGTCGGCCCAACCACGCTGGATCCACGCTCCGGAAAGGTTCGAATTCTTTGCGATTTTTTTTTAGAGCTTCGTTTACGGAATCGGACCGTTCTTGGAAATGATCTGACGGCTTGACATTGAACGGATTCCGCAGCTGCTGTTGTCTTAATAAATGAGCAGTTTTTAGGTAGATCTCGTGCGGTGAAGAAGAGGGGGGGGGATGGGGTTTGATTAGACCATTTTAATTGCTTAGAAAAGGCCCAGGTGACGCGATTTTTAGGAATTGGAACAGGAAATAGCTCTCTTTGGCAGGGCCATTCTTGTTCGAAAACGAAGTTTTTGAATGTATCAGCCCCACTAACAGCATATTAAAAAAAATGAAATACCACAATTTTAATCTTACACATCATCGAAAATAATTGTATAAGAACAACAACAACATATAAATAATAAATATATTTCCAAAAAATCATTTATGAGAGAAAAATGCTGTGTGAATGCATTATTATTTATTTCTAACTTTAAAATTTGCACCAGATGGAAGAAGGGGATAAGTAGCATTCGAAGCGTTATTGTTTACACAAAAATGAATAAATATAGTAATATTTAAGACAAACAAATGGGCAGAACAAACACCAAGTGCAAAAAACAAACAAATATATGGTGCAAGAATGGAATATGCGACATCAAAAATTACCCCAACATTACACCAGTTTATAGTACTATAGTAGTGTTTTTATCTTACAGCTTGCACCAGACAAAAACAACACCTTTATAAACCTATATCTGTAGATACAATATTCTTTCAAAATTATGCTCCTTTTGCAGCAGGGTCTTCAATGAATTAGCCAAATATCTGTTGCAGTTTTTACCATAGTATTATTTATTGCATTGCATATTTTTTCAATTCCCTGTGATATTAGTTGGAAGCAGGGTGCATATTTACTGAAAGTGTCACTTTTGCTATTTAGAATTTGTCACATAAATAAAAAATAATGGTTTAACACCTAACCCGTTGTCCAAAAATAAGGTGAATTTGTTTAAAAAGTAAAAAATCTTTATTGATGCTTTCAAATCAATTTTGTCGCCTTGAAAGTAATCCCTGCACTTATGCCAACGTTTTTTCAAACTCTCGAAAAGTTCTTTCGTCGATTCGGCTTTTATTTCGTCGAAACGGTGTCTACAGTGGTCTTTTGAGTTTAAGTAATAGCCAGAAGTCATTCGATGCTAAATCAAGCGAATGCGGTGGTTGCGGAACGATATGAGTTCAATTTTTGGCGAAATGGTCTCGAATTGTCAATGCTGTATCAGTCGATGCACTCCATGATGCAAAAACCAAGAGTTGTCTGTCCATAATTCCGGCCTTTTGCAGCGACGCAAACGATCCTTAATGATAATTCCTTGTTAACAGTTTGATCGGTTGGAAGAAATTCATAGTGCATTATATCACGATAATCAAAGAAAACTGTCAACATGACCTTGATTTTTGAGTGACTGGCGTGATTTTTTCGGTCTTGGTTCACCTTTTGCACGATATTAACTCGACTCGACAGTAATGATGCGTTTCATGATGTCTTGGTAGTCAGAAATCATTGTTTCACAGATGTCAACGCGACGTTGTTTTTTCCAAAAAGTTGAGCGTTTTTGGAACCAAACGAGATTTGACGTATCTAAGGCACAACAATTCTTTTAAATTGGTATGGTTACAGAACCTTTTGAAATGCCGACAGTATCAACAAGATCTCTTATTGTTAATCGACGGTTTTCGAGCACAAGATATTTAATTTTATTAACGTGCTGTTCATCAGTTGACGTTGATGGTCGTCCGAAACGCTGTTCGTCCTTAACGCCTTCTCTGCCATCTTTAAAGTCTTTATGCCACTTGTAAACATTTTTTTGCGACATAACCTCATCATTAAAAGCTTTCTGTAACATCCTCAACGTTTCCGGGGCAGAATATTCCTTCCGCAAACAAAATTTAATGCAAATCCTTTGCTCGACAACATCAGACATAGTGAAAATCGATAAACTCACTTTCATGTTTACAAAAACACGAGTAGCTCTGCAGCAATTGAACATATTGACTTGAGACTCCGCATATGTATCAAGGACAGTACTACCAACCTAAAAAAAAATAATTGTATGCTTTCATAATACCCGCGAATAAGTAATTCATCTTATTTTTTGGACACAGTAGTACATCGGGAATACCTACCTAGATATTAATTTATTCTAATCAGGACACATTTTCTAACAAAATAAAGGAATATTTCCTACTTTTTAGTAAAATTAACTGCTACTTTGGCTGTAGTAAAAAAATATTCAATTCTGCCTTCTATTTTCTACAAATAAAGAATTTTATTTTATTATTAGCTGCTTGAAACTTATAGATATCCTTTTTCGGTGGAAGACCTCCTAACTATTCTTCCCAATCTTTTTCCTTCTATTTTCTAATTTAATTTGAAAATAACTATTATTAGCTCATGGCTTTGCAGTTTACTTAAAGCGCTATTTGTGCATTGTTTCACCCGTCACGATAAATATCCATTTGGCTACCGTCGTTGTTTACCATCACAATAAGCAATTGTTTCTTCACTTGTCTTTTTCATAGCCACGCAGATTTATCAACTGAGAAATGGCCGCCTTCACGAAAGACGCTTCATATAGTATTTCTGATGAATTAAATCGTATTTGGAACATTTCTTGATACGCATTTACGGCCGAAAGCCATTCACCAATGACCGGTACTTTCGAAACTGCTATGAGAAAATCATTTCTCAAGCGAAGTGAGAAAAAGCGCCTCGTTCTCACGCTCTTTCCCAATTGGGTAGGATGAAGTCATCCGAAGATACGTTCGGCAAAAAATCTGTTACAAGATTTAGATTTTTTATGCACTAGTTGTTTCTAAACAAAAGTTGCGTTACGTTTTATAAAATTGTGTTATAAAAATAAAACTAATCGGACTGGACGTTTCTTAATAGGAATTCTCGCCTCTTTGTTCGATATTTTCCACTTCGTTCCTAAATCGTATCAAATCCGGCTCCGTTTCTCAAGTTGAGCCTCGTTCAGCTATTCAATCAGTTTTGAGAAATAATCGAAGATATTTGTTGGCTAACGTCGCACGGACAGCTCCTTATTCTTTAGTAACGATTCTGTAATTCCACAATGAATTATTCCGTCGATTTTATATGCCTACTTCCAAGCTTCTACAAAAAACAAAGATAAAAAATGCTTTCAATCTTCAACTATTTTCATTTTATTTCTAGCGGCTGTGTAGAATTATGTGCCAATCAAATTCTAAACATAGTATTGTCTCACATTTTTGTAACAAACTTTGGTAATTTTTCCAAATTTTTTGTCATTCTCCCAATTTTGACATTTTTATCTTAACGCCCTCTACCACTGGACTTTAGAGACAAAAAAATTGATGATGAAGTATTGTATTACGAATTTGGAGAAATGTTTTCTCTACCTATAAATATTTTTTGATCATTTATTGGTAGCAGCTTTTACAAAGGGAGTTTTTGAAATTTTCTTATCGTCCTCATAAGTTTGACATTTATACTTTAAAACCATTGGAGTTTTGTTGTAATACAAATTTTGAAAACACTTTTCCTACATATACAGAGTGTTTATTTAGTACTTGTACAAACTTTAAAAAGTGAATCTTTGACTAATTTTAAGATAAAAAGTCTGCAACGGCTTGGTCCTTGAGATTCAGTGTCAAAAAAATTTTTTTTGTTTGGTATTTTGATTATATTTTTGTTCAATGACATGGCAATTTGACGAAATTCGGGAAACTGGGAATAATGATGATGAGAAACTCAAATAGTTTTTTGTTTAATGTTGTACGCGTTGGAATTTTGTAAGTTGAATCATTAAGAGTTTTTGAAATATGTTTTCATTGATTGTATTGCGACGTGACAAACTTAGATCATTTACAAGACTAAGACTAAACTACTTCTACAAATAAGTTAATAGCATTTACAAAAATTGATGAAAAAAAAATTTTGCAGACCCATGTTTGTATGAACTTTATATCTTAAAATTAGTCAAAGATTCATCCTTTAAACTTTGTACAAGTACTTAATAATCGCCCTGTATTTATTTTTTCATAATTTCTTTGCAGCGGCTTGTAGGCAGGTGCTTTTGACAGTTTTTGATGATTAAATATGTTATTATAAATTCTAAAAAGTGGTTTTACTTACTTTTTAATATTTTTCTCATAATTTCTTGGTAACAGCTTATAAAACAGGGCAATTTACATTTTTTTTTTTAATAATTCACTGTACTTTGACATTTACATTAAAGTCTTCTATGATTGGAGTGCAGAAATAGCAAAATTGATGATGAAATATTATAATATAAATTTGGAAAAGTATTTTATATTACTTTTTTGATAGCACCTTTAAAAAGGGTAATTTTATTCCTTTTTAGTAGGACACGAACATATTTAACATTTTTTCAACCAATTAAATTTAAGAGATAATCGCTTTTCTGGGTTTTTTAAATTTCATTTAATGCAATTGGTTATTTATTTATTTTTTTTTAGTACGTTAGATTTTAAATGTCAGGTATGTGCGCTTTTTTCATTAATAATTATTTTTACTTTCTTTTAAATAATAATTATTATCTAATACGAGTAATATGTTGCTATTTCGGGTGTAATTCAATTCTGATCGGGGTTTTAGCCAGCAGAGTAGTTGCTTCCTACAACATTAGTTATTAAATAATCGCCTGTCTTTGAGTGTCTTTTTGTATACCTAGATGTTGATGTTAAGCAGCTTAATATAACTCCGCAAGATGAGAATGTTACGGAAATTTTTATAGATTGAGTTAGTCTTTTAAAGTAAAGCAAAAATAGGCACCTATCTTCTATCTAAACATTTTTGTTAGATATCCTATTTTATGTTTATTTGAGAATGTAGCAGAGTGAACGAATTTTATATTTTCACTAGAACTTGTCAAGATAAAGTTAAAATTGAACCACATCAAAGTCACAGGAATGTAAAATTTTGTTAATTGCTACCTAAAGGCGGTTTTCCACTAAACGGAGAAAACAAAAACAACACACAAACTTGTGTCGAATAAAACAGAACTGTAAATTTTCGTAAACTTTTTGAAGACTGGCGTGTTTTGCGACAGTTGGAGTTTTGTTTTTCGTGTCCCGCTCGAAAGCTGTCACATCAAAAGGTTTCGACGTGTTTTAAAACTCAAGTCTGTTTAGTGGAAACGGTCGTGTTGTGTTTTCTGTTTAAGTGATCCAACCCAATATCTATGTTGGCGTTTTCTTCTTCCCAAAAACAATATTTTAATCATTAATGAATTACCTATTAAAAATATATATGTGTACGGTTAAAGTGTTTACTTGGCTAGGATACAAACTAACCAAGTAAACACTTTAACCGTACATATACCACGAACTCCATTGATGGATATCTGGGAAACCGCTCGAAGGATTTTTTTGAAATTGTGACGGCGTGATACGGACTGTGGAGCCTACCAAGCTAAAATATTTTCAGTCATCGTATTTCCGGTTATACCGGAAGTTGATACTAACTTTCTTATTTTAAGTGGAACCCCCTGTATATTATTGCAAAAAAATGAAGGGTTTCCATTTAAAAATTTCGAGTTTGCCACATATTCTGAACTTCATATTCGATAAATTTGTTTTGACCACCCTGTATAAAAACTGGAAAATTTCGTGTCAAATTCGATAAAGTAGGTCTTTCTCTACAAAATGTCCAATTTACACAAAAAAATAAACCGGGAAAACTAAATTTTGCTAATAGTCTGCATCTGTTAATTTTTGTTTAAAAATCGAATTATCTCGGAAACGGTCAATCCAAAGTATGGAGTGTACTATATGTTTTCAACTTAAAAATGGATGATGTTTCCAAAAATGCAATAATATACAGGGGGTTCCTTTTAAAATAAGAAAGTTAGTATCGACTTCCGGTGTAACCGGAAGTACGATGACCTTGAAAATATTTTAACTTGGTGGACCCCACGGTGCGTATCACACCATCACAATTACAAAAAAATCCTTAGAGCGGTTTCCCAGATATCCATCGATGGAGTTCGAGGTGGGACACTCTGTAGACACACTTTTCTTCCAAGGACTCCAGTATAAACCAGCCATAACTAAAAATAAAAAAATCTTCTCTAAACATGTTGGCTGGTTATTGGAAAAATGTGTTCTGACTTCCTCGCGACATCCAGTGGAAAAGGACTGAAAACAAAAACAAAACTCGAACAAAATGTAACCCGCTTGATGGAAACAAGATTTTTGGGTTTGTTTCAGTTTTGTTTTTGTTTTGTTCTAGAAAACACAAACAAAACATAACCTCAACTGTCCGTTTAGTGGAAAACCGCCATAAGACTTCATAAATGTATGCACGACATTTCTTATCTTCGCTACAATGGTTGCAGCGTGCGTGAGTAAACTTTGGTGTAATTTTATTATTTAATATAAGTATCGTCTTAATTTGCCATTAAAACCACTAAAAAAATATATGTCCAAATTGTTTTAAATTAAAGATTACTAGTGTGTTATTAAAGATTTTGTATTGCCAAAATTTCAACAGATTAGTCAATACTTACTCAGACTGGCTTGAAACGCAAATATTCTAATTTCTGTACTACCGATAGTATAGTGTGTTTCATATAACTAAGAATATGCATTAGTATTAAAAAGGAAACCCATTCTTTAAATGTAATTTTGGATCTTATTCGACTTGTTACAGTGGTTTAAACATATTTTTTTTTTTTGATAGCAACGTACAAATCTGGAATAATAATCGGTTAGAATTATTACACCAAAAAATTAATTTTCTAATTTTTGCAAAAAAGAGTCGTAGTTGGCCATGGCTTTCTATTATAAAGCGAACAGGATACGTACTTTAACAAGATCTATGCGACAAAAAAGGGGCAGTTCTTAGCTAGACACTTGATATTTGGTTCCTTTATACTGTCTTCTGTTTTATTTCTTCTTTCTCTGTCTCATTAAGAGCGTTTGGCATATTCAGTTGGTTCCTCCTTTGTTTGAAATAATAAAAATATCAGTGTTTTTACCAATACCCTTTTTAGTAGGTTCTTAACAGTTGTTGCGTCGAATCTAAAACATAATACAAAAGTAGTGTGTGAATGTTGTTAGGAAGAATAGAATATTGAAATCAATGTCAAATAAAAAGCTGATCAGTTCTACGCCATTGGTTATTCATCATTCAGCACAAGCGTGCGTGTTGTTTTTTGGTAACGGTTTAGAAATAGTCAGTACATGGTAAATATATCGATGGATGCTTTTTGTTTTAATCACGTTCCTGTGGCACTATTTCATTATTTCACATCATAGAAACACTTGTTTCTTATACATGAAAACACTATATATTTTAACAATCAAAGCAACCATTAGGAAGAAATATACGTGACTAATTTACACCGAACCCCTCCTCAATAAGCAGAAACACGAGAGGGATAAGCTTACACATATACATATGTAAGACAACGACAAATAATTCGCATTCGAAGTTCGATGACAACGATGCCATTCAGTAGTAAATTCTTTATTGGATTGGTATACAATAAATAAAATTAATTTAAACACAAACTAAATACGAAACTTTTCTTTTGTGAAAATCAGTTAATTATACCGGAAGTAATTCATATCCGTGACATTTATTAAAGATTTTTTGCGTTTCTTTGCAATCTGTTGGGAAGATGCAGCTAATACATAAGAAACACACTTGATCAAGGTCAGAAAAAATTTTTTCAAATTTTTTTTCGCTCACTAACGTTATTATTGACGATTTTTCGCTATTTTTGGTGATTTTTTGCTATTATTTTGCGATTTTTGCAAAATCTGGGGGATGCAGCTTAAAAAACTGTGGATTTGGATTTATCATATTAAAATATATAAGAAACCCACTCGTTCATGTTCAGAACAAATTTTTTTGCACTCATTGACGTGATTTTCGGCCATTTTTCACTATTTTTTACCAATTACTCAAGATTTTGGTAGTCTTTGAGCTAAACGAACTTCAAATTCAGAGTTAATACGTCAAAATACATAAAGGCTATTGGGTCAAATCAAAGGCCACCACTTTTTTTTATTTTTTGTGCCGGTCCTATATTTCCTTCGCAAAACACACTTCCTAGCTAAATGGGAAATATTGGAACTAGATATGACAATATTGTTTGCCCACAGACAGTTTTTTCTTAGATCGTTCAACTCAATTAGATGGATTATTCAGGGTGTGGTATGTATAATCTATAAAAATTAAACTACAGCTTCCTAACGATATTTGTAATAGAAAAGTCTTATACGAAAAAGTTGTTTTTTTTTCATAAATTAAAGTTCAATTATGGATCAAAATATTTTCTCTGGAATGGTCCTGTCAGTGCGCTGTACGATGAGTTACGTGTTGTAGACTAGCCGCGTAAACAAATCGTCGTTGAAAGATAGAAAGATACTTCTCAATTTTTGGCGAATATTTTCCCAAATTCCAGGTATTCCCCTAATTGTGTCAGCAGCTTCAAGTATACGTCTCACAATTCTTCCGCCGTAGCAATTGAAGTATTGTAAACTAATGGCTTAAATTGACTCCAAAGATAAAAGTCCATTGGAGTTAGATCGGGTGACCTAGGTGGCCACGGCATAGAACCAAAGCGTCCAATCCATCGCTGAGGAAACATTTCATTCAAAAGTGTCGTTACTTCTTGAGTACTGTGTGGAGGAGCCCCATCTTGATGATAAAACATGCGTGCCCGAACTTGTAACGCCACATCGTTTATTAATTCAGGCAACCGGTTCTCCAAAAAGTCAGCATATGGTGGTCTACTTAGTCGTCCTTCAAAGAAATAGAGACCCACAAGTACATCGGCTGTTATGCCAGCCCAAATATTTACCGAGAACCCATGTTGAAAATGAGTTTCCCTAATCGTGTGAGGATTTTCATCGGCCCATATGGGTATATTATGGAAATTTATTTCATCACGGTTAAATGTCGCCTCATCTGTTACACAAACATAAGCAGGAAAGTATACTTGATTAGCACATTGCCGTAAAAACCATCTGTAAAAACGCATTCGTTGATCACAATTCGGGAGTAAAATCTGTTGAACTGGTTGCAGATGATAGGGGTGCTACAGTTGGCGCCTTAAGATGCGATGTACGGTACGAGATGAGGTTCCTACTTGTTGTGCGAGTCATCGAGTACTAATTGTGGGGTCTTCGTCAAGATTTTCCAACATTGCATCTTCAACATTGAAGTTCACTTGCTGACCACGTCCTTCTCCTCGAGGAATAACACTTCCCGTATCTCGCAGCCGCTGAACGCACTGTAGGATTGTATTTGCTTATGGGGGGTGACGTTGTGGCCATCGTTCCCGGTACAACCTAGTCGCCGCGAGCGCATTTTCTCCGGCTGCACCATACACTAACACCATATCGACACGTTCGAAAATAGTAAATGCATTGTTTTCTAGGTTCATTGTAAAACTAGTTTGTGCACAAAATAAAAAATTAAGCAAAGTAAGAACAATAATGAATTCAATACAAATACAAAATCAGTTGACTGCACACATTTTTTGACAATGTAACCTAACCTTCTTTTAGTATTACTAGTATTAGATTATACCGACTTAAATTATAAGGTTGCATCTCGGATAGCATAAAAACATTTCCAAAGTTTTTAATAAATAACACAGGGTCGGCCTTCATTTTCGTTGAATAAATGAACTCTAATTTACAAAAAAAAAAAACAAAACAAAGATAGAACTTTTTCGTATAAGACTTTCTATTACAACTATCATCAGGAAGCTGTAGTTTAATTTTTATAGATTATACACGCCACACCCTGTGCTAATGTAAATTGCTTGTTGTTTGGACTTTATCGTCTCCTTAGTAGACAAAGCTTTTGCTTCATTCATTTTCCCCCAAACTGTGATCCCGGTATCTCGTTTTCAGATTTAGAAGAAACCAAGAGCTTCATCAGAGCCATACCACGTCCAGACCCGGAGCCTTCAGCGAACCCCAGTTGTCGACCACACCAAAGACCCACGCGTTAGGTGATGCATCTGCCAGTGTCCTTGACCGCCTGCAACGTTTCAGAAGAAGCGTGGCCCAAATCCACGATGTGCGAGCCACCCTCAGGCTACGGGACCAACCCGGACCTCTACTGGTTCGAGCACCGACTTCACGAGATCCAGTCCGAGCACCCCGGCGACCAGCTGGTGAGGACGGGCAGCCCCTACATCCTCTGCACCCAGTTGCCCAACCATTGGCGCTCCAACAAGACTCTGC
The DNA here is from genome assembly GCF_000390285.2 of Anoplophora glabripennis. NCBI lineage: Eukaryota > Metazoa > Arthropoda > Insecta > Coleoptera > Cerambycidae > Anoplophora > Anoplophora glabripennis. Next base: position 201,717 of record NW_019416488.1, read on the forward strand.
CGGTGGCCTTCAAAGTGGTGGTGGTGGGGGACGTCGCGGACGGGACCCCAGTGACAGTTCGGGCCGGTAATGACGAGAACTATTGTGCCGAATTGAGGAACTGCACCGCCGTGATGAAGCAACAGGTGGCCAAGTTCAACGATCTGAGGTTCGTGGGGAGGAGTGGAAGGGGTAAGTCGGTCCTGTTGTTGTTGATTTGCGTATTTCTGGCGATCCAATGAAAATGCAATGTCCAAGGGGGTTAAAATAACATTATACGACCAAAAAGTGCAGTTTTCGTCCAAAAAGACGTTTAGAAACGTCTTTTTTTGGTGATAATGTATATTTTTGTTATATTTTCATCGACACGGAATTCAAAAACGTTAAAATGATATTATGTCGGAGAAAAAGTTAAAATTGAACAGTGTACTCCTCATACGTAAAATTTTCGACCAATACGACGTTTTTTAGACGTCTCCTTAGTGATAAATTGCATATTTCTTCCATCCCTCCATCAACAACAATTAAAATTTATTTTTTTTACAATAAAATCATTCCCGCTAGTGCCAGCCTACAGATTCACCATAAACATTTACTGGTGGTGAATTAAGGGAATGAATAATGCCGTTTCTTGTAAAATCAACATCTATGACCAAAATACATCTACAAATTATTATTGCTCTTGTCTCCATGGAGTTCTTTTCTATTGTTTTCGTTGTTAGACCCTGTTGATTTTAAAGTACTTGTCAAAGGCGCGTGACAGAATAAAAATTCAATTTTATTGTGGTATTCGTTTTAAGCCGTTAGAAATAACATTTAAAAATGGAAGAATATTCCTGTGCAGAATATGCTGATATGCACCTAATTTATGGGGAAGCATTATGCAACTCCGTGGAGGCAAGAAGACTTTATGAGGAAAGGTTTCCGGGTCGACATTTGCCGAGTCCAAAAACTTTTGAAAGAGTTGATCGTAGTTTAAGAGAAACAGGTAAAAAAAAATAGTGAAAAACGTTAGTGAAACTAATTTCTTCCGAATCCTTTATTTAGGAAGCTTTTTGCCACGCCGTGGTGGAGCAGGAGCCCCGAGGAGAGTACGAGACCCTCATGTAGAGGAACAAATATTGGAAGACGTTGCTAATAATCCTTCAAATAGCATAAGGAAGCTTGCGGCGCAAAACAATGTTACAAAATGGGCTGTACATGAAACTCTGAAAGAACAATTGCTTTACCCGTACCACATCCAAAAAGTACATGCTATGTCTCCAGATGATTATCCAAAAAGACTTCAATACGCCAATTGGTTTTTACAGCATCATATTCGGAATCATAATTTTGGTACATCTATTTTGTTCACCGATGAAGCAGGTTTTACAAGAGACGGCATAATTAATTCGCATAATCTACATGTCTGGGATGAAGAAAACCCTCACGCTTTAGTTCAAACTCGCTACCAACAAAGGTTTATGGTGAATGTGTGGGCTGGCATTATCGGGAATCATTTGATTGGTCCATTTATTCTGGAGCAAAGACTTAATGGTGCTCTTTATTTGCAATTTTTAGAGGAAAATCTAAATATTTTGTTAGAAGAAGTGCCCCTTCAAATAAGAACTGAAATGTGGTACATGCATGACGGTGCACCACCCCACTTTGATCGTTTAGTACGTCAACATCTGACGAATGTTTTTGGTGATCGATGGATAGGTCGAGGCGGACCTGTATTATGGCCACCTAGGTCGCCCGACCTAAACCCATTAGACTTTTTTCTGTGGGGTCATTTAAAAAATAACGTTTATTCAACACCCGTAAATAGTAGAGAGGAACTTCTGCTGAGGCTAACACAGAACTGTGACCATCTCCGCAATAATCACGGAATATTATTTCAAGTGCACCGGGAAAACATTCGTAGGATTAGAAAGTGCATTGAAGTACGGGGTGCTCATTTTGAACATCTACCGAAGTAACATTTAGGTACCTTTGTTCATTGTTGAATGTTCTTTGTTGCATGTCTTGTAAGTAAGTTATTTTTCAAATGTTATTTTTAATTGGTCACTACTTGCTCATAAAGTATAGCCAACCCGTTCAAAGATTTCTGGACTTGATAAAGTTAAAGAAATTAAATGCATGAAATAATATGTAAAAAAAATAAATTTTAATTGTTGTTTTTGTTACCAATTTTTTTCAAAACCGATTTATCTCGCAAACCGTTCATTTTTTCGAAATAAATAAAGAGTACCATTTTTAAAGAAAAACCTTCAGAGTATCTAATAATAATATTTTCAGTTTGATAAAATTACTTCTGTCAAAATTTTGAGAAAAATTGTGATAGGGCCAGTCCGTTTCTGGACACCTGATAATAGCAAAAAGTTGATTTTAGCATCAAATCGTAGAGCTCCATGTGTAATACAACGTACGAAAATTTTATTAAAATATACAGGGTGGTTTCAAAGTTATAACCCTAAACGTTAATTTCTAGGTACCCCTTTGACCCCCCATAACTCCGTTAGGGGGCACATTAGGAAAAAAAATTATAGGAAGGACTTATTTTGACCTCCCCTATACACTCCCGAGAGATTAGGAGGTACTTACCGGACACCCTATATAAAATTTTCGACTAAGAAAACTTCTTTGCATATCTTTAATGATAATTTATATACATATTTCTTATATCCTAATGGACGTAGTTCAAAAATCGTTAAAATTACATTATGGACATATCTCTTTGGTAACAATTTGGAAATTTGTTTATACTACAATCCATAATTATATTATAATCGACCAAAAACGTTGAATTGCGTTGAACATAGGTATATGCAATTTTTGACGGGTTTTAAACGTCTTTTTGACGATAATTTGCATATTTTTTACATCCCAATAAATATATGGAGCTCAATAAATATTGTCAATCAAAATACATTTTTAAAAAAGAATCGCTAGCAATTTCCAACTAATAAGACATTTCTTAGACGTCGTTTTTTTGGTAAGTTGATTCTAGTGCTTGTAATTGTCTGTAATTGTGCTGGTCTTTGAATCATTGAAATAGAAATATCTTCACCAACAGACGAAATTTTATGTTAAATTTAGTAAAATATCGCTCATACATAATATTTTCGACAAAGAAGACGTGTTTTCGATACCTTTTAATGATAATTTATATATTTGATATATCTTAGTGGATGTGGAGTTCAAAAACCTAAAAATGACATTATGTTGAAGAAAAAATGTATAATTTAGCAGATTACTTCTCATATAAACAATATTCAGCCAATAGGACATCCTTTAGATGCCACTTTTGTACTAATTACGACATTTTTTTTATATTTAGTGAATACATGGAGCTCGAAAACATTGATATCACATTACGTGGACGAAAACTGTTGAATTTAATAAATTTGTTTTCATACTTGCATATTTTGACAGATAGGAAGTCTCATAAACGTCTTTTTGGTGATAAATTCAATATTTTGCACATTTCGGTTAATAAATTGAGCTCAAAAAACATTATGTCAGTCAAAATACCTAAAGTAGGATAGAGCCATATAAAATAGCGAGGATAAAAGCAATTTTCACCCAGTGAAGTATATTTTAGACGTCTTTTTTCGGGAAATGGATACTAAAATTGGTTTGTTAAATGCTTTTTTTTGTGTGTCGTTTTTCACGAACGTGGAGTTTAAAAAACATTTAAAACAACATTATGTTACCTAAAAAACATTATATTATAGTAGAATGGCAAAGATTAACGTGATTATCGACGAATAAGGTAATTTTTAGACGTTTTTAATGGTAAGTTGATTATATTCCAATGAGAATGTTACAGGCAAAGCCAATGGGGTCATTCAGTGAATTTTCAAAAACATTCTTATTTTGTATACACGAAATATTGCTCATGATTAGGCGATCCTGAAATTTTCAACTCAATCCGTTGAGCGGTTTTCAAATTATATGATTTTTTCCGTTTCTGTCACAGGTTTCAAAGATTATCCTATTCAAATATTCTTATTACTATTTTTATTCCCAAGGAATAAAATCTACCTAATATCTTATAAATATATTAATAATATAATATTTATTCTGTATTTTTATATAAATACTTAGTACCTATAGGTATTTGTATAATATTCACAAAAAAATCAACAATGGAAAACACAAGTGTATGGTGTTTCTAGAGGATACATACGTATTTATTACATACCTAAATTACGCAGGGTAGTTTTGTTGCTTTCAAAATAAGTCATTTTTTAAATAAAAGAAATTAAAAAAGACAAATCAAAGTAGAGACTAATAGACTATTGATTTTAGATCCGCACCACAGAATTACGGGGACATTATTATTTTCCTAGGTGTCTTGCGTCTTCACAGTAGTACTCTTACAATATTTGTAATTTTTTTCTGTTCTGTGTCTTCCATATTGCTACCAAAATTCGGTATCTTAACATACTCAATCGAAACTTAACAGGCAACTACAACTCAACTACCCGACCGACAACACACGCAAGCATGCGGCATCTGTTTCCCATGCGGTGACGTCACATCCACCGGTTCAGCGGACAGCGCGCCCGTTTATGATTTTTTTTTGGATAACTTGTAGGCGATATAAAATTCTAATTTTTTGCAAGGAACCTTAAAATTGCAATATCTTTCCGTTAAGCAAAAGCAAAATTTGCGGAATGAGCTCGTAGGATTAAATTCAATACAATAGTCTCATAAACCTTTTTTTTTTTAGTTAGTTGCTTTCTAATGTTGATAATGTATGTATTGTTTATACCTCTATGAGAAAATGTAGCTTGAAATTGTTATAATAATAATAATAATATACCGTCTAACAAAAATTGTAATTTACAATTGTCAAAAAAAACGTCATTATAATTTACGTACAAATTTCAGTAAATAGGACGTTTTTGTAAGACTTCGAGAGGAACTTTAAATAAGTAATAGTGCTGACGTCATGAAGACGTCTGGTACTGTCTGCTGTAACCTTGTAGCGACAACTGAGATGCAATATATTTGGAACTATACACTGTTCTTCCCAGAAACGTCTAATGTAGTCACTTTTCATGAAACTTCAGACATTCCCCTCGTTTTTGTCGATAGCCCAAGGAAACCATTGACGCTAAAAACTTCTCGAAAAAGAATGGTTTTTGCAGCTAAATTATCATTCTGGTTCACGGTTCACTGAACCATATAGAGATCATCCAGTTGTTTCAAGACAAACCAATGGAAAGCACCGCATGGGTTGGGTCTAACATTTACACGACGTTTATAGGTATTGTTTATTAACTATACGTCAACTCGGTATGTCCCTTTGCACTAGGAGAATACATCATTTTGTCCGACTTGAGTGTAACTGATAAAATGAAACGGAAAATTGTTCTCATCACACTTTTCTAGTCTATCTAAAAAGTCAGCAGAGTTGTGTGTGGATGTATAATTCATTGTTTATTATTTCTTTTGATAAATGTGTCTACTGGGGTAGTTGCACTGGTTGTGAGCTTGTAGCCAAAAAAATCGGTGGAATCATATTTTATGCAGAATTCGTTTGCTCGCGAGGCAAAATACATATCCATTCAAAAACGCAAAAGAATTTCGTGTCAGAAATGCAAATAATTTTTTGAAAACCGCAATAAAATAAGACAATGGTGTAGTGCAAAATAAATTGTAATCGTCATGTTTATAATACACTGCTCAAAATAATTAGAGGAACACTTATTTAAATCTCAATAACTTTTTTATTTGTAACACTATATAAATCTAATAATGTATATCTTAAAGACTAACATTTTGTTCGAATAAATTTACGAAAATAAAACAAATTTACATAATCACTCTTGAAACAACAGCGCCAATTTAGAGAAATAAAGTGAAGAGTTTGTGATCCTGTCTGTATAACATAAAGGTCCTGGTGAGATTTGGTTCACTAATATCGTGTATGTCTTCCATTAACACGAATTACTGCTTGACACCTCCGTAGTAAGCTTCGGATGAGCCTACGAATGTCTTCTTGTGGTATATTCTCCCATTCTTCGATTAGGGTATTTGTTAACTGTTGGAGAGTCTGAGGTGGGTCTGGGCGCCTCCGAACACGCCTATCTAACAAATCCCAAAAATGTTCGATGGGGTTTAGATCAGGACTTAGCGGAGGCCAATCCATGGATTGAATCCCGTGATGTTGAAGGTAGTTCATGGTGATAATCGCAGTATGTGGCCTTGCGTTATCTTGCATAAACAGAAAATTTGGACCTATACCATAAGCGGCTGGTATAACATGATCTTCTAGAATGAGATCAATGTACCGTTCAGCGGTTAGAGTCCCTGGAACTATGACAAGATCGGTTCTTTCATCAAGACTAATTCCGCCCCAAACCATCACTGACCCACCACCAAATCTTTCGACTTCTTGTATGGTAGCTGAAGAATGGCGTTCATGTGGACGTCGGTATACACGTACTCGACCATCACAACGACTTAAACGAAATCGTGACTCATCTGTGAAGAGTACTGGTCTCCAATATCGAAGTTGCCATGCCACATGCTCACGTGCAAAATGTAAACGAGACCTTATGTGATACGGAGTTAAAATAGGTTTTCGCACGGGTCTTCTTGGTTTCAAGTTTGGTTTTCTCAGTCTGTTCCTAACTGTCTGATCGGAAATTTCCAACCCATGAGTCGTTCTGAGCCTACTTTGAAGGTCTTTTGCTGTGGATGTACGAGAACGCAAGGAGGATAGGACTAAAAACCAGTCCAGAATTCGGTTTGTTTTCCTCTTAGGACCTTGTCCAATGCGTCTTTTATATCCTCCGGTTTCCAAGTAACGATTCCACACGCGATTGATGACAGAAGGGCTTACGTTAAAATCGCTTGCAACCTGTCGAATACTGGTGCCATACTCTATACTAGCAACAACACGAACGACTTCAACTTCACTTAGATGCCTCATTTTTTACAATTTACGCTGAACTGTCAACATTGTTTACTATTCCTAGGCACAGCATATTTCTAAATTGAAATTTTGATTGTATGTTTCACTTTATTTCTTGTAGTTTTTTTGAATTGGTACTATTGTCTCAAGAATGATTATGTAAATTTGTTTTATTTTCGTAAATTTATTCGAACAAAATGTTAGTCTTTAAGATATGCATTATTAGATTTATATAGTATTACAAATAAAAAAGTTATTGAGATTTAAATAAGTGTTCCTCTAATTATTTTGAGCAGTGTAT